>NW_028318002.1:3600000-3938333 GCF_062004578.1 Staurois parvus
GGTAATATATGCCATTCTGACGATTGTTATGGTAGTTGGGAAGCTGCATTAATGGGGTCACAAAACAGTGGCAGACTTAGTTGTGGTTTCAGAAAAGCATCACATTAGTGTGACTGATTTATGTCTGCACATCGTTTGCTTGTTATAACAAAGAAATGTCTGTCTGTTGTCAGCTGTAGCTAATGTGTAGTAAACTGCTCTTTCCTTGCATATATAAGCATTGAATATTGGATGATTACACATCTTTGATTTTTACTTTTTATTAATATTGTGTAGAATTTATATAGCACCAACAGTTTGTTCAGCACTTTGCAATATAAAGGGAGACAGTACAATTACAATACAGTTCAATATAGAAGGATTAGGAGACCTTGCTCATGGAGCTTACAATCTAAAGGGAGGGGGAGGTGGTACAAAAGGTATTAGCTGTGGGGAATGGCCAAAGTACTATTTTTCGGTTGTGGTAGGTAAGTTGGTAGGTAAGTTGGGGTAGGCTTCTCTGATGAAATGAGTTTTCAGGGATCACATAATACAAAAATTCTAATAAAATAAAAACAAAGAATTCATGGCATGTTCAAGGTGTTTCGGGGGATAGGGGGAGAGTTTTAATTTCCCTACTCTTGAAAAGCATCTTTGCAAATAAATAAAGATTCTCTGGGCTCTTACACATTATACATTTTTCAATCAAAATATTCTCAAGTAATATAAATGCATAAATACATTATATATTTCCTTCCATTTTCCTATTTACCCTATCCAGCATGTATTGCCAGTGGGCATGAAAGTGCCCTATACTCTGTGAGGCACAGAAATCTACTGTGGAATGGCATGTAAACAATGTAAATTACATATAAAGATGAAGGCCTGTTCGAGGCTAGTGTAGCTTGCAGCATAAAAGTGCGACTTGAGAATGCAAATGGCGCCAACATCCCAGCCAAGATATACAGTATATCCAAAGAAAAAATTTATAGTGGGTGAATGGGGCTTTTAAGGCACCAACACAAACACATACATGTAATAAAATAGCATGTTTTTTTATAACAATTAGGCTGAGTATCTAGCATTACAAATTTCCTATCATCACCATACATATAATGATGTCAATATCATATCACCGTTCATTGGTCAAATAATTTTCTCAGGCTTTTGTAGCTGTAGGAGACCTTTCACAGTCTTGCTCTCTCATGCACCACACTGGTTTAAACAAAGGTACATGGTACATAATCTCTGCTAGCCCACCGCTGTCACTTTAAATGTCAGAAAATACATCTGTGGTTTCTATTAGTTGGTGAATATAATGTTGGCATGCTTTGATGCCATTAAACAAAAGAATTTACTAGGACTGGAGCAGACAGAATTTGGAGAAGCTTTGCATAGCAACCAATCATTTTCAAAGCTTTACTGAACAAACTGAAGATAGAATGGATTGGCCACTATGCACAGCTTCTCTAGCTTCTGTCTGCTCCAATCCCCCCAAACAGTATATAGAACGTATGTATTCAACCTAGCATAACTTGGGAAGCCTTGCATGTGATAATTTGTCTTGGAGTACTCTAATTTGGTATCTGTAAACCAGATAGTAACTAATATGTAAAACACCAAACAGTATCAACATCATAGTTAAAAAGTGATTGTTTCTAGTCTCTTGTAAAATATTTTGCTATTTTCTGAAATATATACCATTTTCCAGTCTTTGCTTTGGTTGGGTGACATATAGGGTGCTCTTCTTCCTTCAGGCAGTGAGTGGGCTCTGCTCCTGTATGTAATGGTACTCAGTAATGACCATTCAGTACAGCATAAGTGTGAGCTCAGCGTGCCTTGATGACCCTCCCCCAGGGGTCATGTACTTGATGCTCTAGGCTCACAGGGAGTGGGTTTAATGATGCTGGTGTCATTCATCCTGGAAAAGAGGTGCTATCTAGTAGACAATTAGACTTTCTTTGGAGTCAGTGCCAGAGAATAGATGAGTATTGCAGCCAATCCTGTTTTTATTTCAACCACTGTCTTATTTTATATTGATAACAGCAAATTTTGACTTTTGATTAAACAAAAAATCAGGGATCTGAGGTGACCATGGTGTTTTTATTTGAAAAAAGACTTGTGACAATATACTCAAAAGGCCAGGTAACTACTTTTAGTGGAGTTATCCTTTACATGTCCACAGATTTTTCCTGCACAGCCCCTCCTTGGAAAGTTTCCCCACCAAGAAATGCTACCTCTGCAAATGTGAGACAGAATCTGCTTTCATTCTTATTGGGGGCCATCTACCCTTGGGGCAAGTAATTGTCGAATTCTTCATAGCAGTGAATAAAAATTCTGCTGCACTATTTGAGCATTACCTTGCCCCAAAATGAACAGGCTTCCTTAGGGCAATCCTTTCCCTTCCACTGAGATTCACATTCACCTAAGTATTTGGGGATTCATATCTCCTCTTCTGAAGATAGGCTCTATGAATTAAATTACTTATCCATACTAAATTCCATTACTCGCAAACTATAGTCCTGGTCATCTAGGAAACGCTCCTGGGTAGGTAGAATGGCATTGTTCAAGAAGGACATCCTGCCTTGTTTTCTCTATCTGTACCAGATACTCCCCATTTATCTACCACGTTCCCTTTTTTCATTCCCTACACACCGCCTTACTGTCTCTGGCGAAAGTCGTTGGCCCATGAGACACAATATGCTGGTTAAGTGTAAAATAGACGGATGGGTAGGCCTACCACACATGGAACTTTACCGTAAAGGCAGCAGTCCTGGCTCAGATACTTTCTTTCACTGTAGTGCGAAATGCTGGGTCTCTATAGAACAACACTTGAATACAGTCTCCTTGACCTCTCTGCCCTGGATACAAACCTCACATCATCCCCTGGGACAGTCACTCCCGTTTTTGATGAACTCCCTATTGAATATCTGGTGGGACTCTATGCTGGAACACCTCCTCAGTGCTGGGTCCATTCACAGCTTTTTTGAGCAACCCTGATTTTCCCCCTTTGCTCCATTCCCCATGTTTTTTATGATGGGAATCAGGTTCACCCTGCACAATTTGCCAGGCACTAGATACCACAGTACTGCTACCATTAAGTGAGCTCACTACACCCGAGTCTGATTGCCTAGGTAGGTGACTACACTTTCTTCAATTCAAGCACTTTTAGAATTACCTAATTAACTTGGGCCAAATGCATAAAGACCCAACCCCTTTTGAGAGGGGCCTCAAGAAAACATATTACCCTAATGCGATATCTACTATATATGGTCTACTCCTCCAGCAAGCATTCCCACATCAACCATTCTTCATTAAAAACTGGGAGAGACAGCTGAAGACTGGGAAAAGTAATTTTACCTGACGTTCAAAATAATTAAAATACTGGCAAGGTGGTACAGATGCCCTTAAAGATTGCACAAAATGTTCCTTCACTATACCTTTCATTGCTGGCGGTGCAGAGGAGACCTGTGGTGGACCTGCCCACTGCTGATGCCATTCTGTGAAGCTGTTTTCTAGTGCTCAAATCATAGGCTTCAACTTCCCAGTAACACCAGAATTGGCCTTGCTATCTGTATTCCCGAGTGCCCCACAAGCAACCAAAAAAGGTTTGTTACAATTCCTACTCATCGCAGCTTGGTCTATATTACATGAATAGGGATTCTGTTGCACATACATCAAAGAAGCAAAACTTGTCCGAAATAGTGGCTATGTGGTTCCCAGCAACCATACCACAAACATTTTTGTAGAACATGGACACTTATCTTGAAGGGCACATTATGGCAGCCATTTTATCATGTGTTACCACAACTCATTTTTGTGAACGAAACCTAACAATTCCTAAAAGTACAATGATCCTTTAGGCAAGGGAGAAAAATGTTTACAGTCATTTTTTTAATAGCACATCCTAAAATAGTACAGGATGGTCACAGATGTTATCACAGAACTCTTGTCGGTTGATACATTACAAATGTATAGGGCATTTGGTGGAAATTAAAATGTTCCTCAACAATAAAAACATAGAAGGATGTTGATAAGTTATAATGTAAATTAATTCTATATAACTTGTAAACTATAGTAGATATTGTTATAAAAATAACATTTGGCCCTAGGAGTATTTAAGGGAAATGTATGTTACATACATCAGTACATTTCCTAAAGCAGAAATATTTAAATGTAAAATATTATTGGCAAACTATCAGTGGTGGACTTTTTTACACATTGGGGTTGATTTACTAAAACCTGAGAGTGCAAAATCCTAGTGCAGCTGACCATGGTAGCCAATCAGCTTCTAACTTCAGCTTGTTCAGTTAAGCTTTGACAAAAAATTGCAAGCTGGTTTCTATGATTTTACCAGATTTTGCATGCTCCAGTTTTAGTAAATCAACTTCATTGTTTTCAAATAGTAAGCCCAAATTTTTCAAAATGATTAAGCCTTGGCAAACTTACCAAACATATGGTAGTGAAAAGATTGCTATAAAAAAGTAGCTATACAAATCTGCAGTTATAAATTCTTGATATGTCATAATATTCAGCAACAGTATCATTTTTCAAAAGGCTGCACATCTATTAATGAAAATGCAGTTCTTGAGATTTAGTGACATTATTCCTTAGGCTGAGTTGATGTCTTTAGTCTGCTGCGGGCAGGTGGAAGCATATCCTTAATCTCTTCTCTCACAGTGATCATGCTACAACATTATCATTTTGTAGCTAGTCACTTGCTGAGAGGCTGGATAATGCCTAAAGAAAGGTGGTGCTGTCTTTTAGGAGAAAAAAAAGCAGATGAATGAATTGTCAGGAGAAATTGTGCATTATGTTTTTACATGGCATAGATATAACATGAACAATTTGATGCAAGGTACCCAGAAAAATAATAAAGGGGACATTTTCTGATGAGGACACTAGTTCTGGTGACCTGGGGCTCCCCAAGGAATTCCCTTGATTTGCAGAGATTTTATCACTTCCTGTTTTGGCTATAGAACATGAAGTGAAGGGAAATCTCCCCAATAGGACACAGATGGAAAAAAAACTGACAGGGGTTATAACCCTCCCTCAATCTATCCAAAATGAAAAAAAAGTTTTGCTTATAACTGGCTTTAATAAATCCATAATAATATGATGCGTGCCTTAAAGAATATATAAACCCAACATTTCATATTCCTGATATGTGCCTTCTGTACTATGTATTTGTATGCAAAATTATCCTGTTCTTTGTATTCCTTCCTTTGTGTGTAATCCCTGGTTTTCCTGTTAGTCCTTCTGCTTCCCTATTAAAAACTGACCACACTAGGCATGAGTGCACGCCGCAGTCAGTTCTCTGGTTGTGTTGGGAACTCAGTGTGATCCCCTCGAATGATCAGACTTGTTCAGACTTGTTCTGACACCCCCCTTCCCTGCACAACCTGTCACTGGGAAGTTCAGCGTGTTGCTGTCTCTCCTCCCCCAGCTCTTATGCAGCTGAGAACCGAGGGAAAAGGGTATTTATAATGTTTTACATATCTGTAGACAAATATATTGCCTTTCACTTCTATTTTAAACTGAATGGGTTGTTTTACAATATGAGGGTTTACAATCTAGAATCAGAATTTACAGGACTATAAATTCGGATTCACTTTTTTTCTGATTCAATTTTTGTCATTCATTAATGTTGAAGCAAGGGAAGTTTTTTTGTTTTTTTTTTCTTCAGTAGTGAAGCAGTTAGTTGTACTGTTTCTTTTTACTAGTTTATTTTTGGAGAATGTAGGGTAGACGCTGATAGGTTGCTACTGGAGTCAGCACTATTATTTTGATAAATAAAACCCATTTCCACATTGCTGTTGGCAAGATTCCTAAATTGTTTTAAGTTTTTATTCTTGCATGTTCCTGCGTTAGAAAAAGTGTTGATGGAGATGTCTAGCTGTTGGAAGAAGCTGGGGATTGAGTTGTTATCCTTTCTGACAATAGTCTTGTCTGTCAGTGCCTCAGAAAAGGCTACAGGCTAGATTTACATTCCCTTGTTTCCGGATACAGGAGTGTGCTTTGGTAGGACAGTCATAAACAGTCATAAAGTATATTATACTTTAATCCAACCATTTTTAGTTTTTCTATATATTTTCTGATGTTCTTTTTTTGTCAAGCACTAGTCTTTGCTTCTTCAAACACTGTAGTTATGTATGCATTGTATATTGGCCTTGTATGTGTTCACAGAGTATAAATTCAATAATGGAGCTTTTAGAGCGGATAAGATCAAAGCAATCTTCTTAGCATATGCTGGAGGCCTGACTCAATATTTGACTTGCTAATTCTTTCCTAGGGCACGGAAATAATATTGTTCATTTTGTTCTTACCATTACATACAACAGGGATAAAAAAAATTCCTTGCATTAGAGCTATTTAAATCCTTATTTGTCCCCCCAAACTATTGGATCACTGACTGTTTCTTTAATCACACTATTAATAAGAATTCTTACAGAGCGACACCTGATTTCCTTTTAGTCTTCATTAACACATGCTTTATTTCAGCAACTTGAAGAACATTTATTTATTTGTAAAAACCCATATTTATGTGAACGAATGTTTCTGTATTTACAAAACTAAATGCCAAAATATGTTCAAAGGCTGGGCCTGCTGGCCATTTGCAACAAAATATTGTATAACGGTGGAGAAATTATTCTATTTATACCTCCCCACAACCATGCTGTTATGACTTTAGATGCCTTATAATATGATAATGCATAGTAAAAAAAAAAAAGTGTTCCTCCATAGTAATTAGTTATTTTGTGGGTTAAAACATTACAGAGGTGCATCACAGGAGGTACCCTCTGACATCATTGACTTAAGTGGCACCTTTCAGTGTACATTCATGACTTGCAACTGCAGCATACCGACTTTTTTATTTTTACCACCCAGATGTCACATAGACACAACACTGCCATAGCAATGAAGATAACTGCAATTCCCAAACATCCTGAATATAACTCTACTGTTAGCAGATCTGCTCAAGCACCTGTCCTACTTCAATCTAGATGATTTTTGGGGAAAGCTGTATATGTATGGAGAAAAAGACAATAGAGAATTGTGCATGCTTCTTTTAGCAGATGCCTCTGACATCATTCTTAAAGTATATTTCCATTTTGTAGTCAAATTTGATAAAAAAACATACTATGTTATCTGCTCCAAGTCATACAGAACACCGATTTTCAGAAAGGTCTTATCTGTAAGATGTTTCAGTGGATGTGGTGCAATGGCTGATTGCAGGTCTTTCTCAGCTAGCTTAGTGTGATTTATCCCAGTAGCTAGGGCGGGGACTGGCAGAGTCCAGTTGTCATTATCATACAATTGCGAAGCCTAGATTCTAAACCTTTAACCTTTTTGTTAACAAAGAATGTGTTCAGATCTAGTACAACTGATGAGATCTGCCTCCAGACAGGGTTATTTATGTTAAGCACAGCTTTGCAGCCCCCCTCATAACAAAGAGCACTAAGTAGAGTTTTTCCTTGTGGGACATTCCAGAAAAGAGCATCTAAAAAGCTAAACTAGAATTCTTAGATATTTTGCCATGTGAGTAGGGGCATGTGATGAATATAAAGTAAGCATTATAACAACGTGGCTGCAAAAATAGAAATACCCTATTTGCACACTTGAAGTCAAATAAGGAAAAATCCCATATTATATTTGTTAGGCATTCCCATTTACATAGAATGCCTACATTTAAAATAAAAAACTATTTCTTACCTTTTAGATGTTTTTAAGAAGATGTCATGGATGACTGTTTGGATTTTTAAACCATGTTAAAATTAGTCTGCCTTCCTTAACATACAATGTAAGAAGCCTAGCTTCCAAACCTTTAACACTTTGTGTTCAAACCAATTACGGCTGATAATGAAGATCTACATGCACATTACAAACAGGTTATAGCAAACACAGCTGCCTATCCCCTCATAAACAAAGAGAACTAGCAGGATTTTACAGTGCCAGAGGATCCAGAATAGAACATCTAAAAAACACTAAGCTGCATTTTCAATTTATTTTTTTTTTAAGTTATGCTATGTGAATGGGAACATGTATCAGTTATAAAATAGGCGTTATCCTGATTTGGCTGCCAAAGTGGAATGTACTTTAAGGATTCTAAAGACATTTACAATCTAGCATCTGTTAAATGCATGATCCAGCATTAGGACCACCTATTACCTAAATATGTACTTAGTTACTAAAGGCAATTTTTTCTATTTAAATAATGAACATGTTATACTCACCTGCTCTGTGCAATGGTATTGCACAGAGCAGCCCCAAATCTTCTCTTCTGGGGTCCCCTGCCAGTGATCTTGGCTCCTCCTTTTTTTTCCCTATGTGTACTCACAGTGTTTGCTCACTCCTGAGCTATGCACAGCTCCATAGACAAACACAGTCCTTCTTGGCCATGCCCCCTACTTCCTTCTCACAGCATTTGATTGACAGCAGAAGGAGCCAATGGCTCCTGCTGCTGTCTGAGTCCCTGTGTGAAGAGGAAGAGAGAAGAAAATAGATCAGGTGCACAGCACTGAATTAAGGACTCAGGTAAATATTTAGGGAGGTGGGGAGGACAGGAAGATGTAAAATGTTTTTAACTTAATGCAGGGAATGCATTAAAGTAAAAAATGTTTTGACTTTAGAACCATTTTAAATGGTTATATTTAATTTTCCAACACATTATTTGCAGTAGTTCTATTTACCTATAAGAACACTAACTTTCACCAAATTAAATCCAATACATGAAACAAAGTAAGGCTGCAATATACAAAAATTAGTTCTAAAGTTCAAATTTTTTTTTTTTGTTTTTTACAATCCTCTGCATTAGTAAAATAACACACTGTAAACTGCCCCCCCTTAGGAAACTTACCTGGCTCCATGTCACCTCTCCAGTGCTGTCTCTGGGTCCAGTGTCACTCCCCTCACTTCCTGCTTTCATAGAAAATGAGGGCAGTAGAGCAATAGGCTGCTGCTGCTGCCATTATCAAACTGCTGTGTGGAGGGAGCAGGGACTTGTCGCACTGCCACTGTGTGTGTGTCTAAAGATGCACACAGCTCAGCACAAAACCCCAAAGGAGAATGCACGCATGGGTGATTCCTCAGCACCTCGCTTGCCACAGGAGGCATCAGAATAAGGGAGAGGCCTACAGCGCCAATGGGGCCTGCTCAAAGAGAAGGAAAATGAGGCTTCTGTACATTATCATTTGCATTGAGCAGATAAGTGTTAGCTCTTTTTATTTAAAAAATTACACTTTGTTACTTTAGGGGTATACTTAAAGAGAGATTAATGTAACATTTACCAAACATTTACTGCCAGTGAATCAGTCAATGTAATTGAAAACACATGCATCAGGAAGATACACCTACAGTGAATGTTACATTCACTGATATATATACCCCCATGGATTTCACCCTGATTAATACAATACATCTTGGTGTGCATAGCTTTTGTGCAAGAATACACCAGCTCCTGGAATGTTAATGTGACATTAAAACAATATATGCTGAAGTATATGTTATGCAATTGTATAGAATCCCATGTGGTTCATAAAGGTCTAACTAGTGTGCATAATGCAAACATTCTCGAAAACTCAATAAAAATAATTGAACTACAAGAATTCCAGCCTTTGGGTTTTAGCTGACAGAAGGGCTGATAAAGGCCTAAAATAATTATATCAAAACTGCTAGGATTGGGTGACAATGTCCATAGACAGTTTATAGTATATCAGTTGAACGTAGTGTTTCTTTAAATAAAAAATGACCCCAATATAATTGTACAAAGCAGTACTTATTACTTTTGCACAATGTTGCATATTTTGATGAAAACATTACATGTTTGCAAATACATTGTGGTATAATAAAAATATGAAAAAGTTTGTAGTCATCATAAAATGAAAAAAGGTTTAGTACAGGTTTCATTCTTTAGTTTTACATAACAAAAATGACATCAATGCTAGGGAATATACTTGCTTTTCAGCCACTTATAGATAATTTTCCTATACTGATTTGGCTTATGCCACTTTGTGAAGAGTGACCTCTGTTCAAATACTCCCTAAGGAATTTCAGATCATGGATCCCTGTCACTAACTTTGAATACATCCATGTTCCCTGGTAGTAGGTTGTTAAGACTGTCCAGGCACTGAATTATGGATAAGCGGGTCCAGGACTTTATTCCTGAAGCTATCTGTCAGTTCTGGATTACCAATGAAGACTCTGCTAGTGCCCTAAATCTATGGGATACCTTTAAAACTTGTCACAGAGGAGGATATATTTCTTGTATTGCTTCTGCCTAAAAAGATTCTATGCATTCCCTTGTGACTTTGGAACGGGAAATCAAGCAGAAGGAGGCAGCCTTTGTGAAGAACTTAGACCAAACTAGTTTTTAAAAATGGCAAAATGTTTTGAGGAAAGTAGCATTCCAGTGTATTGCTCAGACTAAGAAGTCCTTGCTTTACATGGCTCTGCGTGTATTTGAGTATGGTGATAAAAATAGAAAGCTGCTGGTCTCACTGGTTAACAGCCAGTTTGCATTTACCCATATAGGGATATTAATGGACAACTACCCACTTCTCCTGACTATATTAACCTTAGGTTTATTGAGTACTACCGGTCATTACGATTGTGGTATAAGGATTATAGCCTTACTAGATGCTGAGTAGGTTTTTGAGTGGGTTTTTCTCTGGGAGGTGATGCAAAGGTTTGGGATTAAATTCCTGATGTGGCTGCACATGCTTTATCAGGCTCTAAGAGTCCACACCAATGATAGAATTTCGGATACCTAATTTCTGAGAGGGGAACTCATCAAGGATGGCCTCTGTCACCTAGTCTTTTCACTCTGGCTGTGGAACCACTGGCCATGTTGGTATAAAACCTGCAACTTGCTCCCTTAAACGCTTGCAAGTTGATCCCATGGAAGAAAAATATTTGCTTTATGCCGATGATGCTCTGCTGTATTTGCAAGATGTGGGCCCACCCTTACAGGCTGCCCTGGAGGTTTTCAATAATTTGGAGACTTCTTGGGGATCCGTATCAACTGATCTAAATCTATCCTTTTTGCTTTAGATTTCCAGACAAGGAAACTTGTGGTCCCTACTTCCTTGAAGTGTGTTGTAGGTTTTAGTTATCCAGGTGACACCGGACCCTGCTAGTTTTTATGCTCTCAATTTTGCATCCTTTGCTATTACACCTTCGGGTGTACCTCTTGGGTTAATTTTCCTCTGAATCTGATGGGTCGCATTAATGGTCCCAAATTGATGTTTCTCCCTTGAATTCCCTAGATTCAATTATGTTTTCCATAATTGTCCCACTTGGATACTTGGGTGCTTCTTTAAAGACATTGACCAATGTATAAGTGTAGTTGGAATGGTTCCCTCCCTCGTCTGAAAAAATCCACCAGTACAATATGGGGGCTTTGTGTTACCCAATTGTCAGATCTATTATTTGTTAGCTGTCCTAGTTATGGTTAGATTGTAGTTCACACAGAGTAGGGCTAATATACCTGAGTGTTTAGAGGTGGCCACTTTGGGCTTCCTTATGGAACTTTGCAATCTGGTGTACAGGGGATCTAGAGCTTATGCTAACCTATCTAGCCCCACTAGAACTACTCTCTGAGTAGTGGTGTCTGTCAGAGATTTTATAAATCTAATCCTTGGTTATCCCACTACTCTTTCTGGGGTTACCCCTCCTTGCCTCATTTCACATCTATGCCTGACCATCAAGTATCTCTTGCTGTTATCTCCTCTCTACTCTTAACTACAACAACGCATAGACTCCTGTTAATTTCAGAACTAATAGTGTATATATATTTTTGTCTATGTTGATTAGTTCTCACCTCTAGTTGCACTCTTTTTTATGACTGTAGTCTGTGTCTGGTCTGTTTGAGAAACATCCCCCCCTATTCATGTGATCCTTATCAGTTCCTGATTGGGCGGAGAAGAGTGCTCATTTGACCATCTCCCTATAAATTTAGATCTGCTCATGGGGGGAATCACAGATGGGGGGCACAGTCACAGATGGGGTGCTGCTTTTGCGTGAGTGCTGCATTGATGGAGTGCTAAGATGCAGTTAAACACAGCAGTTTAACTAAAGCAGGATAACTCAAGCAGCAGGAAGATACAACAACAAGAAACTCTACTGCATGCTAGATGGACTGCAAGCAAACACCTTGGGAAAAATCTCTTACAAGTCTGAGTCCTACTCCATGTACCTTTTAATATGTCCCCTCTACTCCTCCTTTTCATATTACTTTCTGCGTTCCCAAAATCTCACTTCTTTACCCCTCTGCTCCACCCCAAAACTTGCACATCTCACCCTCACTGCTACCATCTCCCTACTACTGCTCTCATCACCTCCTGCTGATACTTCACTCTCCTGCTGACCCAAACACCAGGACTGGAAGGCATGTGCACTTGTGTACATCCCGCTCCCATGTTACTTTCCTCACCCTTCTTCTTCTCCTAACCTCTGGGGATATCTCCCCAAACCCTGGTCCTCCAGTATTTCACCCCCACACCAGGCATCCTCTTTCTTACGAGAATAGCCGCAGTCCCCTCAATTTAACATCAGTCCCCGTGCTCCCAAAACCACCCTCCCTTTTTCATGTGCGCTCTGGAATGCCCGCTCTGTCTGTAATAAGCTCACCTCTGTCCATGACCTTTTTTTGTCTCCCGCTCCCTTAACCTACTAGCAATTACAGAAACCTGTCTCCAAGCAGCAGATTCTGCTTCTCCCACAGCACTTTCCTATGGAGGCCTCATCTGGACCCACTCACCCAGACCCAGTGGTCGGAAAGGTGGTGGAGTTGGGTTGCTTCTATCCCCACTGAGCACCTTTCAAGTCCTCCCTAACCCTCCCTCTCTATCCTTCTCTTCTTTCGAAACTCACTGCATCCACCTGTTTTCTCCTATTTCTCTGAGGATTGCAGTGATCTATCGGCCTCCTGGACCAGTGTCCCGCTTTCTTGATGATTTCTCCACCTGGCTACCCTACTTTCTCTCCTCTGAACTACCTACTATCATTCCCGCAGATTTTAACATCCCTATTAATGTCAACAACCTGGCTACATCCCAACTCTTCAACCTAACCTCATCTTTTGCATTAGCACAATGTATACAGTCCTCCACTCACTCTGATGGGAATAAATTAGACCTTGTTTTCTCTCATCTTTGCACTCCCTACAAACTCACAAACACCCCCTTTCCTCTCTCTGATCACAATCTCATCACCTTCACAGTGTCCTCATCTTCAAACACCTATCCCTCCAAGCAGCGAACAATTACCCGCAGAAACCTTCACAACTTGAACCCTGCTCCTTTCCACTCTGCAACTGACCAACTCTATGACAGAATCTCTCCTCTGTCCTGCCCTGACCTGGCCACTGCTGTCTACAACAGTTTGCTTTCATCCACATTAGACTCACTTGCTCCTCTAACAACACGCAGCATCAGGCCCTGACTGTTACAACCTTGGCTGACTGACGACACCAGAAATCTTAAACGACATAGTCATGCGCTGGAGCGATTGTGGCGTAAAACCAAATCCCAGCAAGCATTCACCCTATATAAGTCTGCTTTCTTAACATACAATTCCTCCCTTCATGCTGCCAAACAAGCCTACTTTGTCACTCTTATTAATATCTTGTCATCCAGTCCTCGTCGTCTCTTCTCTACTTTTAACTCTCTACTTTCTCTACCTCCACCCAGTACCTCACTCACTGCTCACGAGATTGCAAATCATTTCAAAAACAAGATTGATGCAATTCGTAGGGGCATCGCCACTGCACAGACATCCATCCCACTTAGCATGCCTTATACTAAATAAAAAAAAAAAAAACCTTATACTAAACCTCCCTCAACACTTTCCTCTTTTGACCTTGCTACTACCGAAGAGGTCACTAAGGTTTTCTCAGAAGCCCATCTCACCACCTGCCCCCCGGATCCCGTCCCCTCACAACTACTACGGTCACCCTCTTCTTCCATCCTATGCTCCCTCACTCACATCTTTAATCTTTCCCTCTCTACTGGTGCCTTCCCCTCCCCTCTAAAGCATGCGCACATCGCTCCCATACTTAAAAAGTCCACTCTGGACCCCACCAACATGAACAACTTAAGACCCATCTCCCTGATGCCATTTACCTCTAAACTCCTAGAACGCTTAGTCTACAATCGCCTGAGCTCCCACCTCACCAACAACAACCTTCTTGACCCTTTACAGTCTGGCTTTTGCTCACTCCACTCCACTGAAACTGCACTACTAAAACTCACTAATGATCTACTGACAGCTAAAACCAATGGCCACTACTCCGTACTCTTACTACTTGACCTCTCTGCGGCTTTTGATACGGTTGACCATCCCCTCCTCCTCAAAAAACTCCACTCTCTTGGCCTCAGAGACTCTGCTCTCTCCTGGTTCTCCTCCTACCTATCGCAGCGCTCCTTCAGCGTTACCTATAATGCTGCCTCCTCCTCTTCACTCCCTCTTTCTCTAGGGGTCCCTCAAGGTTCTGTCCTTGGACCCCTTCTCTTCGCCATCTATAGCTCCTCCCTTGGTTACTTGATAAACTCCCATGGCTTTAAGTACCATCTCTATGCTGATGACACACAAATCTATCTTTCTACCCCTCACCTCACCCCTTCAGTCTCCTCTCGCATTACTAACCTATTAAGCGACATATCGGCATGGATGTCACTCCACTTCCTCAAACTCAATCTTTCCAAAACTGAGCTCTTAGTATTCCCCCCAGCCCATGCCCCCTCCCCTGACCTCTCCATCAAGATCAATAACACAATCATCAGTCCCTCCCCTCATGATAGGGTACTAGGTGTAATCCTAGACTCCCATCTGTCCTTTCACCCCCAAATCCAATCACTGTCCAAATCTTGTACACTTCACCTCCACAACATCTCCAAGATACGCCCATTCCTAACCTCAGAAACCACTAAGCAACTTATTCACTCCCTTGTTATATCTCGCCTTGACTATTGTAACTCCCTCCTCATTGGCCTACCTCATCGCAGGCTATCCCCTCTTCAGTCTATCATGAATGCTGCTGCCAGACTTATCCACCTTACTAACCGTTCTGTATCTGCCACCCCTTTCTGACAATCCCTCCACTGGCTTCCCATTGCCCAACGGATAAAATTCAAAACATTAACAATAACATATAAAGCCATTTATAACTCTGCCCCAAATTACATCAACGATCTTGTCTCTAAATATCACCCAAACCGTACCCTCCGCTCCTCGCAAGACCTCCTGCTCTCTAGCTCCCTTGTCTCCTCCTCCCTTGCTTGTCTCCAGGACTTTTCCAGAGCTTCCCCCATCCTCTGCAACTCTCTACCCCAATTTATCAGACTATCGCCTACTCTGCTCACTTTTAGGCGATCTCTGAAAACCTATCTCTTCAGGGAATCCTATCCTGCCCTCAGCTAATAATGGAATCTTCTACTCTTCCAACCAGTCCATCCCCCACATTTACTACCTTTTGTACCACTAGCCTCTCCCTCCTAGATTGTAAGCTCCAAGGAGCAGGGCCCTCCTTTCCCTCTTGTATTGAACTGTATTGTTGCTGTATTGTCTCCCGTTATATTGTAAAGCACTGAGAAAACTGTTGGCGCTATATAAATCCTGTATAATAATAAGTATGGGCAAGATTTGGAATGAAATTGTTGCACAATAGCATGCCTGCAGGGATGCTTCTGTCATTCAAGGACCTATCCTCTTTATATAGATTACCTAGGTGGATGCACGTCCGCTACCTCCAATTAACATATGCTACTCCCGTGCTTGAAACAGACTCGGCTGAGAGTCTTTTATTTCAGGAATCTCTTCTGAAGCCCCTCTCCTCCCTATATCTAGCTGTTCTGTGTGTGGGATCTTCTAAAACTGATAGACTGTGGGAACAGTGGAGAGTTGATATTCCAACATTGGACCAAGAGGTTTTGAAGGGACTGTCTTTGTGATTTCTCTATTTCATAAATTGATCTAGACTAAATTTTTGTGTAGGGCATACTTTATCGCACAATGATTGCATAGAATCTATCCTCAGTTGTCCTCGGCCTGCTTGTGCTGTATGAGGAATCCTGGTTCATATTTTTATGTGTTTTGGGATTGTTCCAGATTGATGCACTTTTGGACAGAGGTCTTTCACCTCATTGATACATTTACAATTTTCCCTTCCTGTGTTCCCTGAGCTGGCTTTGTTAGACATTCACAGTGATGCATAGAGGCCTAACCAAAAATAAGTTGCTGATCTTGTGTCTGCTCTATTATGCGACAAAGGAATTTTTTTTAACAGGTGGAATACACTCTCCCCACTCTCTCTGTATTTCTTGGGAATGTTCGATTAATGCAGTACTGCCTACAAGCTGACATATTTGAATAGGAATTATCCTCAGAAATACGATAAAGTCTGGTAGGACGATCAAGTAAGGCTATGTTCACACTAGCTTTGTCAGCAGACTTCAGACAGGCGTTTGGGAAGCGTTTTTAACGCTTCTCGAACGCCTATGAAAATTCTGCACATGGCAGCACACAGTGCTGTTCACACTGAAGCTGTAGCGTCACGGCAAAACTGACACCTCATGTCCAGTCAGGATGAATTGAAGCCTCCCATTCAAGTCTATGGTGCCACTCCTCAAACGCCTGGCAGGCGTTTGCTGGGCATTTTTGAGGCGTTTGCGGACCGTTAATACCATTTAACTTCATTATAGGTGTTTGTGGTGCTGTTTTAACGCTTGGCAAACGCCTATCAAACGCCTCAAAACTGTGCATAGGGCGTTTGGGGAGCATTTGAGGAGCATTAAAAATGCTTCCCAAACACCTGTCTAACGCCTTTCAAACGCAATAGGGGTGTTTGGCAAGAGTTAGAAATAAAGTCAAGTGTGAACGAGCCCTAAGTGTTCCTCCCTTTCCCTCCTGCAGTATTACCTTCTTTATTCCTCATCTGAGTATCATATTTGTTTCTTTATTATGTTTTCTTATTGATACTATTCTGTGCCTTGCGTGCTTTGCTTATGACTGTAATTGTAACATGTTCATAATTTTCACAAAAAAAAAATCCTTGTTTGTTAAAAAAAAAAAAAAATGTATTCAAGTTCTAAAAGCACTGCATATAATGTTACAAAGAAAAACCTGTAACAGATGTTGTATACAAACTCTACAGACTTATAGGTGACATGAGAATTTCCATTTGTCATTGAGGCCAGCAGGTTGTAACGTGTAGGGTATACATCCAATATGTTGTACTCTGCTGAAGCTTAACTGCATGTGATTCTCCATAAGTTCTCTGTCCATTAAGGAAATAAGGTATGCCCAATTTTTTTTGCCTTATAATTCACTCAAATATATACAGTATATATATTGGAGGAAATAATAAAAATTTGATCCCCTGCAGATTTTCTAAGTTTGCCCAGAGAAATGAAGGGTCTAAATTTTTTTATCATATGTGTATTTTAAATAACACAGAGTGTCAACCAAAAATCTAGAAAAAACACACGATACAAATGTTATAAATTGAGTTGCAGTTCAGTGAGTAAAATAAGTATTTGATCCCCAAGCAAAACATAACTTAATACTTGGTGGAGATACCCTTGTTGGCAAGCACAGAGATAAGATGTTTCTTGTACTTAGTTACCAGGTATGCACACATCTCAGGAGGGATTTTGGTCCACTCTTCTTTACAGATCTACTCTAAATCTTTAAGGTTTCTTGGCTGTCGCTTGGCTCGAATTTTCAGTTCTCTCCATAAAGTTTCTATGGGATTAAGGTTTCTAGACCGGCTAGGCCACTTCATGACCTTAATGTACTGCTTCTTGAGCCACTCCTTTGTTGCCTTGGCAGTATGTTTTAGGTCATTGTCACGCTGGAAGACCCATCTATGACCCATCTTCAGTGTTCTGGCTGAAAGAAAGTGGTTCTCATCCAAGATTTTGCCATACATGGCCCCATCCATTGGCCCCTCAATGCGGCAAAGTACCTATAGCAGAGAAACAGTCCCAAAGCATTGTTTCCACCTCCATGCTTGACTGTAGGGATGGTGTTCTTAGGGTCATAGTCAGCATTTTTCTTCCTCCAAACACGGTGAGTCGAGATAATGCCAAAGAGCTCACTTTTGGTCTCATCGGACAACAGAACTTTCTCCCAATTCTTCCCTGAATCATTTAGATGTTCATTGACAAACTTCAGATGGGCCTGTACATTTGCCTTCTTGTGGAGGGGGAACTTGCAGGTGCTGCAGGATTTCAATCCATGGTGGCATATTCTGTTACTAATGATTTGTTTGGTGACTGTGGTCCCATCTGCCTTGAGATCATTCACAAACTCCTCCTGTGTAGTTCTAGGCTGATCCCTCACTTTTCTCATGATCATCCTTACCCCATGAGGCAAAATGGAGCTCCAGACCGAGGACGATTGATGTTTTTTTTGTATTTCTTCCATTTGCAAATAATCACTCCAACAGATGTCTCCTTATTACCAAGCTTCTTGCTGATGGTTTTCTAGCCTATTCCAGCCCTGTGCAGGTCTACAATCTTGTCTCTGACATCCTTTAACAGCTCTTTGGTCTTGCCCAAGGTGGTGCCTGAGAAAGAGATTCTGTGGACAGGTGTCTTTTATACACATAATTAGTTGTCATTAAGAGCACCTTCTTAAATTGACAGGACTAATCTGTGTACCACATGAGTACATAGCTAGTCTGTGGGAGCCAGAATTATTGTTGGTTGGTAGGAGATCAAATACTTATTTTACTCACTGAACTGCAACTCAATTTATAACATTTGTATCATGGGTTTTTTTTTATTTTTGATTGATATTCTGTCTCTATCATATAAAATACACCTATGTTAAAAATGATAGACCCTTCATTCTTTGTAAGTGGGAAAACTTACAAATTCTGCAGGGGGTCATAAAATTTTTTCCCCATTGTACTCTGTGTGTGTGTATGTGTGTGTGTGTGTGTGTGTGTGTATATATATATATGAAAGTGACTGGAGAGAAGCGCCTTAGTACTAAACAATTGTAAAGCTGCTATGCACGAATGAGGTACCAATAACCCCTAGAAGACCTTACTAAACATAAAATAAAGTGCAGCGCTAAACATATATAGATAATGACATGTATTCAATCAGTTCGATCAATAAAAAGTCCTCCTCAATTAGGTGACAGAGATTAGGTGCTCAAGTATGCAGGTGACTTAGGTATTCAGGTGACTTGGTTCAGGTATCCGTGCACGAAAGTGATAAAGCAATGCGCACTCACCAGACCCGCATAAAATATGCGCCTTTGTGTATAAATGATCCAGATGTCATCCGATACTGGGTGGTCCTCCCTCAGCTGTGTATGAGGCTGATGATCCTCTCCACTTAGGGGTCCCCCTGGTGTTGGACGTTAAAGGATCTGGTCTGGGTCCCTCCGGTGTATCCAGGAGCAGGTCTGCAAATTAGAGTGCTCCTTGCTGTTCCTTCACATGTGTGTTTCTCTGTGAACAGAGATAGAGAAACACACATGTGAAGGAACAGCAAGGAGCACTCTAATTTGCAGACCTGCTCCTGGATACACCGGAGGGACCCAGACCAGATCCTTTAACGTCCAACACCAGGGGGACCCCTAAGTGGAGAGGATCATCAGCCTCATACACAGCTGAGGGAGGACCACCCAGTATCGGATGACATCTGGATCATTTATACACAAAGGCGCATATTTTATGCGGGTCTGGTGAGTGCGCATTGCTTTATCACTTTCGTGCACGGATACCTGAACCAAGTCACCTGAATACCTAAGTCACCTGCATACTTGAGCACCTAATCTCTGTCACCTAATTGAGGAGGACTTTTTATTGATCGAACTGATTGAATACATGTCATTATCTATATATGTTTAGCGCTGCACTTTATTTTATGTTTAGTATATATATATATATATATATATATATATATATATATATATATATATATATATATACACACACTCACTGGCCACTTTATTCGGTACAACTTGCTTAGAGCCAAGAAAATATCCCCCATGTTGTTTACACCAAATTCTGACTCTACCATCTGAATGTCACAGCTGCAATCGAGACTCATCAGACCAGGCAACGTTTTTTCCAATCTTCTGTTGTCCAATTTTGATGAGCCTGTGCAAATTTTAGCCTCCATTTCCTGTTCTTAGCTGACAGGAGTGGCACCTGGTGTGGTTTTCTGCTTCAAGGTTCAACATGTTGTGCGTTCAGAGATGGTATTCTGCCTACCTTAGTTGTAATGAGTGGGTATTTGAGTTACTATTGCCTTTCTATCATCTTGAACCAGTCTACCCATTCTCCTCTGACATCAAAAAGGCATATTCATCCACAAAACTGCTGTTCACTGGATATTTACTCTTTTTTGGACCATTTTCTGTGAACACTAGAGATGGTTGTGTGTGTAAATCCCAGTAGGTCAGAAGATTTTGAAATACTCAGACCAGCCTGTCTGGCACCAACAACCATGCCACGTTTAAAGTGTCCTAAATCCCCTTTCTTCCCCATTCTCATGCTCGGTTTGAACTTCAGCAAGTCGTCTTCACCACGTCTAGATGCCTAAATACATTGAGTTGCTGCCTTGTGATTGGCTGATTAGCAATTTGTGTTACCAAGCAATTGAACAGGTGTACCTAATAAAGTGGCCGGTGAGTGTATATATAGAGAGATAGAGAATTAAAGAGTGTTAGAAAGCAGGGTCAGCTCCATGTTGCAGGTTTCTGTCAAGATGCTAGAACAGAGAAAAATTAATAGAAATATGTGATGTTCTTACTATATTAGTTCAGTCCTCCCTTTCCCATAATATTATGTCTGAATACTCTTATTAACACCTTAGAATATCGAAGGGCTGCTATTTACACTTGAACAGTGCGTTGGAAGCTGATCCCTCCTTTCAGACTTTGACTAAAGTTTTAGCGCTTTGATTGGGTGCTGAAATGCCAGCACAGTCAGACTATAGATCAGGGGTCTTTCTCATCAGATTAATGGGTAAGCATAAATGCTCTTTTCAAAGGCATATTGCATATTTATGTCATTTAGGCAAGAATGGAGATTGGAAGTAGACATCTTCCCATGCCGGGTTATCTCAGGCAAAGCTTTCCAGCCACGATCAGTCCTTCTCCTTAAAGTCAACTGGCTACTGTCATAGATGCAAAATTGTGGAAAGTGATGACTGATCAGATTAAAGGCAATGTATTGTTGTTTCAAAATGTTTTCAGGTAAAACAGATTAGCTTAGTATACTGTAAATAATCTTGTCAATGTGCATTGATATTTAAAGTACACTGCACTGGAGCAACACAAACCAAAAACTCTTTTTAATAATTTTTTATTTTTCAAAGCAAACTCATCCATGCTTTATTTTGCTGAAAAATCACTTTGAAAAACACCCACTAGCATTTCTGGCCATGATCATCTTGAGTAAGGGCAGATGATTTGTCTACCAATTACTTACTGGAATCCATCTGCCCTTAGCTCAGACAGGAGGGTGTGCTTAGCTGAGAAAACCCCTTCTCCCCTCATGAAGACTCCTGGGATGTATGACATCATTTGCCTAGGCCTGTTAACAAGGAAGTGACTGAAGAAATGTAAAAAAAAAGTTTATAACAAGAAATTATGATATACTTTCCTATCTATTTACTAATGCAAGAAGCACAAGTGTTAAAATGGTGTTGATTGAGAGAGTAAAGTTCCACTTTAAACACATTTCTATGTATAATTATTAATTATTAATTGAAATATGACTGATTTAATTCACCGGTGTAGTATGGACTAGGCAGCCCTAATGTGGGGTTTTAGTACAGACAGCAAGAGTTCTCACAGAAATTCTGGTTTATACTGACCACAAACAGCTTTCTGCCTACAAGATCGATCCACCAAAAATGGTACACTCCCCCGTGGCACATATCAAGGTGGCTGAGTGTTTATAGTGGTATACAGAGTTACCACTAGTAGCCAGTTTACAGGTCTTTATAGTCAATACAATATCAAAAATATGGAATACAAGTAAAAAGTATGAGTCGCATAAATATTACATTACAGTAAATGGTGTAATAATAACTTAAAATACACGCTCACTAAAAATAAATTATCCTTTATTACCTTTAGGCTGAATTGGAGGTATAGCTTGGAGTGCATTCATTACTTGCTGTTTTATCAAAATTATATGCTTTAGGTCACTCAACTAATATTTTGCCAGAAGCCATTGTGAGCTTGAGTGCAGATCTAGAATAGTTGACATTAGCAGGTATTCAGCAAATACTGTATGTGCACTTTAATTAATAGTCAATGATCATTAATTGAAGTGGCATTTATGGTGGCCTGGTTACTCTGATGCATGGTAGTGATATTTCTTTAAGTTTGTTTTATTTCATGATAGCAGCCTTCACATTTTCAGTAATTTTGTCCATCTTTCATGTATGTCTTTTTGGAGTTGTTTGTGACGACTGACATTTTGAGGCTTTTATCTTTCAGCTGGTTACAATTCAAAGTGTTGCCTCCCAGACACCTGTGGAATATAATAACTCGCTCTCCTGGTGGAGTTAACATGGTCTTTGTGTTACTGGAGATCGACCAAGCGAGAGATTGAAGTTGCAATGAGAGATAAAAGCTTTTTAAAAGTGATGTAGGTGTCGGTACATTAAAGAGGGACTGTTAAACCACAGCACATATAAATGGGTATATTAAACTATTGAAGATGAAAGAAAGTCTAGTGCTTAAAGGTTGTGAATAACCGACCTCTGTCAAAGAAATTGCTTATATTCAGGCTTATTTAAAGAGGCAGTTCAATCAGCTGTGATAAGTAAACTGTGCAGTAGCCTATAGCAACTCTCCAGATCATTCTCTCTAATCAGCTAGCAGACTGACAGCCTGAGCCAACGGTGACTTTGTGGAAATCTTCCATTGGCCTCAACATCTGCTGGCTGTAGCAGCAAAAGCAGTAGTGTTAAAGTGACACTAAAGCTTCGTTATTTTATTTTTTTATAACAAACATGTTTATACTTACCTGCTCTGTGCAGAGGTTTTGCACAGAGTACCCCTGATCTTTTTCTTTTTGGGTCCCTGCTGGCGTTCCTGGCTCCTCCCCCTCGAGCAGTGCCCCCAAGGAAAGCTGCTTGCCTTGGGGGCACCGCTGCATGCTCGCCCCTGAGCCACCGCTCTATGCGTCCATAAGACACATAAAGCCGAGGCTTGCCCCATCCGCTCTCTTCTCATTGGCTCACTGGCTGTGATAGACAGCAGCGACAGCCAATGGGTTCCCGCGGCTGTCTCATCCAATGAGGAGGAAGAGTCCCCAGACAGCAGAGGCCGTCGAGAACATCACTGGATCAGAGAGGGTAAGGTTTGGGGGGCTGGGTGGCCGCTGCACACAGAAGGTTTTTTTAACCTTGCGTATAGAATACATGAAGGTAAAAAAAAACCTTGAGCCTTTAAAACCACTTTAAGGCATTCAGACCTTGCGCACTGGTGTTTTGCGTTAACACAGGTTTTTTCAGACATTAACATGCATTGCATTAGGGCAGCCTATTTAACCGCTAGCCTACAGGGCACTTATACCCCCTTCCTGCCCAGGCCAATTTCCAGCTTTCAGCGCAGTCGCACTTTGAATGAAAATTGCGCGGTCATGCAACACTGTACCCATATGAAATTTTTATAATTTTTTTGTGACAGATAGAGCTTTATTTTGGTAGTATTTAATCACCTCTGGGTTTTTTCTTTTTTCTTAAAAAAAACATAAACCACTAAAAATTTTGAAAAAAAATAGTTTTTCTTAGCTTTTGTTATAAAATTTTGTAAATAATGGATTTTTCTCCGTCACTGATATGCGTTAATGAGGCTGCAGTGATGGGCACTGATAGGCTGCACTGATGGGCACTGATGAGGAGGCACTGGTAGGTGGCACTGATGGGCATTGACAGGCATCACTGATGGGCACTGAAAGGCAGCATTGATACATGGCACTGATAGGCGGCACTGACTGGCACTGATAGGCAGCACTGATAGGCGGCACTGACTGGCACTGATAGGCGGCACTGACTGGCACTGATAGGCGGCACTGATGCACACTGGCACGAGGCACTGATGAGCACTGACAAGGGCACTGATGGACACTGACAGGTGGCACTGCTGGGGCTACACTGATCATCCCTGATGATCAGGGTACATGTCCCCTCTGCAGAAAGCCGATAACCGGCATTTCCCTGTTTACATGTGATCAGCTGTGATTGGACACAGCTGATCACATGACCGAGCCGACATCTTCGGCTCTTTCTGTGACCGGTGATCCGCTGTGTTCGAGTGCATCGCCACGCTGCGCGCTCCCTGAGCCGCAGATGCGCGGTGAGAATGGGAGGATGTCATATGACGTCCTCCCAGAACGAGAGAACCACCTTGCGTCCGTCATATTACTATATGGCAGGCTGGAGGTGGTTAAATGAATGGGCTGGCAACACACAAAAAAAAGCACACCTTTAAATCACTGACTCTGATGACTAAGGAAAAAGACTATACATGGCATTATAGTTTTGTTCTTTAATTTGACGACAAACCTGCAAACTTTTTGGCCAAAATTTTGAGATTCAAAAACTCATGGTAGCAGCAAAACTGATCCTCATCTATAGTCAACACTGACTAGTGCTTTCAGCAACAATGGTGCTTTGTTTACACTGTGGATTTAAGCCAGTGGGCCCAGCAGGTTATAAAGTGTAGGCTTGTACACAGGAGAGTAGGCTACCAATTTTAGCCAGCTTGGGAGCAGTGAAATATCTTGGAGTTGGTCATATGTTTACTTTTTTTAGTAATACATTTCTTTTTCATATTAGTCAGAAATAAAAGAACCCAGGTGCACACACAGCAATTGCAGGTATGAAAATAAAGAGCTTCATATGGGTGCTGGAAATCAGTTACTTGAGGTGGTGTGAGCACATTTTTATTCATCTGTACTAGGAAAGGAACTGCTGCTGTTTGATCATCTCATTTTGGCTTAATGCTCACAGTTGGTAGGGGGTTATTTGTGCCGATTCAGTCCATTGACATTTACTGTGTGACATTGCCATTCAGCTGTAGTGTGTGTTTGCTTACACCACTGTATATTCTGACATGTATCTTGCTTCAGCTCTTATCTTGTCAGAGTTGGTTATTGTTTGCTTTTGTCTCTCCTTAAAAGGAACACACAATGCTGGAAGTGCACCTCACATGAGTACATAAACCTAACTGGGGGGAAATTCTATAGTTATGCTACAGAATCTAGCAAAGACCAAAATTTAAAGTACAGATGAAAGATATGTGCTGGAGCATATAAAAAGTAAAGATCTTGCCCACAGCAACCATTCATATTCCATCTATCTTTTTTTTGCTGTAGATCAGGAAATGAAAGCCAAAATTACATTTGTCTGCAACTTTACGCTTCCACCTTTTATAACAACTTCCCTTGTAGAGTAGATGAACATTACTTAAAAGATAAGTTTGTTTTTTTTCTAATTAAACTTACCTAGCTGGATGCAGCATCAATCCAATGCTGCATCTGTCCCCTGTTGGTTCTAAGGGTGAGAACTGAGCTATCTCCATCCTAAAGGATCCTATTGTGTGCTTGCAGCTGCTGGTAGGAAAGAGAGGAGGGAAGCTGGTAGCACTGTGGTGAGGGGCACATAGGGGGGCCTGGGCAGCAGGGGAAAATGTATGGTGCACAGGGAGGGCGATGGGTCCGGTAGGGGGGGCAGTTACTGGAACCGATCCCCTGTATGGCTTTCTCTGCAGCAGCTTGAAGCCAGTGGGAGAGGAGAAGACAACAGCTTTCAGCTTCTTAGAATAAAATAAAAAGAATATACTGGATCCCGCGCCACCAATGTGTAGAGTATATTAAGTGAAAATATGTGCTACAAATCAATTATATTATTCAGTAAAAACTGATATTGAGGGTAGCTGCAAACAATAAAGTGTTCCGACGATATAAATAATAATCCAAACAATGTGTTACAAACAATAATCCAAACAATGTGTTACATTGTTTGGGGAGGCTGCGCCTCCCCAAACAATGCCTTACAAACAAACCAACATCGCATCAGACATTAAATTAATTGTCTTAATTAAGTTTATTGTTGACAATTAAGTTAATATCTTATGTGATGTTGGTTTTTTCGTAAGGCACTGTTTGGGGAGGTGCAACAGTACACATTGTTTGGATTAAGCTTTCAGTTGCTGCAGAGAGTCATCCACTTGGGTATCAGTTCCAGTAATCCCCGCCCCCTGCAGTGCTGATCACCCTCCCTGCCCACATCTAATTCACTCGGCTGCCTGGGCCCCGTGCAGGTGAACTGGTGGTACCCCCTTATCCACTGCCCTGGAAAATAGGATTCAGTTGTCCTTTGGACCGTCAGAAAGTTTTAAGCTTTAGGCTCGGTTCACACTGCTGTGACCCCAAAGTCATGCGACTTGCTTGCAATTTCCTTGTGACTTGCTTGCAACTTTTGTGATGTAACATTGCAGTCTAGTGCATGGCAATCAAGTCACACCAGAGTCGCAGAAAAGTAGTGCAGGAAACTTTTTTGTCACTGCGACTGGAGTCACATTGATTAAGACTGCACCCATTGAAATAAATGTATTTTGACTTGTCATGCGACTTTGTGTTGTAAGTCGCAGCAGTGTAAACCAGGGCTTATTATGGAAAAAAAACACCATCTGTTATAAAGGGTTCTAATGGAATTGCTTTTCCCTGGCAGGTGTAGCCTAGTATTTTCATAAAAAGAAATACAAACTGTCCTGTTGATGCCTTAGTTTATATAAGTGGCATAGCAGAGTTTTCTAAATGTCAAATATCTCAGTTTTTGTATGTGTATGGGTATATTTTCATAACTGTAAACAAAGACCTTTAGCAACCTTTCTGTATTCTTTATTAGAGAATATAATTAGTAGCTTTAGTAGGTATAATGTACATTTTTTGTTTTTGCAATAGTGGTACTTTAAAAAAAAAAATTGTACTGTATGTTATAGAATAAGAAATAACATAGCATGCCAACACCTTAAAAATGTGGATTAAATGGGGCTGAAATGCTGTAATCACTAGTCTGTTTAGCATTATACTAAGCTACGTTCTTATGGAAAGCAGTGGGCAATTTAGTTGCGTTGCTTCTCATCTTAAGGAGACCGTGTTAGCAAACCATTCATTTCAACAAAAGTCTTACAGAATGTTATATGTGCATTTATACATGTTTTTTATACAAGCCTCCCTTGTGTAGACATCTGCATGGCCTGGCGGCTGCCACCGTGTTGCATGTGCTGTCAGCAGTCTCAACAGACTCTGGGCTGTCACTCAATAGAATAGAATAGAATCACTCAATAGAATTTCCCATTCTCCTTCCCCAGCCACTGCTTAGTTTATGGAAAGGAAATACGCTGAAAGTAAAAATTTTACATAGTTGATTTTCTGTGCGTTTACCCGCAGTTTTGTACGTTAGTGACAGGGTCTCTTTAAAACTGCAATAGTGGAATTTTCTAGCCATTGGTGGTTTCATTGTTTGCAGTTCAAATCAGGGAGTGAATGTTCTCAAAAATTATCAATCTAGGTATTTTGAGCTTTTAACTTCTGCAAGCAAACTCTTCCCATCCCAAGTATGTGATTGTGCAGCCATGATAAGTGGGCAGTTGTTAATTTTTGGGTAATATTGGTAACATTTAAGCACCGATCTAGAGTCTTCCTTAATTTACTTCTTAGGCAGGTAATACAGGGGTCAAATTCTGAATGGATTTTCCTTAGAAAATCAGAAATTTTGTGCGTTTTGTAATATGATGGTGTCACCATTGATTTCGAAATTCAGCCAACCAAGCCTTGAATTTCACCTCATGTTGCTACAGAAAAGAATTTTCGTGGCTGGGAATCTACTTTTCTTTCCAGGTCACAGCTCATGCTCATTTCTTTTTCGATTATATTTCTTGTTCAATTTTCCCATCATTGATTAGAAATTCTGTTTTTTTAAAAAACGTCCAAATGCCCGATCATTCAAATTCAATGGCCGCGCAAAAATTGGCAGATGCTGCGGCCCACTAATGGTGCGAAATTCTAAAGAAAATTCTTGGTTACGATTTTTTTTTAAAAAATACTCCTTTTTTTTTTTTCTTCTTTTTTTAACAGTAAAATGAAGGAATGCAATATTTAACATTTCACACTGCTCGCTTTTTTTCAGACTTTCTTAAGAAATAATTTGTAGCTGTACGTAGCTTGTACACATTTAGTAGACCCAGTTGGAGCCTATATTAACAAGGATCCTGCCTAATTAATTATGAAACTATCTGTTAAATCTAACAATTGCAAATTAATTTCCTTTTTACATCAACAGAAATATTTAATTATTTGATTAGGTCCTAAATGAACTATTTTTAGACATATCGTTGATTGAAGGAAAGTGTGTATCTCTGAGCTTATGCTTACAGTAAGGGAAAAAAAAAGACTGCGTATTTGGTGATCCAAAAATATATTTTAGTGTATATGTATCTGTGTGTGTGTGTGTGTGTGTGTGTGTATATATATATATATATATATATATATATATATATATGTATATATATATATATACTTTTTTTTGGTATTTTGAATAACAGCTAAGTTTATTTTATAGTTCTTTAGCATCACAGAGAGATTTGTGGCAATAAACAGTGTGTGACTACACTAAGCCAATCAAGATACTTGCTAGGGAATTTTTGTCTAGAAGTTTTTGGGATCATAGTGAACTGAGCATGCTCTGTACCAGTAAATGGATTGTTCACATTCTAAGGGACATCCATGCATACCTTTTAATACCTGCATGCACATATGTATAAAGTGGAAAAGAAGGAGCTTTACTTCCATATCCCTTGATCAGTAACCCATTTAAAATGTGTGCTTTATCTGTTTAGTGATAGTGTTTTTATTTTTATTCTATTGTATTTTAGTTTATATATCTGCTATAACTAAAGACTCCATGACCTATTTGAAGTATATTGGCTTTGAGGAAAGCCCTATTGCTGTCTCAGAACATTGCACTCGAGCTGAGTTTTCTGCCTTTCAAGCATTGATTTCTTTAGCAATTAGTATCCTCCTTTTCACGATAGATTGTTTATGAAGTGAGCTGGGCATGAGACACAGTTCGCATTTCTCACTTTTCAGTTAAAGTCAATAAGGCATTTAATCACAGAGGCAGCCTAGGCCAAGAAAACTCTTTCTTGCTATCAGGAGTTTTTCTAGTTACCATAGCTATATTTATTTGTTACTGTGATGGTGTGTCCAGACCTGAAGAATCTGAGGTATAGCACAGCATGTAAAGTAAAACAAAAGCAGATCTGTAGCTTGATTTATAATGGACCTAAAATATAACACCAGTAGCTAATAAACCAGGAAAATTCTGCTTCTTATGTTTGTATTTCAGTTTTGAGAGTGCGGTGTATGCATGTGCCCAGATATGAGAATGAGATGATAATGAAAATGTGTGGGAGGTATTGTGTGAAGGCAGGTGTTCAAGATCACCAACATGCAGTGGAATATAGTTTTTGTTTTGTTTTATTTTCTATGAAGAATTCAAAATGAATAAATGACTCAGTAAAATGTTGTGCACTAGTTAGATTTGCTATCCCCCCATAAAGTGGGTGTGGGCATTTGGATGCTCACAAGATAAGGACACACACAACTACGCCTCTCAGAGAAAAAAATCTATCAAAAGACGACATTGTAATGTTTTTAAACCATGTGATATCAGTCTTATCTCTACAGTCAGATTTGGATGAGTCCTGGCCTTTATATAATGACTCACATTTTTTACAGTTCAACGTTTTAATCATTTGTTGACACTGGACATGCTAAGCACTGAAAAAAGTCGTTGAGCACACAGTGTGCACGTAGTATTCCACAGACTTTTCTCCTGTAGCTGCTCCCTTCCTCAGTCTTGCAATCAACTTTGACTGTCAAAATGACAGCCAGAAGTTACTATGTAATACAGCAGCTGTAGATACTGCACTGGCAGAAATGGACCTTCTGACACAGTGTTTATAAACCTTGTTCACACAAGACAGAGTGATATAAATTAGTGTGGATTTATTTACTGAATTTGACAGGCACCCTCTCCCACTTTCGCCGTGGTCACCTAGGCAATCAAAACCAGAAGTTGTCTTCCCCCCTCCCTCCCCTTAGTCTTCTGGGACATGTGACAGGTCCCAGAAGACTACGGGACCATTCACAAAGTACAGCGCTTCTCACACATGCGCAGTGGGCACCCGGGTGGTGTAAGGACATCGCTGGATCGAGGGACAGGTGTGTGTCTGTTTTTTAAGTCAGCAGCTACAGGTTTTGTAAGTGCTGACTTTTATTTTTTTTTTAAACTTTGACTGGAGCTCCACTTTAACTATTTTCCTGCTGATTTTGTTTTTTTAAGTATTGACAAAGATATATTGCCAAATATTAAACAAGCCCATAGCAGAAATGTAAACATTACTCTGGTCTGTAGGGGGTGTACAGATGTGAGAGCTTTTGTTATTACACAAGTCTAAATGTACTTTCAATAATATCAACTGTTTCTCGATGATGCAGCAGTTATGACTCACACCTCTGAGGATGTGTAAATGTCATTTTGCTGAGTTAGGAAGTAGCAGTCACTTCCTAAATTTAGGACGCCCTCTTATACACTTTGTTCAACTGTGCCATCTTGAGACTATGAAACACCAATAAGGACAACAAAACCTTTTTTGTGTGTGTGCAAGTTTTTGTATGTATTAAAAAGCACATAAATCAACTTGCACACAGTCCTCCAGAAATTTCTGTATGTGACTATTATTAATATTATACAGGATTTATATAGCGGCAACAGTTTGCGCAGCAATTTACAACATGAAGGCAGACAAATGTGATCTGCACGCCTATCAGAAGGGGGCAAAGTGTTGTACCTTTTGGAGCTGTCCCCAGCATTACACTAGCGTATGCGGTCACTGTAACATATTCATATCATAGTGACACAAAAAATGCAATATGTTTTCACAGCATGAAAAGTTTCACTTTTATTGATAGCAGTCCCTATTCATGTTTGCTGACTATGTTGCATAGTTTGCGTCTAAAATTTTGTTACAAATTGTTATTCAAAGCAGTACTAAACCCCCCAAAATGGTATTATATTGCAGCTTACCAATGTGGTGTCTGCTTTCATTTCCTTCTTAAGGCTCTTTTCCTTTATTATCACCTGTTGATAAGTCTGTTATTTTTCAACTTCCTTTAACAGACCAGGTTGTCCAGCAAAAGTGGCAGTTAGAAGGTTATTAGGAAGCATTTAACACTGACAGGGGTGCTTACAATTTTCAGATTGTAATCATTTATGTAAAACCTTTATTCCAAAAGGAAATAAAAATGTTGCTGTAACTGCTTAAAAAGTGTCCGCCAGAGTTAGCTTTAATTCACTAGTCAAGTCCATGTAAATTTGCTAGTTCATCTAACACTATCCTCTCCCCAGACTGACAGTGTTGCTGTCCAAAGGTGTCTTCCATCCGGACTGGAGACACCCTTACACAGGAAGTGTGTTACTGATCTGGATGATATCAAAGGAAGAAAGCCTAAAAAATGCAGCTGCCACACTGAAAGATTGGTAAGCTGCAGCATATCATATATTTGTTTTTGGGCTTTATACCACTTTAAGGTCCTCAGTTACATCTATTTAGAGAGTTATCATGGATTATTCCATAAAAAAAACAATAAAACTATGACTAAAAATCAACCCTGCCTCATATATTACATCAACCCATAATACCGTTGTAATTTATTGAGTAATAATGTTTAGGTTTTTGCCAGGTATTTGAGTTGTTGGTTTACCAGAATTCACCTGCTGGGGACATTTAGCCACATTTTATATAGACATGTTAGTGAGTGATAATACAGCTCAGTACCTCTATGTGTATCCGTTTTCTCTTTTTAAAGATTACATGTAATAAAACATTATAGAATTAAATGGCGAGGATCTGCCAGTGGAGATCATCTGATGGCTTACTTGTTGGAAAGGGAAACCACAGGTTATTGGTAAGGGCATCTATCTTAATACCATATGCATTCGCTTGCCCTTCTACTGCTTGCTGGTCAGGTGCAGGCTTCACTGTAAGATTCACTTTAATATTAAACTGATCCATCAAATACAAAACAAGATGAGGCATCCCTGAGTCCAGTGGCTTTTGATGTCTGAAGTACAAAAACAGATGTGTCAAAGAGCATTGTATGCTTTAGGCACACCACAGTCCTGCAGAAACACTTTCTCTGTTTTCATCTTTCACAATGCCTATGTTCCCATTACCTAAGATACACAAAATGGATTTTCTGCCAAATATCAGCTGCCCATTTCAGCTAAAACCCTCTTTAAAAACTGTAACATGAAATAAAAATATATTTTTATACCAGGCTTTAAAGGATAATTGTGCTCACATTAAAAAAGGGTGCGTTTGTCAGGGCTAGATGTATAAAAATATTATGATTTTATTTTTGTTTACAGAGGACTGTATAGGCTGTAAAAAGGCCATGGTTTATATACGTGTAATTTTTACATGTAAAGTGTAAGTATGATAACCCAGCTACAGCACTGTTTCTTTTCAGATGCCGTGACATTCAGCCAGTATCTCTCTGTCCTCTAAATTTAGCACAACCTTTCTGCTGATGTAGCCATTTATGATACACAATAACAATGTCAACGACACTGCAAGAATAAACCCATTAGCTGCCAGAAAACAATGTTGTACTGATCTGCTTTAAAGATTCTATTCGTAGGCATAGGGTTATGGTGCTAATGGGGCAAAGCTGATTACATTCTACAGGAAGCTTAACCAGTCAGGTCGATTATGACTTGTTTGCTAAAGAAAAGATATCCTCATAAAACTAGGAAAGATATACCATACTGTCTTTCCCTGTGCATAGAAGGAGGCTACTGCCTGTAGACTTTGTTTACTGTGAAGTACAGAGTGAAAATTGATTGTTTCACATGTTTATACTATATTAGAACAATATGCTTTTTCTACCTTTTTCTACCTTGCCATTTATGAAAGAGTGCCTTGGTGGTTTACTCTTATGAGTACATGTCTCCTTTTATGTAGACAGTTTGGACACTTTATACTATTTTAGGACAATATGCTTTTTCTACCTTGCCATTTATGAAAGAGTGCCTTGGTGGTTTACCCTTATGAGAACATGCCTCCTTTTATGTAGACAGGTTGGACACTTGAGCTATCCATTTTTTTTTTTGTTAAATGTAATTTGAAAGCCTGTTGGTAGTTGATTTGATCAAAAGCAATCTACAGTGGCATCATGCAAAATCTGTCATATGCCGTACTACAAGTATTATAAGCTTAGCAACAAATAATGGAATAAATATCAAGGAAAGATAATGTATGCATTATGAATAAGGGGGAGAGCAGGTATGCTTGCACCCCATGAGTTCAGGAACATTCTGTATGTAAGGCCAAGTTTGCGGTGCTGCTAGTAACTGGAAAGACTACCAGTACCAATGTACAAAAAGAACCACACAACTTTTTTTTGCCTCCTGAGACCAATCTGACCAAAGATCCTCCAACACTCTCCTGTCCCAAAATCTCCATTATATTGTAGTCGGGTGTGTTTTGCAGCATCCAGTATGCATAACAACCTGTGTTTACAATTAAAGTAAGTGCAGCCTATAAGCCTATGGCACTATGCCGCTAACAAGCTTCTTTGATATGAAAAAGGTTTGTTTTTTTAGCATCCATTAAGAGATATAGCATTCTGTATTCTGAGAAGATTGGGCAATTTTACTGTCATCAGGAGGATTTGGACACTAGCAAACAAAGCCTTTGACCAGTCAGATATGACCCCTCTGACTCCCAGCATGCTTCAGTTTTTTGCTAGGTTCCCAGAAGAATGGACTCCTTTTCTCTACTGAAAAAAGTTCACCCCTTTTTACGAGTAATTTTTTTTCCTCACCGTATTTTCCTTTAATTAAGACTGCAATGATATGCCATAGAGCTGGATGTGCTATACAGCTCTCTGGATTGTCTTTTCTCAATGATGCCTTGGAAGTCATACCCAGATTTTGCTAGACCAAACATTGCATGTTGTGTGACCTTCAGGCAGTTGGCCATTTGGCACTTCCCAGATGTTTGGATACCATGCCAATCGCAGAGTGCTTTAGAAGTCTAGAGCCATGGCACAGCCTCTGGTGTGACTCTAAAGACTTCCATTTGGTTTCTGTAGAAAGTGTTAACACACTAGGGAATGAAATGCTGGCTCATTACCTTCTCTGTTCTGTTGTTCCTTTTTTTTAGCACAAGGTAGCTCCTTCCTACCATTGCTCATATCTGCAGGGGACATTTTGGGGTTGATTTACTGAAACTTGACAGTGCAAAATCTGGTGCAGCTGTGCATGGCAGCTTCTTACTTCAGATTGTTCAGTTAACTGCTCTCCTGTCGCCCTATAGCAGATATACTGCTACAGGGTGGCAGGGGTGCTCAAAATCATATATATATATATACACGTGATTTTGCATTTCCGGGTAGGGGGAGCGCCCAAGCCCTGCCGCTATTTGTGGCCTCGGCTGTCAATCACCGGGTCCCAGGCGTTTATTACTTGCCGGTTCCCAGTGATCGAGCAGGATTACCAATGGAGGGAGAGAACTGTAAGTAAACAAAACAGTCAGCTCCTGCACAGTCCCGTTATAAGTCGCCGATCGCCGCCATTACTAGTAAAAATTAAAAAAACAATCCCAGTATATATACCGCCATTTGAAAATGCTATAACTTTCACATAAACAAATTAATTTACACGTATTGGGATTATTTTTAGCAGAATGCATTTTAGCCTAAAGTTATGATGAAATTAGATTTTTTTTTTTTTTTAAATTGTACTGGACATGTTTTTTTCTCAAAATAGTTTTTTTTTTATAGCGCAAAAAATAAAAAACTCACAGGTGAGCAAGTACCACCAAAAGAAAGCTCTATTCGTCAGAAAAAAAGGACGTAAATGTCATTTGGGTGCAGCGTTGCATGACTGCACAATTGTCAGTTAAAGTAACGCAGCACCGTAACACAAAAAATGGCTTGGTCAGGAAGGGGGGAAAATCCTCCGGAGGGCAGGTGGTTAAGCTTTGACATGAAAACATGGAAGCTGATTGGTTTCTAGGCAGAGCTGCATCGGGAATTGCAGTTCATTCATTCATGGAAGGCCATGAATGAATAACGTGGCCGTGTGGGCGGAGGCCCGCACTGCCGTGCTGTTTTCAAATTTGACAGATAGTACAGGAAAACCTCTCCCCACTATCTGTCACAGGGAGGGGGGGAGCGGCTGCAGCTATGGGAAAATGTTACATGTTCCACCCTAAAAACAGGTGGAACATGTAACATGTTCCCAAAGGTGAACTTATCCTTTAAGCAGTTAGTTGTGAGTAACTAATATTTTATCTGTTTCTCCTGTTAAGTTCCTCTTAAGCAGTACCAACATATCAGATCCCAAGCGGAATATTTCCTCCAGCTTTTGATCCACTAACAGTCCTGAGGTGTCCCACAAGGCTCTTCTTAAAGGACCTAACACCAACAGCCTGGATGGGTGTCTCTCTTAGCTCTGTCAGTTGTGGCTACCTGTTGCAGGGAGGAGTTATTTGCATGTATGCTAGATTTTATGGGCCATCATGCAATTGTGATTGCTTTATTTAGAGGCTTCAAGCGTACTTCCATGTCTTCCCCTCCAGAATCTGTTTCCAACATTCCAGCAGCAGCCTCTGAACCTTCTGTTGCATGCCTGTTGTCTGACACAGTCTCACAAATTCTTGTTGAATTATTTTGTTCTTAAGGATTCTCAATCATCTGTGTTTCCACTTTTGCAGCCAAATTTGGAAAACATCTTTATATTTGTTTCATGTCCCCATTCATATAGCACAACCTAAAAAGGTATTTAACCACCTCAGCCTCCATGACGTACCCATTCAAGTACCCTGATCACTGCCATACCAGTGTCCTGATCACTACCATAACAGCGTCCTGATCACTGCCATATACCATACCAGCGTCCTGATCACCGCCATACGCCATATCAGTGTGCTGACTACTGCCATACACCATATCAGCATCCTGATCACTGCCATATGTCATTTCAGCGTGCTGATCACCGCCATACACCATGTCAGTGGCCCTATCACCACCATATGCCATACCAGCATCCTGATCACCGACATACAAGTGTCCTGATCATTGCCATACCAGCATCCTGATCATTGTCATATCAGCATTTTGATCACCGCCATACCAGTACCAACAGAACCAGTATTCCCAATTGTTTCCACTGTAGTGGTTCTCCAGGGCCTCCAAAAATGCAGTAGTCAGGAATTAGCACCTTAAGGTGTTCCTTGGATGTCGGGCCTCTCTGTATGGTGGTTTGCATGCTGCTTGGTGTCATCATCCCTATCTGAGATCATCCTGGTATTCATGGTCCTATGGCTGCTGGTTTTGCTGCCTGACTTGCCTGAGGAAGAAACCAGCTGTTCTTGTGCATTTTATATGCGCTTCTGGTGAGTGCATATAAAGGAATACTTTTTCACGGATTCAACAGCACTGGATGTCACCTGTTTACGGATTTATTTATATTCTGGACTTTCTTATAACTATTGTTTATCGCAATTGTGTCATTTGATATATGTTCAATATCAGTCACTATTCATTTTATATCACCCAACGCTGACCACTCAGTGTCACGAATACCATTACCACAGTTATCAATATATTAAATTATTGCTATGTTAATAACAGATGAACTCTCGCACTTTAGACTGGTAGTGCTGATCAGAGCGCCTCACTGTGTCTGCCTTTTAATATTGCTGCTATTTGTTCTATTGCTGCTTCTATTCACCTTATTATTTATTAATGTATATGCACATGTTTTATAAGTATTTCATTTGATTCATTCATTACTTTAGCACTGCACCTTTTATATTTCAGTCAGGCAAATTATTGTTCAGGCTTATGGCCTTTTCAAAAAAGGTTGCTCCTTTTCCTGTCAAGATGCATTTTACTAGATGTGTCAGTGCTTTTTGGGCTTTTTAGACATCATCTGATGCCAGCTTCGATTGTAAGGTCCTTCAAGCAGCTGTTTGAGCTGCCCCCTGTTCTGTTGTTTTTTTTGTTATGGGGGCCATTTTTGTTACTATTGCCCACCCCCTTAGTTGAACTCCCTTTGGACATCTCAGTTGTCTCAGAATATCTGAATTCTGTGTCCTTTATTGAGTGATAAAGAAAACAAAATTTTTGTTCTTACCTAAAATCTATTTCACACGCAGATCCCACCCCTCTGTGTTGTGATCTACTCCCAAGTACTGCTTTTCTTTGACATGGAAGCTTACTGGGAGTGAAAGGGGTTTTACCTGACTGGCCGATGATTTTTTTTTTTTGTGTGTGTGCCATTGCCCTCCTATAGGTGGAACTGTAACCATGATATCTCAGAATATTTTAATCCTGTATCCCTTAATAACGTCAAAAAACAGGTTTTATAGTAAGTGCAAAAATCCTGGTTTACACCTGAAGGGATGTATCAAGTTTCCTATTTACAAGGACCTTTAATGTGCGGCAAGACTTTCAGAGCACAGTGTGAGTGTACTGGTAAGGTAGACTACGCCTTTTACTGTCCCATGTGTAACTGTACAACTCCACTCCACTGTCTTGATGACATGTACTTTGTGGAGATGGGAGCTCTGGATACATTTTTTTTTTACCTTTTAAAATGTTGGGTATTTTACTTTACAAAACCTATATCATTTTTTTCTGTTCTTTTCTTGTATCATTACCTGCCAGAATCCTGTGATGTTTTCAATCGATAGATTGAAATTACATATCTTTACGTCCCATGGTTCTCAAAAGGAACAACTGCAGCTGACAATGTGCTAGCTGCCTCCTAAAAGGCAGCAATATTATGAAATCTCTTGTGGCACTAAGTGTACTTAGTGTATGTGCCAAGTAAACAACTTCACAAACAATAGTTGTCTTCTCAGGGTATGGATGTCTTACTGTGTAGAACTCATCTTTTTTTTTTAGGAAGTGTGAATTAAGACAGTGTTGCTGCTGTCCCTTAAAGCTTTCCTGTCCCTAAACTGCATGATGCCGAATCTCTTAAGTTTTGCTGAGAGCTAGTGAGAAATGAATAACTAGATAGCTTTCTAGCTTAAGACACTGAAACTAAGCACTTCAATCTTTAGTTTAAATGTAATTTGTTTAACACATTACTAATCAACATTTTCAATTTTCTGTTTCACTTCTGCTTTGGTGGTCCATAGTCTTCTGTGCTGCTAGAATACCTTTATATTAGGAGGAAACCAGTCCAGTCCTTGTCTCAACAACAGGGGTCAGCAATCAGGAGATCGTGATCTACCAGTAGATCTTGGCCACGTGGCTGGTAGATCTTGGTCTGGGCTTGCTGACCCACCATCCCAGACCATCAAACATAGTGCAATGCAGAGGAACTACTTGTAAAGTTGGAGCTGTAGTAGGGAGCAAGAGATAAGTTGAAGTGCCCTCTGCAGTGCTGCTCTTACGCCCTGTCAGTGGGTGTAGCACCTGCCAAGCATGATCTATTCAAGTGAATGAGGCCACTTTGCAATTGCCCTGCAAACTTGTGCGGTACAGCAAACAAGGGGTTAAACAGGCAGTGCTGTGTTGCTTTCTCACCACCTGCTTTAAGCCCTTGGATCCTGCAGAAGCATGCAGTTGCAGGGCACTTGCAGAGTGTCCCGTTTACTTGAATAGGTCTCTGTTGACAGGCGGTAGCACCCACCAAAAGCAACAGGGGGTGTAATTCCTGCTGTGGCATGTGTACGCCTTTGGCTGCTGCCTCAGCAGCTAAGGGTGGTAGGGACTGGGGGGTGGTAAAACCATGATTCAACCACAGGGTCCCCCCCCCCCCAACTTTACATGTGGACAAGCCCTTAGGGTGCCACTACTAATTTACAACTAAGGGCTCATTCACATGCTGCTTATTTGCAAAGCGATCCCAGTGCTTTTGATAGGTGTTGAGGAGGTGTTATGTTGTCTCCTCATCACCTGATTTAAACCCATGATTGCCATGCAGTGCTCGCTATTGTGGCAAGGTAGTACAGCAATTAGAAGTTTAAATCAGGTGTGAGGAGGCAACACTGTGCCCTATGATCTTTGACTTCTCCTGTGTTGTTCAGGTAGATCTCCACCCCTTTAAGGTTGCCTACCCCTGGCCTAAGGCTTTGATATATTCATAATTGATGTTGTATGGAGCATTGCATAAACCCAAAAAACTGATAGATTAAACCTTTGGGACCCATTAACTTGCTGCTTGAGTTGGTTTGTTTATTACCATGCCAGATACATTACTAAAATTAATTTTTAGTTCTGAAGCAAAGGTGACGTTAATCATTGATTGTTCCTTTCTATTGTCAGAGGCCAAGCTGTACTGCAGTTTCTAGTTTGCCAGTGGCATAATTATGTAATTTCTTTTTTTCTATTCTATACAAATGTAGCCATCAGCATAAGTGTTATTTAAACAGCACTGTGTTTGACTGTGGCCATCTTTCATCACTGTCTTGTCTCTCTGCTATCACTGGTTTTTTCAGTAGTATAATGCCTTACAATTAGTTGGCTTTCTGCTTTAGATTCAAAGTTTCTTTTCTCTATTGACATGTGTCGTCTGTTTATAAATGTTTTGTGTCTGTTCTCCTAGGCTGTGAAAATCCTAATCGTCGCTTGTCTTTCTGATATCAGCAGTCGCCTGTTATATGGTTGCAGAAGCTAATTACTGGGTGACTGTTTCTGACAGCGCTAATCCAAACTGCATTTTCTTGTTAATTGTTGATCCAGGCAGAAGAGATTGTATTATTATCCTTAGCGTGTGTAATGAAAGGATGGGAGAAGTGGGGCAAATGACTTTGTGATATTTAGAATGATGATGTGTGTGAGTTTTGAGAATGCATTTGTATATGCCAGTTTTCTGCATTGTACACCTTCACATGGTTATATAGGTTTTAGATGACATATATTAGGCTGTCTGTGCAAATGGCCAGCATGGTGCTAAGTGCATGCTTGTTTTTGAAGTCTTTGGGCATAGGGTATGAACCCACAAGGGACAAAGTCTGCTTGACGTTTGTTCTCCCTAGGTTTGTGTTTGTGTGGGTTTCCTCCTGCTGCACCAATTTGCTCTTCCCTCAAAAAAAAAAGAAAAAAAAAAAGCAGGTTACTTGGCTTCTTGCTAAAAGGCCCCTAGTGTGATTACGAATGTGGTAAAGACATTCGATTCTGAGTACCTTTTAGAAAACTATAGGCTGCACTAACTGGCAAATATTCAATAAGGTTCCTTGTTTAGACATTTCCTGTAATGGATGGCAACCTTCTCCCATTGTTTTCCTGCATTTTAACCCTGCACATGCCCCCCAGTTTAAGATTAAGTGGACATGCTGACACATGCTGTGCAAGTATGGTCCATCATGGTCATTCTGGTGCTGGAGTGAAGGCATGCAAGCAAGAAGTGGCTGGAAAAAGGTTGGAGGAGATCAGCAGCTCCTGCATGCAAAAACAATTAATAAAAAAAGGTGAAAACAGTATGTTGTTTTAAACATGCAATTGTTTATAATAGAAAGTACTTTGGTAAACTATACACCACCCAGTTAGGGTTTTATTCTACATTAGATATATGTGTAAGGTGATTTAAGAATCTCAGTTCAAAGAGTATGCTGTTGCCCAACCTGACACTCTAGCTTTCACAATAAAATTGTTCCTTAATAAGCCTTTTTAAAAGGACGTAAACAATTCTTGGAATCGTTTAAGAGTATTATGCTCTTGTCAGATCATTATGCAGTCCCATTGGCACTGGTCTGAAATTGGTTTACATGGTGGATTTTGGTACAGTAAAAGGTCTGTTATCCACTTTTCAATTGACAAAACTGTAAAAAAAAAGTTTCTCTATGGTCTTTAGTTGCAATACGAAATCTGAATCTGAACTGTGTCATTTGAAAAATAGATAAGTGGGTATCTAGTCGTCTGCAGTGACTTTCATTGTAAACAGATACTTGCTTTCTAGCCATACTGGACCATGTGTTTATTAGTCTGATTTAAAATGTTCTTGCTTTAAAATCCTGTAAAGGATAAGTTCACCTTTGGGAACATGTTACATATTCCACCCATTTTTAGGGTTGAACTTGTAACATGTTCCCATTCCTACAGTCTCTCCCTGACCCCTTGCTAAATATGACAACGGACTGAGGACCTTCTTCCCGCACAAGCTGTTGAATTTGAAAAGAACAGGGCCATGTAGGGCTCCGCCCCCACAGCCGTCTCATTCATTCACAGAGTTCTGTGGAGGAATGGACTACAAATACTGATATCCTTTGCGGCTGACGGCCTGTAGTTCACGATAAACTACCAGGGTGCTAGTGAGCACTCTAGGTAGTTCATTGAGTCTTCCTGTCATTGTGTAACTGCCTGCCCGTACAAGGGGATATGGCAGTTACGCAATGTACACACTGATTGTTGATGTCTCTTCACTGGCCAAGTGTCAAGGAATGTGGTACAAGGACATCATGCTAACCTGTGAGTTGTTATAAACACGTAGCTTGCTCATGGTTCTTATACAGAATGTTTTAAGGAAGAGTTCCTCCTAGAAAAGCTTTTAAACCTGACTGTCCTTTTGATGAGGCTGTGGGTGGCTCTTCAGATAGAAATATTTCAACATTTAACTGGATGTACATTAAACACCCCTCAGAATCCTCGATTGTGATGTATATTATCTTCCTACTCCGCATGTACAGCATCTGGGCTTTCATGCAGTCTTATGAACATTTAGGACCTTTTTTTCATATTTGGCTAGTTCACATCTATGTGCTGCAGTTTAGCATGAAAAGGAACCTATATGGGTCCAGGTGTAGTACATATGGGTAGCCATGTGTGTTGCATGCACACAGAACAGAGTAAATCCTGCCTTACTCTGAACTACCCTTTTATCTTCTGTGTCTTACTTGGAAAGGAGGGGGACTAGAGGCTTTATTTTCTTTCCTCATTCCTGTCAAAGGATGTCTAGCAATCAGAGATTGTGAAATATGGAGGTGTTTTGAGAAATGTATCAAAGAAAATATTTAACACATCAGGATGTGTCAGGGTATGGAATAAAACAGTTTCTCGCTTTCGATCTTCCTTTGAGCTTTTGGGTTTCTTGCTTGAACATTGGAAAGTGAAGGGTAGGTGTGTTTGTTTTAAATCATCCCATTACAGTGAGTTAACCTCTGTTACCTAAATGAAAATTGTATAAACTTGAGGTTTCCTTTGATGTAGTTGCTTAGTAACAGGCAGCAGGTATCTGTAAAACAATGAATAGACTGTCACTGATAGGGGTATTAGGAAGTGAGATGTTTAGCCACACTTTGCTACATACCATTATTTCTCAGAGCTTTTGTAATGATCACTAAGCAATATTTATGGCTTTGTTACATGTAACTGCTCTTCACAAGAACAATCCTCCTATTTAAGGCGATCAATTGAAGTACAGTAACTTCACAGGCTCAACAGAGTCCACAAAATAATTATCTCCAAGAAATGCGCTGCTTAAAAATAAGCTACTTATACTTTATCAGGTGATGCTTATATGTAAAGGACCTAGACACTGCGATAGCAATTATGTGCACATGATTATTAAAAATTAAATACTGTGTGTGCATTTCCACTAACTCCATATGTCCCTCACCGTTCTTCCTGCTTTCTGGGTTTTTTTTGCTGCTTATCCAGCTTGATGACTATTATTATTATTATTATACAGGATTTATATAGCATCAACAATATGTGCATCATTTTACAATATAAAGGGAGACAGTACAATTATAATACATGTCAATACAGAAGGAATAGGGGGGCCCTGCCCAGTTTACAATTGAAAGAGACTGGTCCAGAATTTTAGACAGAGCTTATATACTCAAGTATACAGTTTTTCAGTAATCCTAGGAGTTAGCCAACACTGATATATATCTCTATATATTCTCATATATTTATATAAGAAAAGGGATTTGAGAATATGTATATACAATGTATTACATGCTTAAAAAGCAATTCCACTTTTGTTGAGCAAAAAACATACCCCTCTGGGTGATCTACGGTATGTACATTGAAGGGATTTTAACAAGCTTTTGTTGCAGAACCCTACCTTTTATTATTCTGAAGAAATGGCTGTTTGTTTGTCTGTGTGCAAAGTGAATGTGAATGGGGGTGACTTTTTTTTATTATTAATCAGCTGCTGCACTTACCTGCAGAGAAAAGTGGCAATCCCTTTAGACGTGATTAACTCTGGGAGTATCTTCTCAAAACTGAAATGTATGTTGCAGCCAAGCATGCCTGAAATCTGATATGTATTTTAGAGCAGACTTCTGGAAAAATTAGTGAGTCACTTACATAAACAGGAAATTACATTTTGGGGGGATGTTCTACATACAGAACCCCTCCAGGTTGCCATACTACATTGCATTTTACAGAAAATTACAGCTCTGCACACTGAAAAGGAAATGTACTTTTTAATAATAGGATGTTACAATATGTCTTGTGTATATGCTATATTGTTTTATTTTTATTTGCAGTGTTTTGTTCCCACAAAAGTACAGTAACCCTTTAAGTTGCCATCTTCCAACTTGGGGTTGTCAAAAAAAAATATTACTCACCTAGGTGGATACAGGATCAATCCAATGCTACATTTGTGCCCTGCCAAATCTGCCCTGAGAACTGAGCAATCAAGCACCACTGATTGCTCAGTTCTCAGCCTTCACTGAGCAGAGAGCCAGTGAATGTCAATCACTGGCTCTCTGCTCTGCCCCTCCAGCACTCACTGATGCACTATGCTGTAGAGGGGGCAGAAGCAGCTCGCTGAGAGGCTGAGCCAGCTGCCAGCCCAGGCATTTTGGTCTTTTCAGAGGCTGTACCAGCTCTGTGACGTCAGCCAACAGCGACTTCAGCCCACTTTCGAATGAAAATGGGTCACAGGAGTGCAGAACGAACTGCACTCCTGTGATCCATAGGAGAAGTTCAACAAAATAGCATTGGCTATAGTTCTCATTTAAGTAAATGTTTATTGTAGCTATGTGAACTATTTTGTAGTCTCAGTAGGGTCATACAGTACCCAATAAAAACAAGCTGGGCAACAGATTTGAGGAGAGTTGGCCTGCGTAGCGGTGAAATACTCAGCATTTCTAGTTACTTTAAATGAACCATAGCTATGTTATTTTCCATAAAGAAAAAAGAGTAAGGCTCCTTGCACACTGGGCATTTTAATGATGCTGATAACGTTAGCTGTGTATAGTCACGTTAAAAACGTGAGTTTTTCAGGTTTTTTTAACATTTTTGCACTAGCCTTTAGTGGTGTTTTGCCACGTTTTTTCACATTTGTGTTTTTTAGTGTTTTTTGACCAACAAAAAAATATTTTTTTACTCAAAAACATCCAAAAACGCCGGTATGCCGCGTTTTGCTGCGTTTTTCAGCATTAGAGTGTTTTTACACCTACAAAACTCTAGAAACCCACTAGTTTGTTTTTTTCCAGCCAAAAAATGCCTCTGCCAAAATACGCTAATTACAGTCTATATGTGCATGTACACATAGGATAACATGCTGGGGAGTTTACTGGATGTAGAAAAAAACGGCAAAAGCCAAAAACAGCAGCTGTAAAAACATCCAGCGTGAATGAGGACTAAAAAGAAAAGCATTTGCAGCACAACCACTTGTCATCAAAATTAAGAAAAAAACTTATAATAAGTCATGCTTGTGTGCTAGTTTTTCAAGGACAAGGTAGAGTTAAGCTGGATACATACTATAAGAAAATCGTGAGAAAACCTCTGTATGAGGAACAATTGGTCGATTAGCTGATCGTTAGTACAGTGCTTTCGACAGCTGACTCCGACTCTTCAGATGAAAAAAAACACAAAGGTACCAGCTAGAAAATGTTTATAGCATGTGAACACAATGTCTGATTTTCGCTCAATGTGTACAGTAATCGTATGGTAATAAACAGGAAAAAACACACATGATCAGAAGCAAAGAACAACCTGGAAGAAAGTGGAAACAAACAGAAATCCTACACAAGAAAGCACTTTGCTTTTGTCCGAGAATTTTCATACAAGTTAAAGTGGGGTTCCACTCAAAAGTGAAAGCTCAGTTTATTTTCCTCCTCCCCCCCTCCACTGCCATATTTGGCACCTTTTGGGGGGGAGTGATACCTTTTTTTGACAGGTATCCGCTCCCACTTTTGGCTCAGTTCGCTGCAGCTTGTCCCTTCTCCTTCCTCTTGCAATCTCCAGGGAACCTTCTTAGGTCCCAGAAGACTACCGGACCAGTCCGAATGTGCAGCTCAACTCATACGTGCGCAGTGGGCACCCGGCTGTGAAGCCGCAAGCTGTCACAGCCTGGTGCCCACAGTTTTGGTGCCGGCGTTGTGGAGAAAAGAGGCAGAGAAGGGACAGCACAGGTAAGCTCATCGCTAGACTACAGTTTTTGTAGCTGCTGACTTTTAATAAACACAAAACTGACTGCAACTCTGTTTTAATACCATTGTCAGTTATATCATGATACACAACTTCATGGGAAATCAGACGATCGTTCATCCGATTTTCTCAGTGTGTATCCCACTTTACTGTATTGGTAAGACGTACTTATCTATGGCCTTCAGCTTTATTACTGGAACTGATGAGTAGTTAGACATCTGCTCAACCATGGTCACCTTTGCAAGAGAAATATTAGCTGATTGTGTCCTGTTACCCATTTCTTACTATCTATACAATTCAGGTTTTAAATTATACTTTGGAACAATTGCTGCTGTTCATTTTCCTACCTGTAGATAAAAGAATCTTCAGTGATGTAGAATCTTCAGAGATGTAGAGCTGACTTTTCAGCACTTGTACAGGGTGTATTATTTCACAAGACACTATGAATGCGGATGACTTGCTAATGATCACTAGTCAGTAATTGCCTTGTTATAAAGTGACATTTAAACCTGAAATTATGGTGAACCAGATAAGAAAATGATTGTGGTGTCAGAATTTTTTTTTGTTCTCTTCTGAACAATAGCAGGTACAAAAAGGATGCCCTCTTATTAAACTGGGACAGTTCTATATGGAAAACAGCATAATGGTTCCTAGCAGATTACTTTTTTCTCAGCACACGAGTGATAGACCAAAGTTCTATGATCTGTTCCCTGCTGTTTGTCCAGTGTGGAAGTGATGACACATTGGCGCAGTGATAACAAAAAATTCAGCTAATACTGCATGGGCGAGCAAAAAGCTAACATAAGATCACTGTCTTGCTACAATGCATGCTCATGTCTACAATTCCATCTTGCTTTCTGACAGAAGTCTGTTGGATTCTGGTCTATTAATCATGTTTTCAGACTAAAAAGTGCTGTAAATTGCAGTTGATAAGGTTTATATCATCTTGCTCATTACATAGCTATTAATCTCCTCCTTTAAAAATAAACATTCCGCATGCAAAATGAGAAAGTGACCCACTACTACCTAGCTCTTGGATCTTTGGAAGCTGCAGACACACTCCAAACCACTGTCATGAAACTGGCTTTTTAACGCAGAGCTTCTATGTTGGATTTGCATCAGTGAAATAGAGCTTCATAAATCTGCTGGCATGTCCAATTAGGTGTCCACGAGGTAGTGCATCCCTGGCAGGAAGCAATAGTAAAACAGTAATGTAACATAAATATATAATAAAAACACTGCCTGACAAGTAATGCTTCTCAGGGTGTTACAGCATTTGATAGTGTAATTCAGCAGATTCCGAATTCTCAGTAATAAAAAGATGATTGTATTTATATATATATATATATATATATATATATATATATATATATACTTATACTGTATATTTGTGTATCATCTTAATGTACGTCCACAGAACCTCTCTTTTTTGATAGAGTAGGGAAGGGATAGAGACTCTTTGCGAAGCTTTTGTTACTCTCTGTGTCCCCTATGCAACCCAACCATACTGGTACTGGTAACCTGTATTCTTTACTGGTGACCATTGTCACTGAGGCAGAAAGAGACGGGAAATGCAAAAAGTCACCAGAGGCAAGGACAAATTCTAAAAAGTAACAACTTGATGTGGATTTTATCTCTTCTCTACTCTATCCAAAAATTAAGAATAGACGGTTTGGCTACATATACGCTTTAACATGTATACTTTTACATCAACATATTTGGAACTTCTGTAACTACGTATATACAGTACCTATAGGCTGTCTCTTTTTTTTCAGTAATTTGATGAGGTAACTTGCAGTATATTTGGTCAATGTCAGCTATTATGTATACAGTAAATGTACTCTTTTTATCAATGACATGAGAACAAGAATCTTATAAAAATCACTTTTTACCTTCAGCTTTATTTTACATTTGGAAGAAATGCAGTTACATCTTATGTATATTATTTCTACTCTGTAGGTAGAATGTAAGAAAGCTCAACCTAAAGAGGTTATGTTTCCCCCTGGTACAAGAGGAAGAGCGAGAGGACTACCCTATACCATGGATGCATTCATGTTGGGGATGGGAATGCTGGGTAAGTGCCCAATTTTGTTTAACAACTTTCCAAACTATTTTTTTCTATGAGCTCTTAAATATCTAAAGATATTCAGACATGTTTGATGATTTTCATCCAATACCTGGAAATTTGAGTTTTGAGCATTGTTCTGTCTGTGGGAACATTTCCTGCAGAGATCTTTATCCGCTCTTCCATAGCAGTTTCAAACTGTGTAGCTATTTTCCAGATTTACCCTGGATTTCATGACCATGTGCAAGAATTTGTTAATCAGTGGGGAGTACCTTTTTGGAAGTTGGACCATTTATTAACAGCTATTTTTAACTGCCTCCTACCATATAAGGTAAGGCGGTTCTCTCGTTCTGGGAGGACGTCATATGATGTCCTCCCATTCTAACTGCGCATGCGCGGCTCCGGGGGCACGCAGCGTGGTGATCGGTGGTGCGCTGTGTCCCTTGGACACAGCAGATCACCGATCAACGGAAAGAGCCGAAGATGTCGGCTCAGTCATGTGATCAGCTGTGTCCAATCACAGCTGATCGCATGTAAATAGGGAAATGCTGGTTATCGGCATTTCTCTCCTCACGAGCTGTCACGCTAACAGCTCGAGAGGAGAGGAGAGCCGATAATCGGCATTCCTCAGAGGGGACATGTGCACTGATCATCAGGGCACTGGTGATCAGTGTGTCCTGATGATCAGTGTAGCCCCAGCAGAGCCACCTGTCCGTGTCCATCAGTGCCAGCTGTCAGTGCTCATCAGTGCCACCTGCCAGTGCCACATCAATGCCACATATCAGTGCCTACTAGTGCACATCAATTCCACATATCAGTGCCCATCTGAGCTGCCTTTCACTGTCACCTATCAGTGCCAGTGATTGCCAGTCAGTGCCACCTATCAGTGCTGCCAATCAGTGCCGAATATCAGTGCCACCTATCAGTGCCCGTTAGTGCCGCTTAACAGCGCCAGTCAGTGCCACCTAACCGTGCCAGTCAGTGCCGCCTATCAGTGCCAATCAGTGCTTCCTATCAGTGCCGTCTATCAGTGCCATATATGAGTGCTGCCTTTCAGTGCCCATCAGTGATATCTGTCAATGCCCCTCAGTGCCACATATCAGTATCCATCAGTGCAGCCTATCAGTGCTCATCACTGCAGCCTCATTAGCACACATCAGTGAAGGAGAAAAATCACTTATTTACAAAATTATATAACAAAAACTAAGAAAAAAGCGTTTTTTTATTTTTCAAAATTTTCAGTGGTTTTTGGTTTGTTTGGCAAAAAATAAAAAACCCAGAGGTGATTAAATACCCCCAAAATAAAGCTCTGTCTAAAAAAAAATTATAAAAATTTCATATGGGTACAGTGTTGCATGACCGCGCAATTGTCATTCAAAGTGTGACAGCGCTGAGAGCTGGAAATTGGCATGGACAGGAAGGGGGTATAAGTGCCCTGTAGGCTAGTGGTTAAAGTGCTGTAACCTTGTCACTGTGTGCTGGACATCCATCCAGTATATTTCAGTTAATTTGTTGTTGTTCGCTTAAAAACTGTTGTGTCATTGTGAATTTTGCTGCAAGACCCCGCAATTGACATAAAAATAATATTCTTTCCCATATGAAATGGAACTTATTCTTCTATATTTTTCAGAGGGGGCTTTTTGAGCAGTGCAGTATGGAATAAAAGAAAAAGTTTAATATATACTCTTGTGTGCTGCTTCTTAAATGTGCAGGTAGTCTTCTCTTTAATTAAGGGAAACTATAATGGCTTTGAATTGATTTTTTTAATGTTTATTAGTTTTCATCCCCATCCTGGGGTACAACCCTTAGGATTAATGGGAAAACCAAAACGTCAAGGGCAAATAAAAGCCAGGAACTGTGAAATGGACTATCTGCACTAAATATTCCAAAAGTAATAAGCTACTGGGTGTCTTAGCCCATCATACTCAGCCTAAAACTGAAATATCACTATTGGGTGGGCTGACTGTTAAAAAAACAAATACATATGTCATAACAAAAAGAATTAATACCAGTTCTTAGGAGAAAGAACTGTAGCATGAGTATGTCTACCTGAATGTGCATTGTTGATTTCTTGGAACTCAGATACAGTTAGACTGCAGGCTCTGACTACGTTTCTGCTATCCCACTAAATGGGGCATCTATTTTTTGACCAAAATGATGCCCCAATAGAAAGTGAGGAAAAGGGGCTTTGAAGAGAACATTGGCTTTGTGACTTGGGTACCAGGTACTTTCTCAGATCCCTGCTTTCAAGTTACCTTCCAGATGGAAATAAAAGCTCTGTTGTCCTGTATCAGAATTCCAATAATTACCACAATTAGGACTGGCTAAGACTAGGTTGGTCTCTCATAAAATGCAAGAAGACCAATAGATGTGGAAAGTATAAAGGGGCAAAGTAAAACCTCATCCATAATCCTTCACTTTTGGCTGAGAATACAAACGTCTCCTTATTTACTGGACTTTATATTTTCCCCTCTAATGAGAGAAGAGCACATGCTACTTCCCTTGATCCCACAGTAAGGCTAGCTTGTCAATGCACCCAAAATATTTCTTTGAACCTTTTAAAAGGAAAATGAAACCGCTAGATTGAACTCCAGAGTCAGACTACAAATCAAGTGAAATTTGAAAGTGTGTCTTTTTTTTAATCTAATGAGCTATATTTTTATTTGTCCTACTTCGTGTACTATAATTGATTGTATATCATTTTTACTCCATGATATACAAACTGTATTTTCTCCTCAACCTATAGTTATAAAAAAATTGTTCTTTTGTGCATCTCTAAAGCAGATCTGTAAAAGAAAATATATGTTGTTTCTCTCCTGTTAAATTTTCATCCATACTTTAAATGCTCAAAATCAAAGATTTTTTAGATGGTCGGGTCTTTAAAAGCAGAGGCTCTCAGGGGATACTGGAATACTGTTTTATTTCCACATCTGCATGTGAAGGAGCAGAGGGGTTTAAACCTGGCATGCCACAGTTTAAAATAAATCCCAGCATTCCTTTGGCATTATTTTAAAGCAAATCTTTAGCTCTTCCCTAACTTAGTTCTCTGTTTTTATGTCAGTCTGGCAATGCTTGAGCCTGGCTCTGCTTTGTGTGCCAACCAACTGGCATTTCTGCCTTGAGAAAGGTCTTAAAGATTCTCTTCCTTGTAAATGATTAACATTTCCTCCTGGGATATCCAAATTTGCATTTAAATGGATGTCTTAAATAGACTGTTTTACTCTTATTCACCAAAATAGAATGATGAAGGATGCAGTATGTTCATTCTGACTTAAAACGATCCTTTCTCCTGGAGAGAAATTGAGTCACACATTTATTCTCATCTCCTAATGTGGCTTTGACAGCTCCACGGTCTTTTTTATATAAAATGGCTTTTTTATATGGTTTATGAGTGGTGTTGGAATTTCTTAATAATATAGGCCCGTTAAATCCATTTTAAATAAATATGATTTAGTTGTGAATAGCAGCACTACCAAGAACAAGTTAACACTACTCAATGTTTACAGGTTTTTTTAAGTTTTTTTTTTTTCAATGCATAATTCTCTATGTTCATAAATCAAATCTAGCGGGGGGTGGGGGGGGGCTTACATTTTGTTTCTGAGAATGTTCTGTAGAAAAACAATTTAAGCTCTTTTTGAGTCCCTAGTAAGAGGCAAGAACTATTATTTTTTGCTCAAAATATTTTATTTATGTTTGTTTTATTTTACACTAAAACCATAGCTGGTCATTTAGATACTGTTTACATTTGAAGGCCCCACTCCAGGATGCTAACTTTCTACCAATGCTACCTCCCACCATCCCCCCAACACATCCTATCTTTTTTCCCCTCCTAACTTGGAAGGTTAAGGTTTACATTCAGATTTCTTGCCACCATTGGTTCCAGTGCAGGGGACAGTCAATCCAGCGCTGTGACCACCAGTTCCCTGCTGATCCCAATGTACTGATGTTAGTCCTTTTCTCAATCCCAAGAGGACTCCACCACCAGCCATTTTATAGGTAGTGTCCACATCATGTAGACAGTGACATGAACACCTTAAAGAGCAGGAAGTAAACAGAAGAGAAGGCTCAGGAGTTGAGTGTCATATGGCCATGGCTTAAGGTGAGTAAAAAAGGGCATTTAGATTGGGGATTTTATTTTTATTTTTAATTCTTCAATCAGATAGAGGGGGTGGTAGGGACTTTACTCAATTGCCTTCTGCGGCAATTTTTTGCACACATGTTAAAGTCTGTATTTTTTTGCTAGGAATTACTGTAAATCACCCCCCCCCCCCCAAAAAAAAAAGTATCTAAAAATATAAAAGATTAGGTTGCATCAAGTAAATACAGGTGAAACTCGAAAAATTAGAATATCGTGCAAAAGTTCATTTATTTCAGTGCAGCAACTTAAAAGGTGAAATATATGAGATAGACTCATTACATGCAATACAAGATAGTTCAAGCCGTGATTTGTCATAATTGTGATGATTATGGCTTACAGCTCATGAAAACCCCAAATCCACAATCTCAGAAAATTTGAATATTACATGCAATCAATAAAACAAGGATTGTGCAAAGAACAATATCGGACCTCTGAAAAGTATAAGCATGCATATGTACTCAGTACTTGGATTGAGCCCTTTTTGCAGCAATTACTGCCTTAATGCAGCGTGGCATAGAAGCTATCAGCCTGTGGCACTGCTGAGGTGTTATGGAAGACCAGGATGCTTCAATAGCGGCCTTCAGCTCTTCTGCATTGTTCGGTCTCATGTCTCTCATCTTTCTCTTGGCAAAGCCCCATAGATTCTCTATAGGGTTCAGGTCAGGCGAGTTTGCTGCCCAATCAAATAGAGTAATCCCACGGTCATTGAACCAGGTTTTGGTGCTTTTGGCAGTGTGGGCAGGTGCCAAGTCCTGCTGGAAAATGAAGTCAGCATCCCCATAAAGTTCGTCTGCGGAAGGAAGCATGAAGTGCTCAAAAATCTCCTGGTAGACGGCTGCGTTGACCCTGGACTTAATGAAGCACAGTGGACCAACACCAGCAGATGAGGTGGCTCCCCAAATCAACACAGACTGTGGAAACATCACACTGGACTTCAAGCATCTTGCAGTGTGTCCCTCTCCATTCTTCCTCCATTATTCCTCCATTCTCTGGGTCCTTGGTTTCCAAATGAGATGCAAAAGTTGATCTCATCAGAAAAGAGGACTTTGGACCACTGAGCAACACACCAGGTCTGTTTTTCTTTAGCCCAGGTAAGACGCTTCTGACGTTTGTTGTTCAGGAGCGGCTTGACAAGAGGAATACGACATTTGAAGCCCATGTCCAGGATCCGTCTGTGTGTGGTGGCTCTTGATGCACTGACTCCAGCTTCAGTCCACTCCTTGTGAAAGTACCCAACACTTTTGAATGGCCTTTTCCTGACAATCCACTCTAGGCTGCAATCCGTGCTGCTTGTGCACCTTTTTCTTCCACACTTTTCCCTTCCACATAACTTTCTATTAATGTGCTTTGATACAGCACTTTGGGAACATCCAACTTCTTTTGCAATTACCTTTTGAGGCTTTCCCTCCTTATGGAGGGTGTCAATGATGGTTTTCTGCACAACTGTCAGGTCAGCAGTCTTTCCCATAATTGTGATTCCTACTGAACCAGACTGAGAGACCATTTAAAGGCTCAGGAACCCTTTGCAGGTGTTATGGCTTAATTAGCTGATTAGAGTGGGACACTTTGAGCCTAGAATATTGCACCTTTTCACAATATTCAAATTTTCTGAGATTGTGGATTTGGGGTTTTCATGAGCTGTAAGCCATAATCATCACAATTATGACAAATCACGTCTTGAACTATCTTGCTTTGCATGTAATGAGTTTATCTCATATATTAGTTTCACCTTTTAAGTTGCATTACTGAAATAAATGAACTTTTGCATGATATTCTAATTTTTTGAGTTTCACCTGTAGATACCAAATATATCCTAAAATTGTGCGTGCTTGGGGAATCAAAGAAAACTATGATACCCAAAATTCTCCCTAGGTGATGTATTAATAGCCTGTACAGATTATGATTTTAGAATTACCGGTGAACTATGGCTGTAGAATTATTACACTTGTGACAGTACCTCACATGTGCAGCAAAATTAATGTTTACACTTGCTTGACCTGTGCTGCACTTTTTATATGGGATCTGTGTGTGGATAATGGGGGTGCTTTGAAAGATTTTTTATTTATTTTTATTGATTGTATATACTCTGTATGGCCATCAGATCACTTCTGTCTGCAAAGCCCTTTGCAAATTCTGAAAGCTGGTACCAAGTTGAGCTTGATTTAACCACTTGTCTGCCATTCTATTGTATACACAGCTGAATAAGCAGATCTATTTATTTATTTATTTATTTCAAGTACTTCAAATTACACTGTCAATTTACGCAGCGCTTTACACATATATATTGTACATTCAAATCAGTCCCTAACCCTCAAGGGATGTACAATCTAAGGTCCCTAACTTACATTCATACATATACATATTAGGGCCAATTTAGACAGGATCCAATTAACCTACCAGCATGTCTTTGGAGTGTGGAAGGAAACCGGAGTACCCGGAGGAAACCCACGCAGGCAAAGGGAGAACATGCAAACTCCAGGCAGGTGATGCCGTGGCTGGGATTCGAACCAACGACCCTAGTACTAACAGGCGAAAGTGCTAATCATTTAGCCACTGTGCTGCCCTAGATCTAAAAAAAAATCCTACTCTTACCCTACATGGTAATATTCTAATTATTTCTTTATTCTATTATATTTTTTTTCTATTGTTTTTAGGGAAAGTACCACTTTAGAATTCAATCAGTGTCAAATGTATTCAGAATCCTGTTACACTAAAGGAATTACATGGCAGTGTTGTACATTTTTTTTCTTTATTTTATTGATCAGGACCTTTTTTTTTAATGGTAAACTTCTCCTTGGTGCAGTCCTGTGCAGATTTTACTGTTCCTTTGGCTTTCTACTGGTCATCCTCTGAGTAGAATGAAGCTCAGCGTCATTCAGCCTACATATTGCGAGCCCTTGCCATTCTAGACACATTCCCTGGGAGTGCATCACCACATCAGCTCACAGTAGAACACTGTAGAGAGCGGTACTGTAGTCATAATGTCAGCACTGCTTTCTTCAGCATTGAGCACCGCTTGTTGCTTGAGATAAGAGGAAGAGGCCCTATCATTACCTGGCCATTGAAAATACCCCTGGAAATAAGGTAAGTTTATAATGGACAAAGGGAAGTGGGTAGGATATGGTGGAAGGTGTATTCTAAATTAAAGGTGGGCTTTAATCTTAACATTGTATGTGTATATTATGTACTTATTTGGTCTGTTACCATGCCACTTCACACCACATACCATCTCAAGTTTCACACTGTAATCTATATTTTATAAACTGTAAAATGCAGGCACAATGTTGAGTATTTATTTGATGTATCTGCTCTCCATTAAAATGCTTGTAGTGTAATTTATCTTCCAATCTAGATACAAAAGTCTGTCCTCCTGACTTGCTTCCCAGGCTTCTTTTCTTACCAAGCCATGCTCCTTTGCCACCTCCCCTCTGAAGCCTTCTAGCCTCTCTAAGCACCAAATGTCAGCTGGTGTCATAACTTAGACTTTGGATGATGCCAGACAATACCCTTACTTTTTTATAGCGTTTGCCCTGGTGATTGGCTTCTCAGGCTAAACCACTGTCATGTGCTCCCTCTGACCTGGATGCCCTGCATCATTAAATAAGGTTCTGACAGTGTGGAAAGTCAGAATGGACATTGGTATAGAATGTTTTAATGCCTGGAAGGACAACAAACACTGTCTCTTTGAAGGGAAAAATAAATCTGGCCGATCCAATTCCTCCATCCACCTGCTGCCTGCTACCCTGATCGAAAATATACTTAAACAGAAGTTGATTGGTAGACTGACTTCTGTTCAACCACAATGGCTACATATGGATTGAAATTCGGCCAGTCCCTGCTGAACCAGCTGAATTTCGATCCATGTATGGCAAGCTTAAATCTATTTGCGGGAGAAATCATACCACCACCAGGTGCAACGCAGGTTTGCTTTAGCCACAAACTCACTTTGGTCATAACTAATACTTATGATGTACTAAATGTCCTTGTATTCTACATGACCACATTGTATGGTTAGTTAGAATGTTATTCCTGAATTGTAACAAAACATATAAAAAAAACCTTGTTCAACACATTGGATCACATGAAAATTAGCACAGTGCCACAACAAACAAAATAGTAAAATAAAGGGGCACCATCACTCTTTAATTTGATGAAGAAAGAAATATCTGAAAACGAACAAAAAATGCTCCAAAACAATGAATGATCTCAGTGCCCTAAGAACAAGGTGAACGCACAGTAGAATAAAATGGTTTTTATTACATATACTGTATTAAAACCATAGAATACAATACAATGTGAAGACAGTATCACATAGTATAACATTGGGCCACATGCTTGTCACACTGGGACCTCTTTTGGGTTGATTTAATGGCAAAAAAAAAAATTAGGTATGGCAAATGAACCTTTCAAATTTTACATCCTAAAAGCAAAATATGCACTCATGAGAGACAGAAACAGGAGATAAAGTTGTGTGGTGTCATGCTCTAGATATGTACCGATGTACTCTATTTCAGTGCAGTGCTACAGAATAACTAGAGGTATAAACAATTTAACCTAATAGCCCACTGCTATTTATATCTACAGTATATTTATATATTCTGTTCTGTCTTCCAGTAATGTTTGTAAGAAGAGATAAGGGCCAGTTTTACAACATTGTTGGATACTTTGGAGTGTGTACTTGATATAGATGGGAAACATCTTTTTATTATTATCTTTGATGAGTTAGAGCCTTTGAACTCAGTGTATGGTATGAGATAAGGAATAATAAAAGAAAAGTACGCTCTTGGTTTTTTTGTCCACATACCAGTCACTGTGTTTTATTCATAAAAAATATATATTTGAAAATATTACCAATAGCATTAGTTATTAATGTAAATCTAAAGCTCGTGTGTAACCATCTGAACAGGTCCCAAATCCAGCTACTACGTAACAGAGGTTCTAACCTTTCCCCACGTTTTCCAAAAATATGATAAAGCAGTAATTTGGCTTTAACATTATTAGTCCACTTTAAAGCCTAAGGCAGAGACAGATCAGGCTTTCTGCTTGTATATTCTCTTCAAACTATGGACATGTTTAAAGTGATACTAAAGTCTTGTGTTTTTGTTGTTTTTTTTTTTTTTTATAATAACAAACATGTTATACTTACCTGCTCTGTGTAGTGGTTTTGCACAGAGCAGCCCAGATCCTCCTCTTCTCAGGTCCCCTGCCGGAGCTACTGGCCCTTCCCTCCTGTTTGGTGCCCCCACAGCGAGCAGGCGTGCTCGTGAGCCGCAGTCCTGCATGTCTATTCACACACAGAGCTGCTGCTCTGCTCTGCCCCGCCCCTCACTCTCCTGATTGGCCAACTGGCTGTAAGTGACAGCTGCTGGAGCCAATCGGGAGTGAGAGTCCCCAGAGAACTGAGGCTCTCTTGGACATTACTGGATTGGGATGGGGCTCAGGTAAGTTTTTGGGGGGGGCTGCTACACACAAAGTTTTTTTTACCTTCATGCATAGAATGCATGAAGGTAAAAAACCTTGAGCATTTAGAACAACTTTTAATATTGCTGTTCACAATTTCAGACAAATGGAATGTAGTGTATTTGTTTTACTTTCATTTAAAATGTTCAGTAGAAAACGTAGAAAAAAATGTATATACACTATATTGCCAAAAGTATTGAGACATCCCTCCAAATCATTCAGGTGTTCCAATCACCTCCATGGCTACAGGTGTATAAAAATTAAACACCTAGACATGCAGACTGCTTCTGCAAAGATTTGTGAAAGAATGGGTCGCTGTCAGGAACTCAGTGAATTCAAGGGTGGTACCGTGATAGGTTGCCACTAGAGATGAGCGAATCGAACATGACGAAGTGGAATTCGTTCCGAAGATTTGGAAAAATTCTATTCGCGACGAATCCGAAGATTAGCAAACTTCGGATGCACGAATCGAATTTTCCCAAAAATGGTGGCGACATGTGTGGCGACAGGAGAAAATGGACAGAGAAGATGGGGCGGGGATCTCTGGGAAGGCGCGCAGACAAGGCGCGCTGACCCATAATGCATTCATGAGTCATGAATCATGACATGTGATCGCATTAGCCAATCGCCAGCCAGCCAGCACTGTGTAATGGTGGAGCTATAAATCGCGGCCATCTTAGAATTCTCCATTAGCCTCCGGTCATTCAAGAGAGACAGACCTCTGTGTATTGAGGGACAGAGTTAGGGCCACAGAGACTTTAGGGCCACAGAATTGTTACTCAGGGACACAGAATTGTTACTCGGACACAGAATTGTTACTCAGGGACACAGAATCGTTACTCAGGAACACAGAATCGTTACTCAGGGACACAGAATCGTTACTCAGGGACACAGAATCGTTACTCAGGGACACAGAATCGTTACTCAGGGACACAGAATCGTTACTTAGGGCCACAGCTATCAAAGAATCGAAAATTTAAAGTGACATACACCATTTTTTTTTTTGGTGGCTGTCGTGCACAGTTGGTGCTGCAGTTTGCCGATTGTGTACAATAAACTGACTTTCTGCTTCACAACCACTATTGTACGTTCAAAGAGTTAAATCCATTTACACGCCGGGTGGCGGTAATATTTTTTGGGTGATTAGTGCATTCCAGTGACAGAAACGTACAGTTTCCAGCCAACGGCAAGCTGCAATTGACCGATTGTGCTAAATAAACTGACTTTCTGCTTCACAACCACTATTGTATGTTCAAAGAGTTAGATCCATTTACACGCCGGGTGGCGGTAATATTTTTTGGGTGATTAGTGCATTCCAGTGACATAAACGTACAGTTTCCAGCCAACGGCAAGCTGCAATTGACCGATTGTGCTAAATAAACTGACTTTCTGCTTCACAACCACTATTGTACGTTCAAAGAGTTAGATCCATTTACACGCCGGGTGGCGGTAATATTTTTTGGGTGATTAGTGCATTCCAGTTACATAAACGTACAGTTTCCAGCCAACGGCAAGCTGCAATTGACCGATTGTGCTAAATAAACTGACTTTCTGCTTCACAACCACTATTGTACGTTCAAAGAGTTAGATCCATTTACACGCCGGGTGGCAGTAATATTTTTTGGGTGATTAGTGCATTCCAGTGACATAAACGTACAGTTTCCAGCCAACGGCAAGCTGCAATTGACCGATTGTGCTAAATAAACTGACTTTCTGCTTCACAACCACTATTGTACGTTCAAAGAGTTAGATCCATTTACACGCCGGGTGGCGGTAATATTTTTTGGGTGATTAGTGCATTCCAGTGACAGAAACGTACAGTTTCCACCCAACGGCAAGCTGCAATTGACCGATTGTGCTAAATAAACTGACTTTCTGCTTCACAACCACTATTGTACGTTCAAAGAGTTAGATCCATTTACACGCCGGGTGGCGGTAATATTTTTTGGGTGATTAGTGCATTCCAGTGACAGAAACGTACAGTTTCCAGCCAACGGCAAGCTGCAATTGACCGATTGTGCTAAATAAACTGACTTTCTGCTTCACAACCACTATTGTACGTTCAAAGAGTTAAATCCATTTACACGCCGGCTGGCGGTAATATTTTTTGGGTGATTAGTGCATTCCAGTGACAGAAACATACAGTTTCCAGCCAACGGCAAGCTGCAATTGACCGATTGTGTACAATAAACTGACTTTCTGCTTCACAACCACTATTGTACGTTCAAAGAGTTAGATCCATTTACACGCCGGGTGGCGGTAATATTTTTTGGGTGATTAGTGCATTCCAGTGACATAAACGTACAGTTTCCAGCCAACGGCAAGCTGCAATTGACCGATTGTGCTAAATAAACTAACTTTCTGCTTCACAACCACTATTGTACGTTCAAAGAGTTTAATCCATATACACGCCGGGTGGCGGTAATATTTTTTGGGTGATTAGTGCATTCCAGTGACATAAACATACAGTTTCCAGCCAACGGCAAGCTGCAATTGACCGATTGTGCTAAATAAACTGACTTTCTGCTTCACAACCACTATTGTACGTTCAAAGAGTTAGATCCATTTACACGCCGGGTGGCGGTAATATTTTTTGGGTGATTAGTGCATTCCAGTGACATAAACGTACAGTTTCCAGCCAACGGCAAGCTGCAATTGACCGATTGTGCTAAATAAACTGACTTTCTGCTTCACAACCACTATTGTACGTTCAAAGAGTTAGATCCATTTACACGCCGGGTGGCGGTAATATTTTTTCTGTGATTAGTGCATTCCAGTGACATAAACGTACAGTTTCCAGCCAACGGCAAGCTGCAATTGACCGATTGTGCTAAATAAACTGACTTTCTGCTTCACAACCACTATTGTACGTTCAAAGAGTTAAATCCATTTACACGCCGGCTGGCGGTAATATTTTTTGGGTGATTAGTGCATTCCAGTGACAGAAACGTACAGTTTCCAGCCAACGGCAAGCTGCAATTGACCGATTGTGCTAAATAAACTGACTTTCTGCTTCACAACCACTATTGTACGTTCAAAGAGTTAGATCCATTTACACGCCGGGTGGCGGTAATATTTTTTGGGTGATTAGTGCATTCCAGTGACATAAACGTACAGTTTCCAGCCAACGGCAAGCTGCAATTGACCGATTGTGCTAAATAAACTGACTTTCTGCTTCACAACCACTATTGTACGTTCAAAGAGTTAAATCCATATACACGCCGGGTGGCGGTAATATTTTTTGGGTGATTAGTGCATTCCAGTGACATAAACGTACAGTTCCAGCCAACGGCAAGCTGCAATTGACCGATTGTGCTAAATAAACTGACTTTCTGCTTCACAACTACTATTGTACGTTCAAAGAGTTAAATCCGGTTTTATTTTTGGGGTGCTTATTGAATTAAAGAGTATGTCAGACAACACGCAGAGGAGTGGCAGAGGAGGCAATGTTTCAGGAGCGATCAGACGTGGCAGCAGAGGAAGGGGTCAAGGCACCACTAGTCGCAGCCAGAGGCCAGTGCTCCCGGTGTCATCCAGCGGTCGTGTCTCCACCGACAACCCTGCCGTCATCGATTGGTTGACTCGGTCGTCTTCCTCTTCCCAGGTCACCTCTGACACCTACAGCCAACGGTCGGTGGGTACGTCAGACACAACCGTTAGTTGGCATGGCCCGGGAGCAAGCCCACTGAAATCACGTGTCCTCGACCTGCCCCTGTCCTTTGGTGTTCCCTCACCAAGCGAAGTATTGCATGCTGTGGGCTCAGCCCCACTGTACAGTGAGGAAGAGCTAACAGAGGGCGGTCAGGAACGGGGGGAGACATCCGCCTCTTCAGCAGCCAGGCGAAGAAGTACTGGCGAGGAGAGTGGCTCGGTAGCCGGTCTAGAGACAGGTCTGTCTCCTGACCCACACGCAACCGAGGGGGCTAGTAGTGACGCGGAGACCCTAATTGATGATGATGAGGCTGATCGCACTTGGCAGCCTCGTCGTCATCAGGCTATTGCTTCCGCATCATCAGGAGAAGAGGGTGCCAGCTTGCCAGCGAGCAAAACAGTCGGTGGGTTGCCCAGGAGGCAGCAGGGTCGCAGCAGTGTCAGTGGAGCCAAACGGCCACGGAGTAGAGCACCAGCTCCACTGCAGCCTACCACCACGGCCAGTAGTGGTGCCGGTGTGCACGGAGGAAGTAGCAGTCAGCCAGTGAGGAGTAGCGGGGGCAAAGTTTCCTACTCGGCGGTGTGGCAATTTTTCGTCAAGACGCCCGAGGAAGTAAACGTAGCCGTATGTCGACTATGTGGCCAGAAAGTCAAGCGTGGCCAGGGGGCCAATGTTGGGACTACAGCGTTGCGTCAGCATATGCAGCGTCGCCATTCGGTGGCCTGGGAAAACCGTGATAAAGATACGGCGGTTCTGCCTGCCCCAGCCCCCGCTCCATCACCCGCTCCGTTACTTGCTCCATCACCCGACGTCAATCGCCCTCTATCAGCCAGTCAAGGCTCCAACACCTCTGCTGAGGGGAGTTGTCGCTCGTTGGCATCTTCCGCTCGTTCAGATGCTCCTTCTCCTGCTACTCCTCTTCACGGATTCCGTCAGCAGTCTTTCTTGGAATCCGTTTCTAAGAGACAACAGTTTGCGAGCACGCACCCGACGGTGCAGAAGCTGAACGTCCTCCTGTCCAAGTTGCTGGTGCTGCAGTCCCTCCCTTTCCAAGTGGTGGACTCAGCACCTTTTCAAGAAATGATGGCTTGTGCCGAGCCGCGGTGGAGAGTGCCAAGCCGGCATTTCTTCGCCAAAAAGGCAGTGCCAGCCCTGCATTCACATGTAGAAGAGATGGTGGGCCAGTCTTTGAGCATGTCGGTCTCTGCCAAAGTGCACGGTAGCGCCGACGTGTGGAGCTGTAACTACGGTCAGGGACAGTACATGTCATTTACGACCCACTGGGTGAACGTGGTGCCGGCACAGCCGCACCAGCAACTTGGACAGGTCATGCCGCTTTTGCCTCCACGTTTGCACGTCCTTGGTCCAGCAAAGATGTCCGCCTCTACCACCTCTTCTTCCGCCGTGTCCTCAGCCGCCACCCCCGTGCCAAGTCCCATTACTCGACCGGCATATCACATGTGCAGGGCGCAACGGTGTCACGCTGTGCTGCACCTGGTATGCCTTGGCGAACGTAGTCACACAGGGGAGGAACTTCTGAGTGTAATGAACAGAGAAATCGACAGATGGCTGTCTCCGCGCAAACTGAAAATCGGAACCATGTTGACCGACAACGGAAAGAACATGGTGTCTGCTCTGCGTCAAGGAAGGTTGTGCCATGCGCCATGCATGGCTCACGTGTTCAATCTGGTTGTCAAGCGGTTCCTAAAATCCACCATCCCACTGCAAGACATCCTTAAAATGTCACGTAAACTTTGCATGCATTTCAGCCATTCCTACACCGCAAAGCACACCCTCCTTGAGCTGCAGCGGCAGAACGGAATTCCACAGCATTGCCTGATCTGCGACGTTGCAACAAGGTGGAATTCAACCCTACATATGTTAGACCGCCTTTACGAACAGCGAAAGGCCATCACCGATTTCCTGATGTTACAAGCGGATAAAGGTACTCCCCTGTGTAACTTAGATGTCAGCCATTGGCAGCTCATGCGTGACACCTGCGCTTGCTCAGGCCCTTTGAGGAGGCCACGCTATTCGTGAGTCGGCAGGACTATGGGATGAACGACGTCATTCCTCTGTTGCACGTCCTGGAACAAATGCTGTTAACAATGGCTGGTCAGGGTGCGGTAGACGTGGCGCACAGATCTCAACGCCACATGACCCCTGTGGGGGCAGGACAGGAAGAAGAGGAGGAGGTAGAGGAGGACATTGGTGCTCAGGAATTATTGAGTGAAATGGGTGGTTTTTCCACTCAGCGGACAGGAGTGGAGGAGCAGGAGCATCTGGTAGAGGAGGAGGAGGAGACAGAGGACCCAGACGCACCGTGGCAGTATGCTGTGGAGATGGAGGCAGGGAGTCCCTCGCATTCCTTGGCACAAATGGCCCATAGCATGCTCGGTTGCTTGCGTAGCGACAGCCGAATAATAACCATCAGACAGAGGGATGACTTTTGGCTGTCCACCTTGTTGGACCCTCGCTACCGTTCAAAAATGGTGGCCTTTTTCACACCTGCTGAGAGGGAGGCCAAAATAAAGTACTATAAAAACCACCTATGTAGTCAGTTGGTCTCTGCCTTTCTGCGTCAACGTCCATCCTCAGACACTGTGGGCCCTGTGCGCTCGCGTTCCGCTGCCATGGCAGCAGGGGAGGGGTGGGGTGGTAGGAGCAGTGGCAGCTCCACCAGCAGCAGCTGCCTCAGTCTGCAGTCGATGATGAGTAGCTTTCTTCACCAGCGCAGTGAGGAAACTACTAACCAGCCGCAGCAGCATCAGGTGGACCTGGAGCAGGACCTCAAACAACAGGCTTGGGCCTACTTGGACAGCACCCTGCCAACCGAGGTAGACAATCCCCTTGCCTACTGGGCAACGAAACTTGACCTTTGGCCCCAACTAGCTGAATTTGCCCTTGAAAGGCTGTCATGCCCGGCCAGTAGCGTGGCATCGGAGCGCGTGTTTAGTGCGGCAGGAGGTATTGTAACTCCGCGGAGGACACGACTGTCCACCCAAAGTGTGGAGAGACTCACGTTTGTGCAAATGAATCAGGCGTGGAATAGTCTGGATATCAAACCACCAGTTCCTGACACAACTGACCTAATAACCTAGCCGTTCAGGCCGCTCCCTGAACACCTCGGGAATTGCTTTGTATATCTGTCGCCTTAGAGGCCGCTGTCTGAACAGCTCATGAATTGCTTTCTATATGTGTCGCCTTTGAGGCCGCTGGCTGGACAGCTGATGAATTGATTTGTATATATGTACTTATTGTCCGCTGTCCGGACAGCTCATGAATTACTTTTTGTATATAGCCTTCCAAAGCACTCTCAGAATATGTCATGATATTCATGCTGTGTATAGCCTTATAGGCCAATGGTCAATCAAGTCATGATTGTTATAGTGTGTATAGCCTTATAGGCCGCTGTCTTTACAACTTTATAATTCCATGCAGTATATAGCCCTATCGGCCACTTTCTGGCATCCAGTTGCTGTAGCCCCCATCACCACACTGTGCCACGGGCCCCTGTACCGCCTTCTCATACTGCTGCCAGATCCATCCTCTGCCATGTGTGTCTTTGTCGTCTGCTCACGCTGCTGGGTTCCAGTTTTGAACCTAGGCCTGTGTATGGCTTCCGAATACTGCTGCCTCCACCGCCACCCTGCGCCATGTGCCACTTTCAGGTCTCCTTACACTGTTGGTGGGTTCCATTTTGTGATAGGGTGCTGTATGGCCTTCCATTGCTGCTGCCTCCACCGCCACCCTGCACCATGTGCCTCTGTCGTCTGCTCACGCTGCTGACGGCTTCCGCTTTTTAACCGATTCCTGTGTTTGGCTTCCGAATACTGCTGCATCCACCGCCACCCTGCGCCATGTGTCTCTGTCGTCTGCTCACGCTGCTGACGGCTTCCGCTTTTTAACCTAGGCCTGTGTATGGCTTCCGAATACTGCTGCCTCCACTGCCACCCTGCGCCATGTGCCACTTTCAGGTCTCCTTACACTGTTGGTGGGTTCCATTTTGTGATAGGGTGCTGTATGGCCTTCCATTGCTGCTGCCTCCACCGCCACCCTGCGCCATGTGCCTCTGTCGTCTGCTCACGCTGCTGACGGCTTCCGCTTTTTAACCTAGGCCTGTGTATGGCTTCCGAATACTGCTGCCTCCACCGCCACCCTGCGCCATGTGCCTCTGTCGTCTGCTCACGCTGCTGACGGCTTCCGCTTTTTAACCGAGGCCTGTGTTTGGCTTCTGAATACTGCTGCATCCACCGCCACCCTGCGCCATGTGTCTCTGTCGTCTGCTCACGCTGCTGACGGCTTCCGCTTTTTAACCTAGGCCTGTGTATGGCTTCCGAATACTGCTGCCTCCACCGCCACCCTGCGCCATGTGCCACTTTCAGGTCTCCTTACACTGTTGGTGGGTTCCATTTTGTGATAGGGTGCTGTATGGCCTTCCATTGCTGCTGCCTCCACCGCCACCCTGCGCCATGTGCCTCTGTCGTCTGCTCACGCTGCTGACGGCTTCCGCTTTTTAACCGAGGCCTGTGTTTGGCTTCCGAATACTGCTGCATCCACCGCCACCCTGCGCCATGTGTCTCTGTCGTCTGCTCACGCTGCTGACGGCTTCCGCTTTTTAACCTAGGCCTGTGTATGGCCTTCAATTGAAGCTGCTTCTGCTCCGCCACTCTGCCATTGGACTCTTGATAGTCGTCTCCCCACGCTGCTGCTGGGGGGACTTTTTAACATAGGCCTCTGTATGGCCTTCAATTTTAGCTGCTTACGCTCCGCCACTCTGCCATGGGCCCCTGTACCGCCTCCTCATGCTGCTGCCAGGCCCGTAATCTGCTATGGGCCCCCGTACCGACTCCTCATGCTGCTGCCAGGCCCGTAATCTGTCATGGGCCCCTGTACCGCCTCCTCATGCTGCTGCCAGGTCCAGAGTGTGTCATGGGTCCCTGTACGGCCTCCCATTGCTGCTGTCTCCATCGCCACACTCTGCCATGTGCCACTTTCAGGTCTCCTCACACTGCTGGTGGGTTCCATTTTGTCATAGGGTGCTGTATGGCCTCCCATTGCTGCTGCCTCCACCGCCACACTGTGGCTCCACACTCTGGTTTTGGCCCCGTGACTGCCCAAATGAGTGAAGTGTGCGGTGATTCTAAGATCGACGGCACTCATCTGCATGTCATACTGACTGACAGTATTATTTCTCTTCCCCAGCAGACTCCAAGGGCATTTAAATTAAAGGTACAGTGTTCTGCACTAATATAAAGGCTCTCTGAAGCCTAGAAACACCCTTTTTATAAGTTAAATTCGCAGCGAATATATTCGGCTCGAAGCGAATTTTTTCCGCGAATTCGGCGAATCAGCCGAACCAAATTTTTGAATAATTCGCTCATCTCTAGTTGCCACCTGTGCAGTAAGTCCATCCGTGAAATTTCCATGCTACTATGTATTCCACGGTCAACTGTTAGTAGTATTATAACAAAGTATAATAACAATAACTCAGCCATGAAGTGGTAGGCCACGTAAAATGACAGAGTGGGGTCAGGGCATGCTGAAGCACACAGTATGCAGGAGTCACCAACTGTAGAGTCAATGACTAAAGACTTCCAAACTTCCTGTGGTCTTCAGATTAGCACAACAACAGTGCATAGAGAGCTTCATGGAATGAGTAGCTGCATCCAAGCCTTACATCACCAAGTACAATGCAAAGCGTCGAATGCAGTGGCGTAAATCACACTGCCACTGGACTCTAGGGTAGTGGAGACATTTTTCTATGGAGTGACAAATGATGCTTCTCTGTTTGGCAATCCAATGAAAGTGTCTGGGTTTGGCAGTTGCCAGGAGAATGGTACTTGCCTGACTGCATTGTGTCAAGTGTGAAGTTTGGTGGAGGGGGAATTATGATGTGGGGTTGTTTTTCAGGGCTTAGGTTTGGCTCCCTAGTTCCAGTGAAGGGAACTCTTAAGGCGTCATCATACCAGCACATTTTGGACAATTTCATGCTCCCAACTTTGTGGGAACAGTTATGGGATGGCCCCTTCCTATTCCAATATGACTGCGCACCAGTGCACAAAGAAAGGTCCATAAAGACATGGATGAGCGAGTTTGGGGTGGAGGAACTTGACTGGCCTGCACAGAGTCCTGACCTCAACCCAATAGAACACCTTTGGGATGAATTAGAGCGGAGACTGTGAGCCAGGCCTTCTCATCCGACATCAGTGCCTGACCTCACAAATGCACTCCTGAAAGAATGGTCAAACATTCCCATAGACACGCTCCTAAACCTTGTGGACAGCCTTCCCAGAAGAGTTGAAGCTGTTATACAGTATCTGCAAAGGGTGGGCCAACTCTATATTGTACCCTACAGACTAAGACTGGGGTGCCATTAAAGTTCACGTGTGGGTAAAGGCAGGCATCCCAATACTTTTGGCAATACAATGTGTGTGTGTGTGTGTATATATATATATATATATATATATACAGTCATGGCCGAAATTGTTGGCACCCTTGATATTTCTCCAGGAAATCATGTATTTCTCACGAAACGTATTGCATTAACACATGTTTTGCTATACACATGTTTATTCCATTTGTGTGTATTGGGACAAAACAAAAAAAGGGAGGAAAGAAAGCAAATTCGACATAATGTCACACAAACCTCCAAAAATGGGCTGGACAAAAGTATTGGCACCCTTTCACAACTGCGGATAAATAAGAATGTTACAAGCATGTGATGCTCCTGTAAACTCACCTGGGGCAAGTAACAGGTGTGGGCAATATAGAAATCACACCTGAAAGCAGATAAAAAGGAGAGACGTTCACTTAACCTTTGCATTGTGTGTCTGTCTGTGCCACACTAAGCATGGACAACAGAAAGAGGAGACGAGAACTGTCTGAGGACCTGAGAACCAAAATTGTGGCAAAATATCAACAATCTCAAGGTTACAAGTCCATCTCCAGAGAACTAGATTTGCCTTTGTCCACAGTGCGCAACATTATCAAGAAGTTTGCAACCCATGGCACTGTAGCTAATCTCCCTGGTCGTGGACGGATGAGGAAAATTGATGAAAGATTGCAACGCAGAATAGTCCGGATGGTGGATAAGCAGCCCCAAACATGTTCCAAAGACATTCAAGCTGTCCTGCAGGCTCAGGGAGCATCAGTGTCAGCGCGAACTATCCGTCGACATTTAAATGAAATGAAACGCTATGGCAGGAGACCCAGGAGGACCCCACTGCTGACACAGAGACATAAAAAAGCAAGACTACAGTTTGCCAAAATGTACTTGAGTAAGCCAAAAGCCTTCTGGGAAAACGTCTTGTGGACAGATGAGACCAAGATAGAGCTTTTCGGTAAAGCACATCATTCTACTGTTTACCGAAAACGGAATGAGGCCTACAAAGAACAAAACACAGTACCTACGGTAAAATATGGTGGAGGTTCAATGATGTTTTGGGGTTGTTTTGCTGCCTCTGGCACTGGGTGCCTTGACTGTGTGCAAGGCATCATGAAATCTGAGGATTACCAAAGGATTTTGGGTCGCACTGTAGGGCCCAGTGTCAGAAAGCTGGGTTTGCGTCCAAGATCCTGGGTCTTCCAGCAGGACAATGACCCCAAACATACGTCAAAAAGCACTCAGAAATGGATGGCAAAGAAGCGCTGGAGAGTTCTGAAGTGGCCAGCAATGAGCCCAGATCTAAATCCCATTGAACACCTGTGGAGAGATCTTAAAATTGCTGTTGGGAAAAGGTGTCCTTCCAATAAGAGAGACCTGGAGCTGTTTGCAAAGGAAGAGTGGTCCAAAATTCCGGGTGAGAGGTGTCAGAAGCTTATTGATGGTTATAGGAAGCGACTGATTTCAGTTATGTTTTCCAAAGGGTGTGCAACCAAATATTAAGTTAAGGGTGCCAATACTTTTGTCCAGCCCATTTTTGGGGTTTTGTGTGACATTATGTCATATTTGCTTTTCTGCCTCTGTTTTATATTTGTTCCAATACATACAAAGGGAATAAACATGTGTATAGCAAAACATGTGTTAATGCAATACCTTTTTTGTGTGAAATACTTGATTTTCAGGAAAAATATCAAGGGTGCCAACAATTTCGGCCATGACTGTATATATATATATATATATATATACATACTATTTTCTGGCAGCTAGTGGAACCCTAGGCAACATATATTTACCAATGCCTGCCCTATCGTTAATAGAGCTCACAATTAGACTCTCATTTAAGCTGTTTTTTTTTTGTTTGTTTTTTATTATTATTTATTTCATCCAGCCAGTGGGTTGAACACACAAAAAATATCCGCTGCTGTGCTATTCCCTTGTCAGAATAAACAGGACGGCTTTAACCATTGGCTGCAAGTGCCGATCGAATCTTGGTTTTCCAGCATGACCGTTCGACAGTAGCGATCGGTTAGACTAGCTTCTGGTGAACAGACAGCACTGTACACTATCTGTGTAAAACTTGCTTTACACATAAAGATGAATCAGAGACTCATCCCACCCCTACTCTGTATACCGTTTAAATTAGAAAGAGACTTTCTCAAAGGGAGAAGATATTGCTGTGCTCTCTTTGTAAAATTTCCAGAATGCTATGTGAAACCATCATTTTGATCATATTCTGTAATAAATGTAAAATAAAATGTTGAAATATTGTAAAATAAAGTTTTCATTATTATGATAAAGATATAAAATATCTTTGAAAACTGTAAAAATAAATTAACTCAAAGCATTATAGTTTCTCCTGTTCACTGGTCTATTTACAGGTCGGTTATACTACATTAACCACTTGCCTACCAGGCACTTTTACCCCCTTCATGCCCAAGCCAATTTTCAGCTTTTAGTGCTATTGGGATTTTATGTGATAGACCAACATAAAGTGGCACATAATTGTGATGTGGAAGGAAAATGATAAATGGTTTTCAAAATCTTTTACAAATAAATATCTGAAAAGTGTGGCGTGCATTTGTATTCAGCCCCCCTAACTCTGAAACCTTAACTAAAATGTAGTGGAACCAATTGCCTTCAGAAGTCACTTAATTAGTAAATAGAGTCCACCTGTGTGTAATTTCATCTCATTATAAATACAGATGTTCTGTGAAACCCTCAGAGATTGTTAGAGAACATTAGTGAAGAAACAGCATCATGAAGCCAAGGAACACACCAGACAGGTCAGGGAATAAATTGTGGAGAATCTTTAAAGCAGGGTTAGGTTATAAAAAATATCCCAAGCTTTGAACATCTCCTGGAGCATTGTTCAATCCATCATCCAAAAATGGAAAGAGTATGGCACAACTGCAAACCTACCAAGACATGGCTGTCCACCTAAACTGACAGGCAGGGCAAGGAAAGCTTTATTCAAAGAAGCAGCCAAGAGGCCCATGGTAACTCTGGAGGAGCTGCAGAGATCTACAGCTCAGGTGGAAGAATCTGTCCACAGGACAACTATTAGTCATGCACTCCACAATTCTGGCCTTTATACAAGTGTGGCAAGAAGAAACCCATTGTTGAAAGAAAGTCATAAGAAGTCCAATTTGCAGTTTGCGAGAAGCCATGTGGGGGGGACAGCAAACATATGGAAGAAGGTACTCTGGTCAGAGGAGACCAAAATAGAACTTTTTGGCCTAATAGCAAAACGCTATGTCTGGCGGAAAATGAACATTGCACATCACCCTGAACACACCATCCCCACCATGAAACATGGTGGTGGCAGCATCATGTGGGAATGCATTTCTTCAGCAAGGACAGGGAAGCTGGTCAGAGGTGATGAGAAGATGGATGGTGCCAAATACAGGGCAATCTTCGAAAAAAAACCTGTTAGAGTCTGCAAAAGACTTGAGACTGGGGTGGAGGTTCACCTTCCAGCAGGACAATGACCCTAAACATACAGCCAGAGCTACAATGGAATGGTTTAGATCAAAGCATACTCGTGTGTTAGAATGGCCCAGTCCAAGACCTAAATCCAATTGAAACTCTGTGGCAAGACTTGAAGATTGGTGTTCACAGACGCTCTCCATCCAATTTGACAGAGCCTGAGCTATTTTGCAAAGAAAAATGGGCAAACGTTTCCCTCTCTAGATGTGCAAAGCTGGTAGAGACATACCCAAAAATTCTTGCAACTGTAATTGCAGCGAAAAGGTGGTTCCACAAAGTATTGATTTGGGGGCGCTGAATAAAAATGCACGCCACACTTTTCAGATCTTTATTTATAAAACATTTTGAAAACCATTTATCATTTTCCTACCACTTCACAGTTATGTGCCACTTTTTGTTGGTCTATCACATAAAATCCCAATAAAATACATTTACGTTTTTGGTTGTAACATGACAAATTGTGGAAAATTTCAAGGGGTATGAATACTTTTTCAAGGAGCTGTATATAAAAATTGATAAACCCTGATGTACTGATGACCTATCTCATTTACTGAGGCCCAAAAAAAAGCCAGGACAATACAAATACCCCTCAAATGGCCAAATTTTTGGAAAGTAGACAGTCTGAGGTATTTATTAAGAGGCATGGCAAGTTTTTTTGAAGTTGTCATTTTTTTGTCATAATTTTGTGTTAAATGAAGAAATGATCAGGGACACTGGCTGGCGACTGTGTGAAAATAATATTTTTTTAAATTTTTTGATAAATGTTTAAAAGTTTTTTTATGATTTTCTTTTCTACTCCTGTAACCAGAGCAATACAATGTTACCATAGTAACATTTTACTACTCTGGGCAAATGATCAAGATTTTCTTTCTTTTTTTTTTTTATCACATTATGATTGCTTATACCAACAAATTTCATTGGTATAAGCAAGCATTTTTACTGAATGAAACTGATTTATTCAGTAGTTTAGGTTGTGTTCAGCTGTGATTGATCACAGCTGATCACAAGCTACAGATGGGTTGTGATAGGCCCAGTCTGTACATGTGACCACTGTGACCAATCACAGCTAGCATCACAGTTGTAAGCAATGAATGGCATAAAAGGAAGCCTTTCATTATTTACCATGGTCATGTGATCTGCTGTGATTGGTCACAGTGATCACATTATACTGGCAGCAGGCCAGTGTAGTGATCTGTCATCGGCTGTGTCTGGCAGACACAGCCGATGACAGATTGGGTGGGAGCATGGCCTGTTGGGCTTGCGAGGCGTGATCTTGGGAGGACGTCATAATAGGGATAGGGATATTAGAGATCCCACTCAGCTGTAATCTTACAAAAGGCTGGGTGGTGAGAAGTTAAAATGTAAGTATAGCAAAAACTTTTTTTTTTTCTTTGTTTTAGATGTGAGGGGTTGGACTCTCTGACTTTTTTTTCTTCGGTCAATGAGACAGAAAATAAGGGAAAATTTAGCATTGACAATTGTTGTGGGAGCAAGATAAGAGGGAACATTTAGTGGAGACAAATGTTCTGGTGATAGCTCTCTAAGATGAGAATACCCTCTAATTCCCCTGGGAGATTTCCTTTCACTTCAGTTGTATCTCAAAGTCACAAAATGAAGGGAGAACTCCCCAGCATCACATAGACAGCAAAACATAACCTGATAGAGGTTTTAACCTTTCTCTGCTCTATCCAAAATGAAAAAAAAGCAAAGTGTTGGCTATGCATACAGTGGGGCAAAAAAGTATTTAGTCAGCCACCAATTGTGCAAGTTCTCCCACTTAAAAAGATGAGAGAGGCCTGTAATTGGCATCATAGGTAGACCTCAACTATGAGAGACAAAATGAGAAAAAAAATCCAGGCAATCACATTGGCTGATTTGGAAAGAATTTATTTGCAAATTATGGTGGAAAATAAGTATTTGGTCAATATCAAAAGTTCATCTCAATACTTTGTTATATATCCTTTGTTGGCAATGACAGAGGTCAAACGTTTCCTGTAAGTCTTCACAAGGTTGGCTCACACTGTTGCTGGTATGTTGGCCCATTCCTCATGCAGATCTCCTCTAAAGCAGTGATGTTTTGGCGCTGTCACTGGGCAACACGGACTTTCAACTCCCTCCAAAGGTTTTCTATGGGGTTGAGATCTGGAGACTGGCTAGGCCACTCCAGGACCTTGAAATGCTTCTTACGAAGCCACTCCTTTGTTGCCCGGGCGGTATGTTTGGGATCATTGTCATGTTGGAAGAGACCCAGTCACGTTTCATCTTCAATGCCCTTGCTGATGGAAGGAGGTTTGCACTCAAAATCTCACGATATATGGTCCCATTCATTCTGTCCTGTACATGGATCAGTCGTCCTGGTCCCTTTGCAGAGAAACAGCCCCAAAGCATGATGTTGCCACCCCCATGCTTCACAGTAGGTATGGTGTTCTTTGGATGCAACTCAGCATTCTTTCTCCTCCAAACACAACGAGTTGCGTTTCTACCAAACAGTTCTATTTTGGTTTCATCTGACCATATGACATTCTCCCAATCCTCTTCTGGATCATCCGAATGCTCTCTAGCAAACTTCAGACGGGCCCGGACATGTACTGGCTTAAGCAGGGGGACACGTCTGGCACTGCAGGATCTGAGTCCCTGGCGGTGTAGTGTGTTACTGATGGTAGCCTTTGTTACATTGGTCCCGACTCTCTGCAGGTCATTCACTAGGTCCCCCCGTGTGGTCCTGGGATTTTTGTTCACCGTTGTGATCATTTTGACCCCACGGGGTGAGATCTTGCGTGGAGCCCCAGATCGAGGGAGATTATCAGTGGTCTTGTATGTCTTCCATTTTCTAATTATTGTTCCCACAGTTGATTTGTTCACACCAAGCTGCTTGCCTATTGCAGATTCAGTCTTCCCAGCCTGGTGCAGGTCTACAATCTTGTTTCTGGTGTCCTTCAACAGCTCTTTGGTCTTCACCACAGTGGAGTTTGGAGTGTGACTGTTTGAGATTGTGGACAGGTGTCTTTTATACTGATAACAAGTTCAAACAGGTGCCATTGATACAAGTAATGAGTGCAGGACAGAGGAGCCTCTTAAAGAAGAAGGTACAGGTCTGTGAGAGCCAGAAATCTTGCTTGTTTGTAGGTGACCAATTACTTATTTTCCACCACAATTTGCAAATAAATTCTTTCCAAATCAGCCAATGTGATTGTCTGGATTTTTTTTCTCATTTTGTCTCTCATAGTTGAGGTCTACCTATGATGCCAATTACAGGCCTCTCTCATCTTTTTAAGTGGGAGAACTTGCACAATTGGTGGCTGACTAAATATTTTTTTGCCCCACTGTACACTTTAAAATAAATACAATTTGTATGAACAGCCTAGAGGTGGAGATTATTTATACTATATGTATATAAAGTGTTCAACTACACAAGGGCTTGAAAAAGCCCCTCGCCAAATGCGAGGAGAAATTCTTGTGTGGCGAGCAGTGAGCACAGATGATGGATGGAGAGGCTGCACCTGCGCTCCAAGCCTCATGGTGAAGCCGAGTTCCGGTTTCCGGCTTCTTCAGCACCGCCATTACACTGGCAGCGCTGCTGAGGGGACAGATGCAGGAGAGGTCCGCCTCAGGGGACTTGAGGAGAGGTCCGCTCTCCCCAGCTGCGAGGGACACGAGGAGAGGCGCCCTGGGGGATCACTGTAGAGAAACCACTGCACTGCCCTCACGCAGAGCTCAGTGGCCTTAGTATATGCAGTATACCTCTGAGCATAGGGCTACAAAATAAACTGTAAGACACTTGTTATTTATTGTTCCAAAACACATTGATTTTCTTTGTATAATTTTCTGCTAAAATATGAGTGGACTTTAATAAATGAATAATAAAAATATAAAAGTATTATACAAAAATCAGTTTAAGGAAAAACTGCAACAACTGAAAATATGTGCTCACTAACAAAAATCATATCGTCATATTAAAAAGTCTCTTTTTAAAGATGCAGGAAATAAACAAAAAAATACAAAATGTTCACTACAGGTTTAAAGCTGTAAAACTTGATATTTTGATTGCACCCTATTGCTATTAAGCTATTGCTGTTATGTTTAAATTGACATAATAAAGCTATGTTATAATTGCAGTTTTTTATATTTTGGACTCTTTAATCTAAAGAAAAATGTAATTTCATAAGCTTTAAGGGGGCGTGGATGGGGGCAGGGTTGGGGACACGGACCTGGGCAAGGTTGGGTGGGGCAACTGGTGGAGGGTAAGGTTTGTGCCTGGCTAGTAGGTCCCTGAACTACACCATTCTGAATTGATCTTCTATGGGAGGAGGAAAATGATGGCCACCGTTGACATTAGAAAGGTTGGAGCTGCAGACATAATTGTCATCAAACTTTTGGACTGCATTGTTTGACCATTCTTTATTAGCTATGGAGGGTTGAATGCACAATGCAGATACCAGCTCATCGAAAGGTAGGGGGTGACCAAAAGAAATCAGGCAAGGCTTTCCACCATCAGTTGCTTATTCTCCTATTGGGCCTTGTCCAGCAGTTGGTTGGTGCTCCATAGGCATTAGATTGCTTTCCTAGTTGATAGAAAATGGCAAGTTCAGCAGACTGTTATGTGATGTCTAGTACTTTAAGTACTCCGTCATTCTCAATTGTATTTCTTAGCTATGCATAGTTGCCTATAGCAGCCAGTAAGTCATACACTTTATTCTGGTCACACACAAGAAAATGTTCATGTGTTGCATAGAGAGATCTTGTTATCTAGCATCCAATTCAAATAGTTACTCTCAGTGTTGATATAGGTGTCCGTTTATGAACCAGCAGTAATAGATCGCTGCTCAGTTCTTCAGCATTCTCGGAGAACACAGTTCTCCTGTGAATGCCTTTTATGAAGTAGTTCTCCGAACGAAGGGAGAACGGTCTCCAAATGCTGGAGAACGGTCTCCAAACGCTGGAAAATGGCTGATTTTACTATAATCTCGTGAGATTACAGTAAAAGATCAGTTTGCTAAGCAGAGGTAAATTATCTCTGCTTAGCTTGCGGTCCCTCCGATTCTCTAGCTCTGGGCTGGAGAATCTGGAGGGAGAACACAGATCTCCAGTGAAGGGCTGAACATGTTCTGCTGAGTGTCATAAACTGTGAATGACCAGAGAATAGCTGCGATCCTCTGCATCGCAGCTGTTCTCTGTGTCATAAACGGACACCATAATCAGAAATCTTTTTTAATTAACTGTATACACTTAATAGCAAGGGAAACAAAAAATAAACATACTGGGATAAAAGTGTGAGGGCAGTTGCAAATCAGACAAGAGAGAGAGATTAAGACTAATTTTGAAGACGCAGCTTTTTTTTTTTTTTAACATTTGTGTTCAAAGTCATCTTTCAGCATAATATCAGACAAGTCTCTTGGTGAATGATCCACAGAAAGTGATGCTGCAAGTGGTACCCCAGAACAGCATTACTCAGTCTGGTGCGTTGTACTAGCAAAAGAAGAGCACAGTGGTCCACTCACCTCGGGTGAGCATTTCCTTGTGATAAGATCTCTACCTGAAAATGTTCAATATTATATTTAATATGATCAAACATAACAGAAGAAGACAGAAGACCTTACCCTATCGCTCATTCCTCAACATCAGCTACCTGATTATCTCAAACAACACTCAAATCTGTCTGATTGCTTGTTGAGCATTGCTTACTGAGTGCTTTTATTGATGGAATATAGACTCAGTCAGACAAGTGCCTTTGATTACCATCAAAGTAAATGTTTCTTTTAATAATGATTAAGAATTTGGAATTGTAATGGAACAGCTTATCAGGAAATTAAAATGGAAACTATCCTCTGTGCCAGTGGTGCTCAACTCCAGTCTTGAGTGCAACTCCAGACCCTAACAGTGCAATTTTTTTAAGTTCTCCTTAAAGACGTACAGGTCAGATAATTGGTAGTGGTCTCTTAAACAAGCTATTAATTAATGCAACTAAGCCCTTACATGGCCATTGGGAAAACACACACTGTTGCAGGATTTTGAATATTTTGGCTGAAAACCTGCAGCATTGCTAATAGATCTGCTTTAATCCCACCCACAAGATACATGTAGAGAAAAGTTCATCTACAGAGGCACATTGTGCTCTGTAGAATATTATCGCACACAGACATTTATATTTAGCATGCAGAAAATCTCGCACTAGCAAGTCTTTTTATAAGGTGATACAGTAGATAATTTACTAGTGTTGAAGTCAAAGATTTAATGAACATGCCCATAATTGCAGCTATTATTAATATCTAGCCATGTCATAGCCCCAATCAGGTCCTGTAAGGAAGTCTAGGGCAGAGATGGGTTAACACCTGTCTTTTAGCCCCTATATTGTAGCAGAAATTGCAGATTTGAAGAAGGGCATCCAAGCAGAGCTGTGATTTCTACTTATTTTTAGTTTAGTGACAAGACATAATTATTGTGAGATTGATCATTCCCTGGAAGTATTGAAGCAAACAAATTGTTCAGCGGCCGGCGCAGGATGAGCACAGCTCCTAATGGGAGCAGTGGATAGGTCATCCTGACCATAATTTGGCTTGATGAAGCATCCACATGGGCATGGTGTTAATGTGCTATTGATATTCAGCCAGCCAATTTCCCTGCGTAGACTGGGGCTGTGACTCGTTAGAGCAGAGCCAGGCATCACAGAAGCAAATGATGAGGAAAATTGAAGTAATGTTGTATTATAAATTTATGATTTCATCTGCCATGACCTGAAAGATGTTCAGTGATGGGGCTTATGATTAGGCCCGTCAGACACAGAAGCAACACATTTTATCTTGGTTAGGCTTGTGAGATCGTTCCTGGATGCAGAAGAGATCACTGGCCTGGGTAGTAGGCAGAACTCACTGTTGGATTTGGGAAAAGGTGGAAAAAATAAATATATGCAGGAATAGTATGACTACACAATAGAGGATTTATGCTAGTCTCATTTAAATTAAAACTTAATGTAATGTAAACAATCCAGTCAATTAATTCTAAATGCGCAAATTAATATGTTGTATACTGTTAATGAAAATGTTCTACACACACACAAACCATTCAGTAGTTTAACACCTGATATTTCACTACATCCTCTACAAATGGATTACTGAAGGCCTGTGACAGAAACATAACATTTGATTGATTCTATTCGTTTGGGAAATTCCATTCCAAAATCAAATGTAAAAAGTTATTGAAATTTTGAAGTGCTTTCGAATGACATTTATCAAGTCATTGAATATACAAAGAAATTTCCCACGAATGTTTGTATGAATCTTCATGCGAAAATCTACTAGTGTCTTGCCAGCTTAAGTCTATCCTCAACCTAACATATCTTAACCTATAAACTTAACCAAAACACTGTTTAACTCCTATTCTGATTACTTACTTTTTTGTGCTACTAGAGTTTCCCTGTGCTGAAAGCATGCATATTGAACATCAAAATCCTACAGCACTGAGATCTTGATTCCAAAAGAAAAGCAAAGCTTGTGGTCATATTACGAACATCTGGGCCTGTCTGTACATGTATAAGCACCTTCAGTTCTGTCGGGTGGTGTGATCTAAGCGTGAATATCCAGCTGTAATCTAAACCAGTCTATGTTATGGGCAATGACCTTCTTGTGATTAGTTCAAGAGAATATGTGTCAATTAATACCCATACATTATCATAAGCATCCAGCATCACACCAAGAAAGCAGCCTAGTACCTGGCTTTCAGGTATTATTGCTGTTTGCAGGACTTCAATGTTATCATTTTGTTTTGTTATTTGATAAAGTGCATCACTTTTCACAATCTAGAACTGATATGTTAACTATGATACTTTGGGCTCCAGGGATAAAGCATTACTAGAACCTTTATCTCAAACTGTCAATAGCTGTAATGCAAAGTACATTCATTCTAAGCTCTCCAAATGTCACAGTGAACCTATGTTGTGTTTAGCTTGAACACTTGGCATTTACTCTTCCAACTTAAAGGTGTGGACATTCATCTGGCTCAAGGTGCCAAAGTGCATTTAATTAATGTAAGTAAAAAGTCAACCACTTCTTGGTTTCAAGGCTAGAAAGTTAACCCATACAGTGTGTTAGTAGCGGATGACAGAGGAGCAAACGTGCAGTGCATTGTTTGAGATTTTGAAGAATTGTTCAATACTACACATGAATTGTAGAAAGGCAAGCTGTAGACAGGCAGATGTTTTCAATGAGAGTGGTGGGAGTTGAGACATTTGTTCATCCTCAGACGCGTGGCTGTGCCTTTTGAAACTCAGAATGATCTCTTCTCCTGTTTCAGTGATGGGTGTTAAGCTATTCTATACCCTTGAAATAAATGCTACCCAATCTAACCATTTTTGATAATCTGTAGCAGCAGCAAGGTCCTCCCACCCAATTGCTCTGAGGGAAAAAAATCAAATTTAATTTAAAAGAGAAATGTGGAATTAAAAACAAAACAACATTTATACTCACCTAGGTGGATGCAGCATCAATCTGATGCTGCATCTGTCCTCCTCCACCTCTACACCAAGAACTAAGTAATTTAATCAAAGATTGCTGCCAGTCACCGGCTCTCTGATCTGCCCCTCCAGTACTCACTGGAGTGCTGGGTTATGGAGGGGGTGGGAGCGGCTGGCTCGGGCTCTCAACAGCCAATATAGGCAAATGGTTGGATCCCGACATTAAAGTCAGGGTCCCTCCAGAGTCTGAACCAACTGAGTGATGTTCTTGGAGGGCAGTTGTTACTACATTTCATTTACTCCACAACTCCAATGTTTTCGCAGCACTGACATTTTTTGAGGCTTTCAAGAGTCTAAAGTGAAAGTTTTAGTGATAGCAATGAGTATAGTTTTCTATTGTAGTAGTTTTTTTTTTGGCAAAAGCATTGATGGCATGATGGGCCAAACAGCAGCAGCCAATTAGAAATCGTTTTTTTTGTCAGTTCTCTAAGATAACATACAACAAGCAATGACTATTTTGCTTTGAGGAAATCAGGAACAGTATGTACAGTTGTGTCCAAAATTATTCAACCCCCAATGCTGTAAAGGGGTTTAGGGACTATAGTGTACATTTGGAATTGTATTCAGAATCAAATCCTACAAGGACGTTGTAACTACCCAAATGCAACTAAAATGACATCAATTGTTTATGTAATACAGTAGTAAATGGTTCTTATGTGGTTTCTTCATTGCCACAATTATTCAACCCCTTAAAGACTACCACTCTGAAGAACAGAGGTTCATACAGGTGCTTTCCATCAGGTATTGAAAACACCTGTGGATGTCACCGAGCAGCAATCAAGCATAATAAGCACCAATTAGGCAGCTTTAAAATGACTGTGATACTCAGCTCCTTCTAGACATTTACTGGTGTGGTTACAAACATGGTGAAGGCAAGAGAATGGTCCAGGAAGACAAGAGAAGAGGTGATTTCTCTTCACAGGAAGGGCAATGGCTATAAGAAGATTGCAAAGATGTTAAACATACCAAGAGACACCTTAGGAAGCATCATTCGCAAATTCAAGGCAAAGGGCACTGTTGAAACGCTACCTGGTCGTGGCAGAAAGAAGATGCTGACTTCGACTGCTGTGCGCTACCTGAAGCGTAGAGTGGAGAGAAGTCCCCGTGTGACTGCTGAGGAACTGAGAAAAGATTTGTCAGATGTGGGTACAGAAGTTTCAGCCCAGACAATAAGACGCACACTGCGTAATGAAGGCCTCCGTGCCAGAACTCCCAGGCGTACCCCCTTGCTGTCTCCAAAGAATAAGAAGAGTCGACTGCAGTATGCCAAAAGCCATGTGGACAAACCACAAAAGTTGTGGGATAGTGTTCTGTGGACTGATGAAACAAAATTAGAACTGTTTGGGCCCATGGATCAACGCTATGTTTGGAGGAGGAAGAACAAGGCCTATGATGAAAAGAACACCTTGCCTACTGTGAAGCATGGTGGAGGGTCAATCATGCTTTGGGGCTGTTTTGCTTCTGCAGGTACAGGGAAGCTTCAGCGTGTGCAAGGTACCATGAATTCTCTTCAGTACCAGGAGATATTGGATGGAAACGTGATGCAGTCCGTCACACACCTGAGGCTTGGGAGACGTTGGACCTTTCAACAGGACAATGATCCCAAGCATACCTCCAAGTCCACTAGAGCATGGTTGCAGAGGAAAGGCTGGAACATTTTGGAGTGGCCATCGCAGTCACCAGACTTAAATCCGATTGAGAACCTCTGGTGGGACTTAAAGAAAGCAGTTGCAGTGCGCAAGCCTAAGAATGTGACTGAACTGGAGGCCTTTGCCCATGAAGAATGGGCGAAGATACCCGTAGATCGCTGCAAGACACTTGTGTCAAGCTATGCTTCACGTTTAAAAGCTGTTATAACTGTAAAAGGATGCTGTACTAAGTACTAAGATTGAATGTCACTTGGGGGTTGAATAAAACTGATAATGCTGTGAGCACAGAAAAGACATTTGTGGTTATTTCATTATAACTGTTATGTTATATTTGTCTGACCTACAAGTGCCTCTTTAATGTAAATGTAAGCAAGATGACTGAATGATCAAAAGCAATGTCAAACTGGCCAAAACACTCAATTTCAGTGGGGGTTGAATAATTTTGGACACAACTGTATATAAGAAATCAATTTGTGTGTAAAAATAACAAAGCAATAAAGTTTCTTTATTTACATGAAATTGCCTCTCTTTGATCTGTGATCTGCTTCTGAAGTGATTATTCTTCACTGAAAGCCTTTTACCAGTTCTACAAAAAAGGCCCATGAGCAGGTATAGCTTGAAATGACGGTCTTATAGTTTTGCACAACAGGAAATCACTGTACACCCTTAGTTGTCTGTACAAACTTTTTTTTTCCCTTTGCTTCTGATTGTGCGTACGTTCTTTAAAGGAGTAATGAGTATGTCTAGTACTACTATATAATATTTTATTAATATTTTTTGTTGACACATTTCTTTAGTTTTTTTACATTGTAGTGATCGGGTAGCACAGGAGTGCCAGTGATATTTGTATATAGTGTGTATGTATGTGTGTATATTATATATATAATTTTGTTTTTGGTTTTTTTTATTGCAATTTTACTGTTTTGGTGTGTATTTTTATTTACCACTTCTTCTTTCCTAGGTTACCCAAATTTTGTTGCAACATATGGTCGAGGATACCCTGGTTTTGCCCCAAGCTACAGCTATCAGTTCCCAGGTATTGTGTTTAACTATTGCATTGATATGTATGTGTAGAATGGTGCTATTTATTTCGTCTAACTAATCTTATGAAGTCTAAGAATTTTTAAGTACTTCTATTGTCACTTCTTTTTGAAATCATTGCTCTTCACAGATACTGCAAGATGCCTGCTGAACACCACAATTTGTGCTTGTGCAAACATGGGAATGCCTCTTTGCACAGTGCTGTTATGCCTATGTACTGTTGCTTTACTTATTTCAGAATTAGATGGTGGTTATGTATTTTATCAATGTACATCTTCCCTTACACTAACAAATCTCACAAACTTGTGTATTTTATATATTTTTCAAAAGATAAGACAAAACACTCGTAGACTTGAAAGGTGAACACTCAGTGAAAAGGTTTATTTTGACAAGACAGGCACAAGCTCATCTTCCTCCTGAAAGAGTCAAGCTTGTGCCTTGTTGAAATGTTGAAATAAACCCTATCAATGAGTGTTCACCCTGCAAGTGCGTCCATATCTTTTGGATTATGTGTAACTCGTGCTTTGCTGAGCACCTGGGTCCATTTTCTCTTGGATGAGTGCAGTGGCAACAACTAGATTTATATATATATTCATACACACAAATATATATATATATATATATATATATATACGGAGCACTTGTAATGAACAATTATCAAAGCCCCTGAATACTTGCCACAATCCTTGACTTTACTGTTGCACTGATTTCTATCCTACAGTTTATTAAGGCACCTCAGTGATTAATAGACGACCATGCTGATTGGAGTGTTCAAGAACTCAAAGCCAGGCATTCATAGAAATTTGGGCCTGGGGTTTGTAGGCTCCCTATGTTCTCAGATATTAATTTCTCCTGAACTGTATGTACTTATTTGCACATTATGGTGGCAGAATTAAGGAAGACTATTAGTTTGACATTATACTGTATGTTTATGTTGACCTTTTTTTTAGGGGTTAGCAACCAATGGATAGGTACAAAAAGGTCAGTCTGCTTAGCAGCATTGGTTTCAGAGTTTTCTGATTCTCTTTTATTAATCGACACAGATTAATAGCAAAAATATAAATCCAGCAGATGCTGTGCCTTTTTAATTCTTTGACAGATACTCATAGGCTCACATTGTTGTGATAAACTTCAGCTGTTAGTTATGTCTTTTTATTTTTCATTTATGAATGAAATGTGTTTTCATTTTGTAGGTATAGAATTTTGCATATGGGTAGATCTGATATATGGAAGACACACTTACAAATACATATAAGTATAAAAGTACTGTGGCAAAAATTTGTATAATGCCATATTAATTTGTTGGGTTAATTTTTTGGAGTTATGTAGATGAATTGTGTCCATCAATTTCTCTGCACACTAAATATTATTGTTCTAGAAATGTCTACATTTCCTGGTTTTGACAGTTATACTGTGAAAAGTTAAAGAAGATATAAACTTTGCTAATAACAAAATCATGTTTCAGCAGCTTAAATCAAGCCTGTGTTGACTGTGATGTTTGTTTTTTTAAACAAACTTGCCTTTACAGTACTTTGCTTCTTAAGAAGTACAGGTCTCACATGCACAGCAATGCATGGACCTGCCAGCAGGCGTGTCCAGTATCGGGGCATGTACATCAGAACAGGAAATTAGCTTCTTCTGAGCTTCTTGCATGACAATGGAATGCAGTCATATCCAGAGGCAAACAGAAGGGGAGGAGTGGCTAGAGGGGAATGCACTGTCAATCAAGGCATAAGGGATGGACAGGGTGTGACTTTTCACAGACTACCAAAGATACAGGTACATCGTGCTGCAGATCAGGGCGCCTGTATCTTCAGCTAGATGTAAACTGACCATGATAGCTTGGATCAGCTGCCTTGTTACCGTGGTCAGTTTACTTGTAGGAGGAGTGGCACAGCCAGGATAAACCAGGTAAATTAGAGCATCGGCAACCAGAAATGTAATTCAGACACAAGAAATCGCATTGAACTATGTTAAAGAAGATGCTTTTTATTTTTACCTTTACAAACACTTTAAAGGTGAAGTTGATCCCCCACTGCTGACTATGGGTGGGGGATCCTCTTCCTGAACCCGCTGTCAAAGTTCAAATAGAGTGCAGCCCACACAGCCGCTTCATTCATACACAGGAATCTGTCAATCAATGAACTACAAGTACCATCTGAGACTTCAAGCCATTTGTTGCTGTGGCAATGAGCTACAAGGACACTGATGAGCCCTCTTGCAGTTCATTCAAACTTCATACAGCTTTCAATCAGCCCATACAGAAGTAGAAAGCTGTAGCAAGTGTCTGCAGAAGCCTGACATTGACATGCAATGTTCTGAAAAAAATTATAAATGCACATTTTTTTCTACCTGCATTTCTTTTCAAAAAGAAAACATACCCTTTACTGATAAACAAAACAACATAGCTCTAGGGCAGTCCCATACTAGCATTTCCAAACTCTACCTTGCATAAAGTTGTTCTGTAGCGGATCGCCCTGGATTTGTAGTCCAGTATGGGAAACAAATAGTGAAATTAAAACACTTGCCTGACTTCTTCATTTCAGAATTCTTACTAATGTTATAATAGTTGTATTGAATCCAAAGAGCTGCATTGTTTACAGACCGTTTCATATGTTGAACAGTTCAATTTATATGCTGTTGCTATGTTTGCCTTGTGTGCATATGTAGAAAATCGGATGTCTAGCTGTTGAATACCATCTAGTTGCCAACCTCCATTAAATTTGTATTCAGTCTTTTAAAACAAACCTGTACATGGACAGTAGCTGAAAGTCCTTGAAGGGTGCCTTTTCTACACAAGGAGCTTACTAGTTGTACTGTGCAGTAAAGTTTCCATGTTTTGGCAGTATATAAAATCATGAGAGGTTGGCAACCCTAATTAGGCTATATATTTGGAAATCTCTTTACAGAACAGAACTATAAAACAGTGTGCTTGACTTGAAGCAGGAGTAGATGGCTTTGTCAAAGAGTGTGATGTGCCAGTTGGCTATGGACTGTTCCTATTAAAACAGCCATCACCTTCACACTTCTGTGCCTTTACCTCTTTGTCCCTGCTAAGGGTGATGCTGCTGCCTTTCTTGATCCATCTGCTTCAGTACTTACCAATTTTACATATTTTTTTGCTTCCTCAAAAACACAAATTTAACACTTCAGGTAGTAAGATTGACCAATTTTCTTTGAATTTGATATATCTTATATTCATTTAGTAGTATTTTTAGTTGTCTGCATGCTTTTCATTCATATTAGGTGTTTAACAAGGTTTTACATATTAGTGACTCACAAAATCAAGGTAGTTGTAAATGTAATCAAAAGTCAAGGAATTAATATGTTACTTGGAATAGAATGATTGTACCTGGCAAGATCCTTGCTTACAAATTAAGGATCTGCTTTTTTCCAGTGAATTGCTCATATTGACAAATAAGTGGAAACTTCTTCAAGTTCAAATGCAATAGAACAACAAAAAGGTTTTGTTGCAAAGAAATCAGAGCAGCCAAGGTGAAAAAATCTGAATGTTTGTGTCTGCTTTTATTCTTACATCAAGATCAGTTTTTAAACTGGCAGGTATACTTTAGGATTAGACAGATTAGGTGATTTGGGGCATCAAAGCAAATTATTTGAAGAAAGAACAGTGTTTGTTGCTCATAGCATACAGTAAAATGTATCCATAAAGTGCAGCGCTATAATAAGGTAAATAGATAAATTGATGAATAAAATTAATAAGTACGTCAAAAAAAGGGGGGAAAAGCCCCAGGTCAAAAAAAGTCCCAGTAAAGATGACTTCAGGCGCCCATACACACTGACCAAAGGTGTATGCACTGTGGCAGAGATGGAGTTCAGGATGTAGTCAGGGAACAGAGGTAGATGCAATCCCCGGATTAGTGAAGATCCCCAGGCCAATGTAACACACGTTCCACAGGACAGCAAGGAAGCAGTCACAGCTCAACCAGAGAAAAACACCACTCCTTCACTTCACCTCAGCGGTATCTAGGAGGAGATACTCCCCACAGAAAGAAATGCCCATAGTAAGGTACAATAAATAACGTTTATTGAAATAAAACAGGATGCATCCAGAAATGATGAATAATGAACACACCGCTAGCTGCATGTGAAAGCTAGCAGTGAAGCAAAAACGGACTAACCGTCCTGTCAGATGTAATAGGAGAAACCTGTGCACGCCTTGACGCCACGCCGTCGGAGCATTGGGGAGCTCTGGCGGCCATTACATCTGACAGGACGGTTAGTCCGTTTTTGCTTCACTGCTAGCTTTCACATGCAGCTAGCGGTGTGTTCATTATTCATCATTTCTGAATGCATCCTGTTTTATTTCAATAAACGTTATTTATTGTACCTTACTATGGGCATTTCTTTCTGTGGGGAGTATCTCCTCCTAGATACCGCTGAGGTGAAGTGAAGGAGTGGTGTTTTTCTCTGGTTGAGCTGTGACTGCTTCCTTGCTGTCCTGTGGAACGTGTGTTACATTGGCCTGGGGATCTTCACTAATCCGGGGATTGCATCTACCTCTGTTCCCTGACTACATCCTGAACTCCATCTCTGCCACAGTGCATACACCTTTGGTCAGTGTGTATGGGCGCCTGAAGCCATCTTTACTGGGACTTTTTTTGACCTGGGGCTTTTCCCCCCTTTTTTTGACGTACTTATTAATTTTATTCATCAATTTATCTATTTACCTTATTATAGCGCTGCACTTTATATTTATATTCATGTGAGGAATTCTTTTGGTTGTCCTGTGTGTTTCAGCTGCTTGTCCATTTAAGCGCTCACTTTTTTCTTTGATTTACAGTAAAATGTATCCATTCCACTGCATTATTGGGGAATGCTTTGGTCTTCTAGAACTGCTAGCTTCAAGCACATTGATAAATAGGGCCTAGGCTCGCCTCTGTTTGGCTAGAGATGTTTTGGTATCTTTAGGAAAAGGTTGAAGTCCACAACCAAGCAAAGAGAAGTCTGGGCTGCTTTTTTGTATAGGCAAAAGTTCTGCTTGGTGACAATTGTACCTCTGTATTTTCCATTCATTTCAATTTGTTTTTGACACAGTTTTGCATGCACTACCATTAATCTCCATGCAAAATGTGTGTGCTTAAAAATGCAGCAAAGATGCAGCTAGCAGAATTTTTCAAAGAAGAAGCCGGATATATGCCTATTTGAAAGTACCTATAACTTTAAATATCTCTATAGTTTCTGTAATATTGGTAAAAATAGAGTTTGTGTAACTTATCTCCTGTAGGACATGATCTCAGTCAGCCACCTTAATCAGAGTTTGCAATATTCGTAAGAAAAGTGTTGACATCTTGGTTAGCTTTGTGCATTTTTTTTACTTTTAGAATGCTGTACAGGTGACAGAATAAACTTGTTTCTTTTTCCGCTGATCACTTTTTTGAATGCACTTTTTTGATGTTTGCAACTTGTAAAATCTGGTTTAATGTGAGAGCAGATGGGAGATAAAATATATTCTTGCTTTAGCCTTATTCTTTTAAATTCTGCCTTGGAAACTCCTAGCAGTATATTTCTATGATTTAGAAACTGTATAGATACATCAGTCTCTGGTGGCAAAATTTCCAGTTTGATCCACAGCTTTATAGGCTCTCACATAGGCACTCAAGAATTTAAAAGATTTACTTTGTCAAACTAAAAGCAAGAAATGGGTTAATCCTTCCTGATCCCTAATTATTAACTGGATAATAAATGTGGAAATTAATTATTTTCACATTTTTGTGCTGTAGTGATGCTAAAAGCTCAGTTTTTTGTATGTTATTGCTTATAATGAAGTGTATATGTGCCTAGATAAAATGGTATGGAATTCTATTGTCATTATAACTTGAGGTTTTTATTTTAATTTTGGGACATATAGCCCTCTATAAAAGTATCCATATTAAAAGTAAGCCATATGCTGGCCAGAGACAAGTATCAACTAGAGAATTATGTGATGGAAGGTATTTGCCCATCCTTTCACAAATGCAAAGTCCAGTCACAATGTTCACCCAGTTCTGACAGTAGTGTACATGTAGTGCTCCTTGATCTTTTACCTGCTTGCAGGTAGATTTTTCAACAAGTTGGAAGATCTCCCTGCGCGATAATGAGCTTGTGTTGCCTGAGGTGCTTGCTATCATACACTTGTAATACAGTAAGCTTAGTAATCACAAATGCTCAAAATCGTAAGCTCCACTTGCTTTTATTGAAATGGCAGTTGCCAGTTTATAATTTGAGAGTTTGCAAATAAGGCTAATCTTAAACTGTATCTAAAAAAAAAAAAGTGTGTTATATTTTACAGCGTACCATTCCTTCTATGTGGTGTTGCATTGGTTTTATTTTTTTCAGGCTTTTTTTCCCTTTTCACCCGGTGATCCTTCCAGTAACATATTTCCTATTTTAGCACAACCATGCTTATTCACTTCACTATATCAGAACAATGGACACAGGACAAGACTACTTAAACCTCCCCCTGTACTCTTGTCCATAACATAGATGTGTGGTGTTCTGTAGCTTTCAGAACTACAGAACGACGCAGAGCAATATAACTGATAACAGTGCAGCACAAGATATTACCAGCTAGCAAGATTTATGGCAATATTATTTATCATCGAGATTTAACAAAACGTTTTCAATGATATATGATGTATAATAATATAATATTAAAGTGGTTCTAAAGCTAAAATGTTTTTACCTTATCTTATTCCCTGTATTAAGGTAAAAAGCATTTTGCAACTTGCTGTGCCCCCCCCCCCTTCACTCCCAGCACTTACCTGAGTCTTGTATCGATCCAGCTTCATGCCCATCGGCAGTTCTTCTTTCCTGCTTTTCTCTTCTCACATACAGTCAGGTCCATAAATATTGGGACATCGACACAATTCTAACATTTTTGGCTCTATACACCACCACAATGAATTTGAAATGAAACAAACAAGATGTGCTTTAACTGCAGACTGTCAGCTTTAATTTGAGGGTATTTACATCCAAATCAGGTGAACGGTGTAGGAATTACAACAGTTTGCATATGTGCCTCCCACTTTTAAAGGACCAAAAGTAATGGGACAATAGGCTTCTCAGCAGTTCCATGGCCAGGTGTGTGTTATTCCCTCATTATCCCAATTACAATGAGCAGATGAAAGGTCCAGAGTTCATTTCAAGTGTGCTATTTGCATTTGGAATCTGTTGCTGTCAACTCTCAAGATGAGATCCAAAGAGCTGTCACTATCAGTGAAGCAAGCCATCATTAGGCTGAAAAAACAAAACAAACCCATTAGAGAGATAGCAAAAACATTAGGCGTGGCCAAAACAACTGTTTGGAACATTCTTAAAAAGAAGGAATGCACCAGTGAGCTCAGCAACACCAACAGACCCGGAAGACCACAGAAAACAACTGTGGCGGATGACCGAAGAATTCTTTCCCTGGTGAAGAAAACACCCTTCACAACAGTTGGCCAGATCAAGAACACTCTCCAGGAGGTAGGTGTATGTGTGTCAAAGTCAACAATCAAGAGAAGACTTCACCAGAGTGAATACAGAGGGTTCACCACAAGATGTAAACCATTGGTGAGCCTCAAAAACAAGAAGGCCAGATTAGAGTTTGCCAAACGACATCTAAAAAAAGCCTTCACAGTTCTGGAACAACATCCTATGGACAGATGAAACCAAGATCAACTTGTACCAGAGTGATGGGAAGAGAAGAGTATGGAGAAGGAAAGGAACTGCTCATGATCCTAAGCATACCACCTCATCAGTGAAGCATGGTGGTGGTAGTGTCATGGCGTGGGCATGTATGGCTGCCAATGGAACTGGTTCTCTTGTATTTATTGATGATGTGACTGCTGACAAAAGCAGCAGGATGAATTCTGAAGTGTTTCGGACAATATTATCTGCTCATATGCAGCCAAATGCTTCAGAACTCATTGGACGCTTCACAGTGCAGATGGACAATGACCCAAAGCATACTGCAAAAGCAACCAAAGAGTTTTTTAAGGGAAAGAAGTGGAATGTTATGCAATGGCCAAGTCAATCACCTGACCTGAATCCGATTGAGCATGCATTTCACTTGCTGAAGACAAAACTGAAGGGAAAATGCCCCAAGAATAAGCAGGAACTGAAGACAGTTGCAGTAGAGGCCTGGCAGAGCATCACCAGGGATGAAACCCAGCGTCTGGTGATGTCTATGCGTTCCAGACTTCAGGCTGTAATTGACTGCAAAGGATTTGCAACCAAGTATTAAAAAGTGAAAGTTTGATTTATGATTATTATTCTGTCCCATTACTTTTGGTCTCTTAACAAGTGGGAGGCACACATGCAAACTGTTGTAATTCCTACACAGTTCACCTGATTTGAATGTAAATACCCTCAAATTAAAGCTGACAGTCTGCAGTTAAAGCACATCTTGTTTGTTTCATTTCAGATCCATTGTAGTGGTGTATAGAGCCAATAATGTTAGAATTGTGTTGATGTCCCAATATTTATGGACCTGACTGTAAGTATCAGGCAGTAACCGGAGCCATTGGCTTCTGCTGCTGTCAGTTAAATCCTGTGGGCAGAGAGCAGGTGGTGGGGTCAAGCCGCTGTGTGTGTGCCTCTGGACACACATCTGCACCCATAGCACGTGGCTTGCAATGGGGAAGACACAGAAGAGAAGCTAAAAGTGCCAGTAGTGGACCCCAGAAGAGGAGTTTCAGAGCCGCTTTGTGCAATACTATTGCATAGCGCAGGCAAGTATTAGATGTTCATTATTTTAATTAAAAAAATTGCCTTTAGAAACATTTTAAAATGACCTATGAATGAAATTTACATGCAAATTCAAATAAATGTGAGGGACTTATAAAAAAAAATGAAGACAGGAGTTTAAAATATTTTGGCACGGAAAGGTAGTATTCCTCATAGATAAATTCCAATGCAGCTTTGCTATTTAGGGAATTTACAGGAAAGCTTACTTCACCCCCTACCCTCTCTCAAAGATTGTGTAGTACTTGGTCCTACACGCCACACATCTGTTCTATAAATATACTGTTATTTAATGAAAATAGGAAAATATGTCATAAATAGCAGGTAACGAACTTCAGTGGAGGGCCCACCCGCTATAAAACCCTCATGTGTTGCTAGATTTACTTTTTAACTAGGTATAGTTAAAATGCTCCATTTCATATAAAAAATAAACAATAAATTTTATACTTCTACATGTTGTTAAATGTTTTACTGTTACAAAGAATAATGCAGAAACAAGTCCTTCTCAAAACTCGTTACTGAATGCCAGTTTAAAACACCTTGCACAGGTTCATAGATTGTCTTAATGGACACATCTGAGATCTTTTCAAAATTCTGATGCAAAGAAAATAAGCTGCAGGAGCCTGCAAGAAAGGTGTCCTGTCGTTAGGCAATTAGGTGATACATGCAGAAATCAATGTGATTATCCAGACGCAGGAAGAGGTTGAATATGAAACATTGAAGCTGGCAACTGCATAATTAGCAGACACCTTGGTTTTGTTTTGACATGTCCTTTAGGAACTGCCATCATTAATAGCAGCTGAGATGTGTGAAAAATGAAAGTCCTAATACAGTTTTGTCATGGAGAGAAGGGGCTGCTGGCCAGTGCTTCCGCTTGACACCTGCTTGTACCAGCATGGCTCACTCTGTAACAAACGTCTTGAGTCATAGTCAGTTGAATAATGGCACTTCAGAAGATAAGGTGTTTAACTACTGGTGTGATAGCACTATTCCTTTCACCATTATCAGATTGCAAACACCTTATATTCCTTATTGTATTGTCTGCAAGTGGTTCTATATAAAGGAGCAGAAAATGTGTTTTTCATTTAGATGGATTAGACACCTGAAATGTTTCTCCCTCAATGCCTGTCCATAACATCTCAGAAACCTGGAGTAATAGCTGCTGACACACTTCCACTGAAATCATGGGTCCCAGGTGGCTAAATCTTTACTTAGAAATTAAGCTTGCCTTTGTGTAACCTTAATTACATGGATTATAGGCTTATACTTCTGACCCCCGTATATTGCAGAGTTAGTTTCAGGCTCATTATAGGTTTTACTAGTATGAGTATAATGTATAAAATACAGTGAGACACCCTTATCTCCACATTTATATTTGTTATAGTTTGTCCTGCAGTATTCTGTTAGTTTGGATGAGCTAGGGCCAAGCAGGCCCTCTCTGGTGATCTTATACTTTTTTTTCTACAAAGTTCCTGTACTTTAGTAATGGTTAAGCATTTGTTACCATATTGAAATAAACTGAAGTACAGTATTTATAAGTCAGGTTTATTCAAAGCTGATGCTCCAGTTTATTCTAGTTGATATATCACTTGAGTCCTTTGGTCAAGATTTCACCCCAGAATTATCAATTGAAAGCTGCATTGTGGTGCCAGCTTTCCCAGATGAATTGTCTTTAATGTATAATAGGTTAACAACTGTGGGGTTCATCTCTGAGAAAGTGATGCTTTTATTATGACCTTGTGGGGCTAGGGAGAGACAAAATTTACTGCTATGAAATTTTTGTTTCCAAGAAATATGTGAAACTGAAGGACATTTCAACCTGGTGATGACTACCCAAAACTGAAATATTGATTTTGAATGGGGTGACCTTTAATACATTTTCTCAACATTTTATATTTAAAGTATGAATGTAGTTCAGTGCAATTTAGTGCCCTTTAACCTCCCTGGCGGTATTCCCGAGTGTAGCTCGGGGTAACATTTCAGTACCAAAAGCAGTAACCCCGAGCTACACTCGAGAATACCATGCGGCACTGCTCCGGCATGTGTTCTTCACTTACCTTACCCTTCGCTCCCACGATGTGTCCCCTGCAGCGTCCCCGGCCATCTCCTCCGGCCGATGCCGGCATCCGGCTTCTGTGTCCTGTCCCTGTGACGTCGGGACGTACGGGCGGGAAATTTAAAAATTTTAAAAAATGTCATTTTTTTTTTTTACATTTTGCATAGTAAAACATTGCTGTCTCAACCAATTTCACATACATATTGTCCCTAGTGCTTTGCCCTGCGCCCTGCCTGCATTTTGTCTGTTCTTTCTGCCTGGAAACTGAGAAATGTCCATGGCGTCCAAAAAGTGTCCCTTTAGGTCAAAAGCGGTTTAGATCAGCTAGAGAACAGCGATAGTAAATCAGAACCACTTGCAGAATTGAGTGATAATGATTCGTGGGGGAAATTCGTCATCAGACACTGAAAACGATTTTGCGACTGAGCTCAGCAATGTGCGAACTTGGCGCTATATTTCACATTTCAGTGTTTTTGGTTTGATTATATTATTGAATTAAATTTTTTATTATTTTTATATTATTTTTATGATTATTTATTAAATTATAATTTATGATTTTGTGTTTCAAATTTTATCATACCCGGGATGTTTACTAGACTCTTGTTCGGACAGATTTCAGTGAGTTTTTCCTAAAAATTACAGCCTACAATAAAAAAAATACATATTTCCATGCAAAAAAATGGTACCGCTTTCAGCACCAAAAATCTGAAATAATCATACCGCCAGGGAGGTTAAAGCATTTATAAAACCCATTTAAAGTATTATCAAATTATTAAGTAGTAAATTTAATCCAATGCTTTTCTCTAATATGTGTCCATTTATTCTCACCAAAGAAGAATACTGTGGTTCAGTGAGTTAAGCAGTTATTAATCTTCTTCAGTATCAAAATACACGTTATTCATTCATTAATTAGTAATGATAAAATAAAGACTTATAAGGAAAATTAACACATACTGGCTTCTTTAATAAATACTCCTTAAGACAAAGTAACGACCCATAGAAACAATGAGATTTACTAATGCCAAGCTGTACAACATGGATTCTCATTGGCTGTTATTAGCACTACATTATGCAGTTTTTTCCCTGTTACTGTACTGTTAGGAAACAGCGCATGTCGTTATCATAAATATTTCACATAGGAACCTGCTAAAAAGTTGCTTTCATTATGACATGCTGTGCTATGGGAACAAGAAGGGGGACATTTTATTGCCTATGGCCAAATAGTTTTTGTGCTTAAAACTTACTGATAGTTGAGTCCTATTATGTGTATGGCCACAAATAATTCCCAGAACCATTTCATCTGGCTCTCCATCCATCAGGAAAGCCCCTCTAACATGTGGGTGACATTTGTTGGAAGTTGTTTGTCTAAACAGGGTGTAATTTATTTAAATAATTAAATAGGTCTTTGTCGTGCGTTTTACTTTCTGTAAATTATTAGCCAGGATTACTGGCTTCTTTCTGTAAAAGGCTTTTTTCAGATGTCACTAAATATAGCCTAAGGCTTACCTTAAAGACAAAGTTGTTCATTATTGTGTTTCATGAAGGCATTAGGTCAGGGTTGTAACTGTGGGCTTTTACATCTGTACCAAAGAAAATAAAAAAACGTTTTTATCCTAAGATCACATAATGATCACATGATTTTTATCCTAAGATCACAGGTTTTACATTTACAAAATAATTGTGTTTACTGCATACTTCTTTCATCACCTTAAAGGAAAACTAAAGTTCCGCTTTCAAAAATTGTGAGCAGACATGGTCTTTATTGCAGAAGAGACCTGCAATGTCTCTTTTGCAGTAGAAGAAACCTACCTGCGTGCTCAAACTTTGGAAAAATTTACCAGTCTCCACTACAACTGCATCTAGCCTAGACTCCAGGGATTGGTTGGATGGGATTATTCTTCCTTCTTTGGCTGCATGCGCATAGGATGTCAGAAACAACACTTTTACATGTATTTGACTTTTTTCTGCTTTTGAATGTCCCTCTGTTTGCCTATGTGTCCAAGCACACATAGGCATTTACAGGTATTTAGAGACAGGAAAAAAAACATCACTTGCATGTTTACAAGAGTGCTTGGGTGGAAAAAAACACTGAACGCTCATTAGCATTTGATTCATTTAGGTGCATTTGCACGTTAATCCAGTGGCCAGAATACCTTAATATTCATGCCAATAGAATGCATTAATTCCAAATGTGGGAACGAGCATAAACATTTATGCAAAGCACTGCTTTAGGCACCTTTTTAAGCTGTGTTTTCCTCTTCTGGTGTAAAGGTGCCCAGGGGAGGAAAGAAAATTGTGTGTGCATGAGTCTTTTAATTGCCCAACAGCTCCATGTATGGACTTAGAGATAGCTGAAACTATCAAATCCTTAAAGCTTTCAAGGCACCTGGCCCGGATGGCTATTCTGTGTCTTATTATGATAAATTTGTCCCTTACTGACCCCAAAATTGACCAGGCTGTTTAATTTTGTTCTCCAAAGCAGTAATTTCCCTGAGTGAAAAATTGCTCTTGGCGAAAAATGTCCCTTATCCCTAAACCCAATAAGGACCACACTTTACCTCAAAACTGTCCTTCAATTTCAGTTATAAATAATGACCTAAAGATTTTTGGGAGGATGCTGACTAACAGATTTATAGCTTCTTTAATTTCCCCAGACCAAATGAAGTTCATCCCCTGCAGACAGAACACCAACAATATCAGGCTGCTCACAAACATCATTCAAGATGCTAATTTATTTTCTCAGTCTGTACTTTGTCTCAGCCTGGACATCCACAAAGCATTTGGTAGTGTGACTTGGTCTTACACACATCTTTTCTTATCTAAATTTGGCTTTAGGGATGAATTTGTACATGGTTTCAGGCCCTGTATTATACTCTACAAACAAGAATAAAGCTCCCAGGTTGTAATTCAGAGTTTTTATCTGTGGGAAGAGGAACAAGGCATTGGTGCCCTCTTCCCCCCCCCCCTCCTTTTTGCTCTAGCCATACAGCATCTAGCTTGTGCAATCAGGCATAATTTGTTAAGGAGGTTTGTGAACATAAAATCAGTATGCATGCTGACAATGCTTTATTGTTTCTGGAGGACCCAGTAGTCCCAATTCCTAATCTTATTTCTAGCTTAAATACAGCCAGGTCCATAAATATTGTGACATCGACACAATTCTAACATTTTTGGCTCTATACACCACCACAATAGATTTGAAATGAAATGAACAAGATGTGCTTTAACTGCAGACTGTCAGCTTTTGAGAGTATTTACATCCAAATCAGGTGAACGGTGTAGGAATTACAACAGTTTGCATATATGCCTCCCACTTGTTAAGTGACCAAAAGTAATTGGACAATTGGCTTCTCAGCTGTTCCATGGCCAGGTGTGTGTTATTCCCTCATTATCCCAATTACAATGAGCAGATAAAAGGTCCAGAGTTCATTTCAAGTGTGCTATTTGCATTTGGAATCTGTTGCTGTCAACTCTCAAGATGAGATCCAAAGAGCTGTCACTATCAGTGAAGCAAGCCATCATTAGGCTGAAAAACACAAAACAAACCCATCAGAGAGATAGCAAAAACATTAGGCGTGGCCAAAACAACTGTTTGGAACATTCTAAAAAAGAAGGAGTGCACTGGTGAGCTCAGCAACACCAAAAGACCCGGAAGACCACGGAAAACAACTGTGGTGGATGACCGAAGAATTCTTTCCCTGGTGAAGAAAACACCCTTCTCAACAGTTGGCCAGATCAAGAACACTCTCCAGGAGGTAGGTGTATGTGTGTCAAAGTCAACAATCAAGAGAAGACTTCACCAGAGTGAATACAGAGGGTTCAGCACAAGATATAAACCATTGGTGAGCCTCAAAAACAGGAAGGCCAGATTAGAGTTTGCCAAACGACATCTAAAAAAGCCTTCACAGTTCTGAAACAACATCCTATGGACAGATGAGACCAAGATCAACTTGTACCAGAGTGATGGGAAGAGAAGAGTATGGAGAAGGAAAGGAACTGCTCATGATCCTAAGCATACCACCTCATCAGTGAAGCATGCAGGTGGTAGTGTCATGGCGTGGGCATGTATGGCTGCCAATGGAACTGGTTCTCTTGTATTTATTGATGATGTGACTACTGACAAAAGCAGCAGGATGAATTCTGAAGTGTTTCGGGCAATATTATCTGCTCATATTCAGCCAAATGCTTCACAACTCAATGGACGCCACTTCACAGTGCAGATGGACAATGACCCAAAGCATACTGCAAAAGCAACCAAAGAGTTTTTTAAGGGAAAGAAGTGGAATGTTATGCAATGGCCAAGTCAATCACCTGACCTGAATCCAATTGAGCATGCATTTCACTTGCTGAAGACAAAACTGAAGGGAAAATGCCCCAAGAACAAGCAGGAACTGAAGACAGTTGCAGTAGAGGCCTGGCAGAGCATCACCAGGGATGAAACCCAGCGTCTGGTGATGTCTATGCGTTCCAGACTTCAAGCTGTAATTGACTGCAAAGGATTTGCAACCAAGTAATAAAAAGTGAAAGTTTGATTTATGATTATTATTCTGTCCCATTACTTTTGGTCCCTTAACAAGTGGGAGGCACATATGCAAACTGTTGTAATTCCTACACCGTTCACCTGATTTGGATGTAAATACCCTCAATTTAAAGCTGACAGTCTGCAGTTAAAGCACATCTTGTTTGTTTCATTTCAAATCTATTGTGGTGGTGTATAGAGCCAAAAATGTTAGAATTGTGTCGATGTCCCAATATTTATGAACCTGACTGTACTTTTCAGGACCTTTACAGCCTGAGAGTCAATTTATCTAAGTGTGCGCCTATGCTAACCACTCTCATATCCTCCACCATTACAACTCTCTCTACTCACTTTAGGTTTTCATAGTGCAAGTGAACACTTTCTTACCTGGGTTTTCAGCTCACTCCATCATTACAATTACTACTCTTCCAATTACCTTCTTTCTGGTGTTCTCTCAAATCAAGATTTTACTATGATTACGGTCTACACACCATATCTCATTTATTGACAGTTAAAATGTCTATATTGCCTAAACTTCAGATTTGATTATTCCCTGGCTTAACTTTGCAACATCCTCACTCCTTCCATATTCCTCCCTGGGATACATTGGCCTGGCTCCATTCATCCTAGTGATCTTTCACATTTGAATTAACAACTTCCCACCCAGGGTCAATTCTGGAATTTCTCTCCTACATGTAAAAATCATCATTTTTTTGCTGGAAAATTACTCAGAAATCCCCAAAAAAAAAAAAAAAAAAAAAAAAAAAAAATATATATATATATATATATATATATATATATATATAAAGAGACCCTGGAGAATAAAAAGGCAGTTGTTGCAATTATGTCGCAGGGCATTTGTGCAGGGATTTTTCAAAAGCAGTGTTTTTGGAAAGAATACATTTTAACCACTTGCCTTCCAGGCACTTATACCCCCTTCCTTACCAGGCCAATTTTCAGCTTTCAGTGCTGCCGCACTTTGATTGACAATTGCGCGGTCATGCAACATTGTACCCATATGAAATTTTGATCATTTTTTTCTCACAAATAGAGCTTTCTTTTGGTGGTATTTAATCGCCACTGGGCGCTTTACTTTTTGCGCTATAAATAAAAAAAGTGCAAAAAATTTGAAAAAAAAAAAGTTTGTTTCTTTTATAAAATTTTTCAAACCGGTATTTTTTCTCCTTCACTGATGTGCGTTGATGAGGCAGCACTGATGGGCACTGATAGGCGGCACTGATAGGCAGCACTAAAGGGCACTGATAGGCAGCACTAAAGGGCACTGATAGGCAGTACTAATGAGGTGGCACGGATAGGCGGCACTGATAGACAGCACTAATTAGGGGTCACGGATAGGCGGCACTAATATGCAGCACTGATAGGCAGCACTGATAGGTGACACTGATGATGGGTACTGATAGACGGCACTGACTAGCATCACTGCTGGGCACTGACTGGCGGCACTGACTGGCACAACCCCTGGGCACTGACTGGTGACACTGACTGGCAGCCCTGCTGGGCTGCACTGGTGGGTGGGCACAGGTGGGTGGCACTGGTGGGCACAGGTGGGTGGGCACAGGTGGGTGGGCACAGGTGGGCATATGTAGGTGGCACTTCTGGGCACAGGTAGGTGGCACTGCAGAGGGGCACAGGTGGGTGCACTGCTGGGCACAGGTGGGTGCACTGCTGGGCCCAGGTGGGTGCACTGATGGGCACGGGTGGGCGGAGCTAGTGGGCGCACTGCTGGGCGGAACTTGCGGGTGGCACTGCTGGGCACCGATCATCAGGGCACTGATCATCGGTGCCCTGATGATCGGTGCCGATCCCCGCTCTGACAACTGCTGGTTCTCGGCAGTACTTTCCTCACGATCTGACAGCGTGAGGAAAGTGCAGCCGAGAACCGGCACTTGCATTTCCTTCTGATCAGCGTGTCATTGGACACCGCTGATCAGGTGGTAAAAGGCCGCTGTGATTGGCCTTTTACCACATCACGTGATCAGCTGTGTCCGTAGGACACAGCGTTCACGGAGATCGCAGGGTGCGCGCCCCCTGGGGCGCGCAGGAGAGCGCGTTCTGGGAGGACGTCATATGACGTCCACTCAGAACTGGCCGGCCGCAGTGAAGCCGTCATTCGGCTATCTGCGGTCGGCAGCTGGTTAATGAATTTTAATGCAAAAAAGCACAACATATACATTTTTTGGTAAAATATAAAAGATGATGTTAGGCTGAGTAAATGGATACCTAATATTTCATGTTTTAAGATTGCGCACACTTTTGGAATGGCGCCAAACTACTGTACTTCAAAATCTCCATAGGCGACGCTTTAAAATTTTTTACAGGTTACTAGTTTAGAGTTACAGAGGAGTGCTAGGATTATTGCTGTCGCTATAATGTTCAAGCCGATACCTCATGTGTGTGGAGCAAACACCATTTAGATATACGGGCGTGACCTACGTATGCGTTCGCTTATGCGTGAGGAGACGAGTCGCTTTAAGAAGAATGTTTTTTGGGTTTTTTTTTACACTGTATCTTTATTTTTAATCACTTTTATTCCTATCACAAGAAATGTAAACATCCCTTACGATAGAAATAAGGGATGACAGGTCCTCTTTATGGAGACATGTGGGGTCTGTAAGATCCCAGATATTTATTTTATTTATTTATTAAAGGTACTTATATAGTGCCATCAATTTACTTAGATCTTTACATATATATTGTACTTTCACAACAGTCCCTAACCCTCAAGGGGCTTACAATCTAAGTTCACTAATTCACATTCATACATACTAGGGCCAATTTAGACAGGATCCAATTAACCTACTAGCATGTCTTTGGACTGTGGGAGGAAACCGGAGTACCCGGAGGAAACCCATGCAGGCACAGGAAGAACTTGCAAACTCCAGGCAGGTGGTGCCATGGTTGGGATTCGAACCAACGACCCTAGTACTGCCCAGCGCAAGTGCTAACCATTTAACCTCTGTGCTCCTCTACCCTGAGACTCATCTACCAGCCAAAAAAAAGGCAGTGCTTACATCTGCCAGACCCGTAAGTGACTTTATGAAGTCGTTGCTGGCCTTCCAGGTTCATAGAGATGGCCGGGGACAATCTGGTCCTCAGCCAGCTCTGTGGTAACCTGGTGCCGCCGCCAGATAGGATCCCAGGCTTCCGGATCACAAGGGATTATCCAGAAATCGCTACTTTAAGTCAATTGCTACATCTGTGGTCCTATTATTGAGCTAAATAATATCTTTGACAACTTGGTTGGCCTCATTCTTAGCTTCCCTCCTGCATAACCTTCTAGAACAAGTTAGGCAAACTGTGGCCCTCCAGCTGTTGCAAAACTACAAGTCCCATCATGCCTATGACTCTGGGAATCATGGTTGTGACTGTTAGAGTCCTGCAATGTCTCATGAGACTTGTAATTCTGCTACAGCTGGAGCGCCAAAGTTTACCTACCCCTGCTCTAGAAGGCATTTTTCCCACTGAGTAGAATGTAACCTGATCCCCTGGGTTTGCTTTCTGCTAACGCCTGCTTCTTTTCTTTTGCCCAACTTTAAAAATTACATAATCTCTCTTCTTTGGATGAGTTTAAATACAGGCAATTAGACACGTTTTTGGTTCCCATTATGCGGTATCCTTAATTCACTTTGAAAGAATTTTCCTTTCAACCACAAAAGTTATTATCTTTTCCTTGTACCAATACCTTAATGGTCTTCACCCGACAGCAAGTCCCAACCTTTAGCGGTTGTGGGCTTGTAGTTTTCAATGTACTACCACGATGCTGTGGAGCGCCGTGGTATTTCATTGAAGCTTCCTGTCAGAATATCTGCTTGACCATACATCCCGTACAGCAAGCAGATATTCTGACAGGTCTGCAGGAGATACATACTTATATTATGAATTTGTAATTTAATTAAGGCATCTGCCTAACGTGTATTTAAATGTTCACCACAGTTCCAAAAGTGCATAGTATTACTCTTGTAGTGAATATTTGGTTGATATTAAATCATTGGTTTATCATGGTTTTTTAGCATTTAGTAGGGGTGGGCAAACTGCAGCCCTCCAGCTGTTGTAGAACTACATGTCCCATGAGTCATTGCAAGACAGTTACAAGCATGATTCCCAGAGGCAAAGATGTGATGAGACTTGTAGTTCCACTACAGCTTTAGGGCCTCAGTTTGCCCACTCCTTCCTTAGGCTATTGATGTTCTGCATTTCAGAACGGAAGACACCAAGTGCTTTAACACCATTTCTCTGGGACCCCATGTGTGAACTTATTTCTGGGATGTATAAGAGTTAGTTCCCAATACTACATTTGAATATGCTGTCAGTCAATGGACCCTGACCCTGGGGATATAAATATATAAATGCTCAGTGCTTATATCTGGATTATATTTATTATGAAGTGGTCTAAGTTAACATGGGTGGCCAGCTTTAAAAATAGTACATAATGGCTTGTCTTGGTGAATTTATTTGCTCCACTTTTTATATACAAGTAACTATAATGCTTGCCTTTGTTTGTCAATTTCTTCTTCAAGGATTTTACTAGATTGCCTGAAAATGCGAAACATGACTATCCAGTGGTTCAGTAATTTTGTATCTTGTCTAGATTGCCAGTTACAATTACAACAAAACAATTTGAAGCAATGTGAATTCACAGTGTAGAATTAAGGGCCCGTGAAGCAACAACATCAGCTTTGTCAGTTGACTCTGGAGTATAGGACATCTGATGCAGCGAGTGTAGTGCTGTGCACAGCCTGATCCCTGGCAATATGAAGCTAAGAGGCTTTTAAAAATGTTACAAGAGTTGTCTCACTATCAACACAGCTGGTGCTATGTAAAACCATTGCAATATTTCCATAAAATCATTCTGTAGATCACTCCCTGATGGTCTGTAATGAAAACAATAACCATTAAAAGCAGCTTTTCATGTTCGGGGAGAAAAATCCACCTCTGAACTGTGGAATATGAACATATAATTCCAAATAAAGGCAGGCGGCTTTCCTGTGTAGAACCTGCTTTGGTATCCATGTACAGCGATTTTATGCATTGTCTTTTCTCAACTTTGTCATATTCATTTGATAGATTTTTGCTCCTCTGTGTGCGTTAAGGGATAACCTGACTCATGTTAATAAAATATCATTAAGTAAGCCCTAAATACAAATTGTAATAATACACTGCTAAAAAAATAAAGGAACACATTTTAATCAGAATAGCATCAAGTTAATTAAACTCCTGGGATATTGATCTGGTCAATTAAGTAACAGAGGGGGTTGTTAATCAGTTTCAGCTGCTTTGGTGTTAATGAAATTAACAACAGGTGCACTAGATGGACAACAATGAGACGACCCCCAAAACAGGAATGGTTTTACAGATGGAGGCCACTGACATTTTTTCCCTACTCATATTTTCGGACTGTTTTTCAGTAGTTTTGCATTTGGCTAGGGTCAGTGTCACTTCTGGTAGCATGAGGTGATACCTGGACCCTACAGAGGTTGCACAGGCAGTCCAACTCTTCCAGGATGGCACATAAATACGTGCCATTGCCAGAAGGTTTGCTTTGTCTCCCAGCAGAGTCTCAAGAGTATAAAGGAGATTCCAAGAGACAGTTAGTTACTCTAGGAGAGCTGGACAGGGCTGTAGAAGGTCCTTAACCCATCAGAAGTCCCGGTATCTGCTCTTTTGTACAAGGAGGAACAAGATGAGCACTGCCAGAGCCCTACAAAATGACCTTCAGTAGGCCACTGGTGTGAATGTCTCTGACCAATCAGAAACAAACTTCAGGAGGGTGGCCTGAGGGTCCTGTGCTCACTCCCCGCCACCATAGAGCTTGATTGGCATTTTCCACTGAACACAAGAATTGGCAGGTCCACCACTGCCACCCTGTGCTTTTCACAGATGAGAGCAGGTTCACGCTGAGCACATGTGAGAGACGTGAAAGGGTCTAGAGAAGCCATGGAGAATGTTATACTGCCTGTAACATTGTTCAGCATGACCATTTTGGTGGTGGGTCAGTGATGGTCTGGGGATGCTTATCCATGGAGGGACGCACAGACATCTACAGGCTAGGCAATGGCACCCTGACTGCCATTGGGTATCGGGATGACACCCTTGGACCCATTGTCAGACCCTATGCTAGTGCAGTGGGTCCTGGTTTCCTCCTGGTGCATGAGAATGCCCGTCCTCATGTAGCGAGAGTATGCAGGTAGTTCCTGGAGGATGAAGGAATTGATCCCATTGAATGGCCCCCACGCTCGCCTGACCTAAATATGTCCAGGAGCTCAGAGATGCCATTGTCCAGATATGGGAAGAAATACCCCAGGACACTATCCGTCGCCTCATTAGGAGCATGCCCCAACATTGTTAGGCATGTAAACAAGCACATGGGGGCCATACAAACTACTGAGTACCATTTTGAGTTGCTGCAATGAGATTTCAGCAAAATGGACTAGCCTGCTGCGTCAGTTTCTCACTTTGATTTTCAGGGTGTCTTTGAATTCAGTCCTCTGTAGGTTGATAATTTTCATTTCCATCAAACGATGAAGCATCCTTAAGTTCCTAACACATTACCCAGTGCATATCAGTATAGATATCCAGCATGATATTTTTCCCCATTGAGATCTGATATGTTTTCAAATGTCTCCTTTAATTTTTTTTTAGCAGTGTACATAAAGAATGCGCTTAGTCAAATCAATAAGATTTTTGTATGACTATCAAAAGTGTTCCCCTTTCAGAATACACAAAAGTGAATTGTGTATTTTGCGTGGCATTTTTTTTTTCTTGGTGTATGTTCTTATTGTTTTGAGGTATTTTACACAGTATGCAAGCAATGAGAAACTTATCAACTTTGCCCTTTTTTTCAAATTCTATAGTTAAAATTAAAGTATCCAACAAACTGTGTCAGAAATTAGTAGAGTCACATAAATTACAACATGGAAAAAACAGCATCACCAGAAAAGTGCAGAGAATAAGTAGGACTGTACAATACATTCAGGACGGTCAGTAGTACATCTGTTGTAAAGAGCAACCCAACCTATTAGCTTATGATAATACTAAATATCATATTGGTAGCAGGAGGAGAGGAAAGGGAGAGAAAAGTAAAAAGAATGGTGGTGTGGGGAGGGGGGGGGGGTTGAAGGTTGAAGAAAAGTCAGTCTCCAGGCAGGTTTCAAAAAGGGCCTTGTCTTCATCGGAATAAACAAACATATTCCAGTGGAGCCACGTTTTAGAATATCGCTTACATCTATTCTGTGCAGAAAACACCAGGTCTTCCAACTTGTTTGTGTCTTCCACTTTGCTGAGCCACAACAAGATAGAAGGGGGATGTGGGTCTTCCCATCTCAAGGAAATGCAGGATTTGACAGCATTAAGTAGATGGCATTGGTCAGATTTCTTTTATGTTTTAACAGGAATATCAGATAGATGTAGAGGAAAAAGGGCAGGGTCACTTGGGACTGGATAATCAGTAAATTTTTGTATAAATCTATGCACCTCTTTCCAAAAATGCTCTGAATTTGGACAGGACCAAAAGACATAGAGCAACACCCCCCGCTCCTCACAGCATCTCCAGCAGTGTTCTGAGGCCTCAGGAAAGTAGTTATGCAAAACAGAGGGCCTGTGGTACTATCTGGTTAATATCTTAAATTTATTCTCTTGGTTTCATGTACATATAAATGATTTGAGAACTAATTGAAAAATGTTACGACTCTGGTGTGCCATGAAATTCCTAACAAGTTCAGCCTCTCATTTGAAAAGACAGCGCAATGTAAAGTTCTCAGGTGGGGAGACCAAAAGAGAATACATCTTGAAGAGTGTTCTTGCTAGAGCTTTACTGTCTGTACAATGCACCTCGAACATCATCAATGAACGTCAAAACTGATCAGGAGACACTAAGGAGTTAAAAAAGTGGTGTAACTGTAAGGTCTTCCAGAAGTCCTGGACACATCAAAGATGGCATTGTAGGCCAAGTGGTTTTGGTAAGAAAATGGGAAGCTTGGAAACACTGGGAGTCAAGGAGTGCTTGGAACGGTCCATCTTGGACGATGCTGCATCCACCTAGGTAAGTATAATTTAAAGAAAACATTTCCTATACTTCTTTTTTAAGTATTGGCAATCTACAGATAATTGCAGCTTTTTTTTTTTTATATTCTTTGCATACTTTTTTTTTTTCTTTTCCTCCCTGTTGGCCACTTTCACTAAAGCTGGGTACACACTATAAGAAAATCATAAGAAATATTCCCTACAAAGAGCGATCAGCCGATTGTTCGTTAGTGTAGTGCTTTAGATAGCTGATTTCGACTGTTCGGACGAAAAAACCAAGGCGCAAACTAGAATATTTATATCATGCATTAACACTACGTCCGATTTTTGCTCAAGGTGTACAGTAATCCATACAGAAAAAAAAAACACTCATGATCAGAAGCAAAGAACGAACTAAAACAAGGTGGTAACGAAAATAGAAATCTTATGTAAGAAAGAACGTTTACTTTTGTTGTTCAAGAATTTTACAATACAATCATTGGTTACATCATGATACGTGCTATTGTGGAAAATCGGATGATTGTTCTTCCTATATTTCCTCATAGTGTGTACCCCACTTAAGAGCAAATGTATCCATCTCCCTGCCTGGAACTCTGTGTCTGCCTTTTGAAATATGTGACAGTGCGGAAGCCTTTCTCCCCTTGATCTTGTGGGATTTTGCATTTTTTACAGGCAAGATTTCCCAAGAAGGCACTGGTTACTCATCAGTGCTTCAAGAAGCCAGAAAGTGGAAAAAAAGTAATTATAAATAAAAGCAAAAAATGTTTGTAAGATGTGATTTTTAGTGAAAGGGGAGAAATGTCCATTTTACAATAACAAAACACATACATTGATTTTTTGGGAAAAACTATGAACTCTTTTCGCAATATTTTTATGTAAAAGTTTTTTTTTTAATTAAGTTATTTGTTATGGCATCTATAAACAGACAAAAAATGAAAATAATGCTTTTATCTTTTATCTTAATTGCACAGGACTGACATTCATAGACCATGGGTTATAGTCCGCTACCTTCAGGTGATTGGACATTGGCAAAAAAGGTTTGCTAGGGTCACCCCTAGAGGGTACCCATATAATCCTACCTCGTTTGGCTCCAGTTTTGCTAATGTTACCATTGGCGCTTACCTCGGGAACATACCTGGACCCCACTCTGTGGAGCCAGCCTGTAATGTTTACTTTGGGCATTGGATGCTGCATCATGTGCTTGCCTCTTCCACCAAGCACACACATAGTATGTTACTGTATCTCTGTGGTTATCTTCTACAGAGACACAGATGCTTGGTCAGCACCTAGATTATAGCGGTTCCTGCTCCAGATGTGCAAAACCCAATCCATTCCGCACTTGTGAACCACTAGCAATGCTTACTAGCAATAGTGAATCACGGGCAGACGCTGAGACAAAAAGGCTAAATAGCATGACTGAGTGCTGTAATAAAATCAAAAGGTGCTTCAACAGAGTATTAGTTTAAGGGTGTGCACACTTATGCAGCATATTATTTTAGTTTTTATATTTGCAGCCTGTCTGACAAAAGCATATTTGCCTGAACTCTGCCTTATCCATCCTCTTCCAGAAACCTTTTCTCTCTCAATCCCTTTTCAGAAAATTTCTACAGGGCTTATATAATTTCCCCAATTTAACCTCCTGTTAGAAATGCTTCTGAGTTAGCGTACCTTGTTTTACACAAGGACAAGGTGGATTTTAGATCTTTCCTCTAACCTGCCTGTATTTTTAGAGCTATTCAGCATCAAGCTTCTGTATCCTATGTGTGTATTTGTAAGGCCCTTTGTTCACACATTTTGCAAATGCTACTAGGTGAATGGTAAGGCCTTAGCTGATGCTGAAGTTTTGGACACAAAATATGTCAAGCTGTTATATGCGTATTGTTCAGGTTTCTTGCCCACCCCTCAGTTTTTATTTTTTTGGATACATCCCTTGGTCTATGAATAACAATCCTGTATGGTCCAATTAAAGTGATTGTAAAGGGATTTTTTTTCAAGTAACAAACATGGTATACTCACCTGCTTTGTGCAATGGTGTTGCACAGAGCAGCCTTGAACCTCATCTTCTCAGATCCCCCGCCAGTGGTCCTGGCTCTTCCCTCCCTTCTTAGTGCCCTCATAGCAAGGTGCTTGTTATGGGGGCACTTGTGAGCTCAATCCCGAGCCACGCTCTCTGTGTTCATTGACACACAGAGCGTGGCTCAACCCCATCACCCTCTCTCTCCTTAATAGCTGTGATTGACAGCAGCAGGAGCCAATGACTCCTGCTGCTGCCTCCATGGTCAATTAGGAGAAAGAGGCACAGTGCTGGATTGAGATTGGGCTCAGATAAGAGTAAGAGGGGGAAACGTCACACTGAAACTGAAAACCTGAAAAAAATGAAACCTTCTGCTTTTAGAACAACTTTAAGAGAATAGGCATTTTTAACTTGCCTGTGAATTCCTTTTCTTGGGTACAGTAAAGGACACGGGTCCTGCCCCTCTGTGTCTTGATCACTCCTTATTGCTTGCTAATAAACTGGAGTCTCATGGAGTGTACAAGGTTATATGGGTACGCTCTAGGGGCGATCCTAGCAAATGTTTTTGCCAGTGCCGATTTACCTAGGTAGCAGCATATAGCCCACAATGGTATATGGACACTAGTCCTGAATTGTATTACAAGATGAGGAATTTTATTTAGATTTTTATTGATTGGATTTTTACTTCTAAACACTGTACACTTTTTTTTCTTTTTCCTTTTTGTGAGTGTGCACATAATTGGCACACACTGAACAGCAATCTTTGGAGGAATTGTGTGTATGTATTTATGCAGATATTTGGTTTATGTACATTTCTGATATTTTTTTATTGACAGCAATAAGTTACTTAATTTAGCTTGTTGGTCTTTTCTCCACTAATGTTCTTTGCTCTCTACCTTGAATAAAGACTCCATCTACTTGTGATATTACTGTACTGACACTTGTTACTGCCTTAAGTGGAAGATTTTTTTCTGTACTGAATGGGGAAAAGCTGAAACCTCTTTTTTTTTCCTGCCTGTTGTGAAGGGACTGGGACACAAGTAGCAGCCAAGGAGGAGTTCTCTGTGTTTCTGCTGGAGAGCGTTTCCTCACTGTTTGATTAGTGAAACAGGAAGTGAGAGGAATTCTCTTCATCAGAGATAGTTAAAGTGGAACTTTACTCATAACTACTTGATCAAAAAAATACTGTTCTCTAGCAAGACACATACATTCTACATTCGTAATTATGCTACCAACAATAGTGTGTACTGTTAATTGCCTCCAGCATTGATCCTGTATCTTCTTGCTGAAGGCTGCAATTTTGCTGAAGCCCAGAACCTCTGAGTAGCAGAATGTCTTGAGGCTGCCAGCAGATCGGCCTCTAGTGCCTTAAATTTTTAGCAAAGTGCCTAAAAACAGGCAGCACAGTGGCTAAATGGTTAGCACTTTCGCCTTGCAGCATTAGAGTTGTTGGTTTGAATCCCAACCACGATACCACCTGCCAGGAATTTGTTCTCCCCGTGCTTGCGTGGGTTTCTTCCAATTACTCTGGTTTCCTCCCACACTCCAAAGACATGCTGGTAGGTTAATTGGCTTCTGTGTAAATTGGCCCTAGCATGTGTATGTATGAATGTGTTAGGGACCTTAGATTGTAAGCTCCTTGAGGGTTGGGTAGGGACTGATATGAATGTACTATATGTGTGTGTGTAGTTCTGTGTAAATTGATTGATGGCGCTATACAAGTACCTGTAGTAGTAATAATAATAAATAGAGAGCAACAGTGCATGTGCAGAGCAAGGTGAGATGGTATTCTACTGGATTTTAAACAGTATAGGCACTTATTTTTTAATGTTTTACATTTGCAAAAGAGGTCAACCTGAAGTGATGTAGCAGGACTTTATTTTCTGACTGAAGTTCCACTTTAACTACTTATCTGGCACTATAGTGAGACCTTAGGAGTGAGAAGCTGAAGACTGATTTTTTTTTTATACAATTTGGGCCATGAAACAGATAACTTAGTAAGTCTGGGTTATTTTATTTATTTCAGGTACTTATATAGCACTGTCAATTTACGCAGCACTTTACATGTATACTGTACATTCACATCAGTTCCTAACCCTCAAGGGGCGTACAATCTAAGGTCCCTAATTCACAGTCATACATATACATACTAGGGACAATTTAGACAGGATCCAAATAACCTACCAGCATGTCTTTGGAGTGTAGGAGGAAACCGAAGTGCATGGTGGAAATCCACGCAGTAACAGGGAGAACATGCAAACTCCAGGCAGGTGGTGCTGTGGTAGGGATTCAAACCAACAATCCTTGTACTGCCAGGCGGAAAATGCTAACCATTTAGCCACTCTGCTGCCCACGGTTAACACTGCAGGGGTGACTGCAGCAACAGGGTAGTCAAGAGAGCTCCTCCCTATTAAGGCTCATACATTTGATTGACTGCCCAGGTCATGTTCACATTTACTGCAGAAACTCTGAGAGTTAATATGTGTACAAGCTCATGATCATTGAAGTGACCTTGATCTTTTAATTGGCATCTACAGGCAGCAGTGTAACTTGAACAGCAGTGGGATGCTGGCGCTGTGCTGTTCTTTGCGTAAGGTTATGTCCTTTGCAGGGAATTTATTAATTGAAACCTGTGCTGAGAGAAATACACAACCTGCCATTGCTCTCCGCCTTCTGAAAGTGCTTGTGGCCTGGCTGTCAAGCTGACCCTCTAACTACATTTTGAGTAGTTGACCCAGAACAAGTATAAAGCCAAAATTAATGAAGCCATTAGATCAGCATGTTAACCAAGCAGCTAGCTTTTTCAAAAGAGAATTGGGCAGCCTGTATGTGTTTTTTTTAGACCAAACATAAAAATACATCTATCTGTTTTTTTCCTACTAGATCATATAGGGTTTGCTTAGTATTTACATATTTTTAGTAAGCAGTAAAATAGACTTTCTCTAAAATATACTTTATCTTTGGGTGTTTTATTTTGATATTTACCTGTTTTAGACTGACCATTATATAAAATGTTCAGTTTCTTATAAGTAATTTCAGGTTTATTCTCTGCTATATGCTATATCATTTTAATTATATAAGTAATATTTTTTGTTAGCATTTTTTGTATAGTGAATAAGGCAGATAGTCAAGTGTAATTTTACAATTTGCAGGGTTATACTCCATGGGAAAAATGGCTTGCCAAACAAAACACATTGAAAGATTTTGCAGTGCTTGCCTCTACAATTCCTCTGCCATGTAAATCAACCATATGTTGCTGAATAAGCACCAATTTTAAGTAATCTACAAAAAAAGCACTGTACATACATTGTGCCTTTTATCCTTTTAACACCATTTTTCTATCTGCTCCCTATTGCACTATGCTGTTCTGGGGTCTAAGGATAACATCAAACAATGACAGTGTTAACTATTCAGGGTGTCACAATGCTGAACACCTAACTGGGGCACCAACCAGAGTGCATTTCTCTTTATTTCACCTTTAAATGGTAAAATTGCCTGCTGTTATCCTTAGAACATCAATTCAAAGGTTAATTGCACTCAATTTATTGCTCGTTAGCCCAAACACACCTACAGGTCTGTTCGCTACTGATAGATTGCAAAGTTCTGTGAAGATAATATTGTGTAACCCCCTTCAGTCTCATTAAATAAAATATCTTGCAATTAGTAGAACCTAGGTAGATAGAGTTTAGATTACCAGAACAAAGGTGACACTGCTGAAACTGGTATAATGCTTACAAGAATACATGCCAACATATATTTGAATAATTAAAATATTGGGTTTTATATAACAAAAAATTAGCTTAACAAAGGGTAAAGTGTGTGCGCATATGTGGGTGTGCGCGCACATATATACTGTATATATACTATATACTATATATATATATATATATATATATATATATATATATATATATATATATATAAAATGTGTGTGTGTGTATATATATATATATATATATATGTGTATGTATATATATCTTGCAAGTTGTTACTGTATAGAGGTGTGTCATGTGAACATTTGTGCTATAGTAGTACATAATGTGTGTACTTAGTGTATGTGTATATGTCAAGTTACTCAGTGCGGTGTTAACCCAGCTGTTCTTTTATGACGTGCCTTGACTTTATTGTCGTTTGTGAGTACAGCACCTACTTTATTTCTTATTAAACATTTTTTATGGTAATGCACTAGGCCTGTGCGCCCTCTGTTTGTTTTTTCCTCCCTTTGGATAATATTTTTTGGCTAACTTTTCTTTAAACGGTGTTCTCATTACTACCTGCCTATTGCCACAACAGTAATGGTGAAAGAAGGTGGCATTTGTTTTTAAATTTATGGTATAAGTGAAATTCCTCACTGTGTCTTGGGCCATTTTAAAGGAAGTTAACAGGCTTGAGACCTGAAGCACCCAATAGAAAACTGCAGAGACATGCCCAGAGTGCCTAGACAAAGCTACACCAATGGGTGGTAAATGTTATTTGCAGCTCTTTATGCTATGATAAATATGCCATGGTGCATTTTGCAAATATGCCATGGCGCATTCTATAAACACTAGCATAGAATGTGAATCAGAGAGACTGGCTGCATCAACCATAAATGGAAAGTGCCAATTTTGTAATTAGCAGTTGTCAGCCACTAATCGCTGTAGCAGAAGATATATTGATTGTAATAACATCTGACTGCAAATGGGCAGCTTGCCTGCGTGAATAACATCAGCATCCTCTCTTGCAAAGAAAGGTTTTCCTTAGTTAAACTCCAGCCTGTGTGCCATACTTTTCTTTCTTTCTTGTTGACTGCGGAGAGCAGTATCTGCTTCAAACCAGTTAGGTGTTAAATGAGGTCTCTTCATGCATGGAGCACACTGACTTGACTCTACTAATTTTCTAACCTGGTGAAATAGCTTTTAATAAGCTTTATGGAACACAATATTTAAAATAAAAAACAGCTCATCGTGTCTCTCATAATAAGATACAGCCATGAAAACTCCAGTAAAATTAAGTGAATTGCTTGTTTCTTTGAAAAAGCTTCCAAAACAGGACACTACAGAAGCCTCAGTTTTTGCTAGTGTCCTTTGGGTTAGACCTCTTCTCTCTTGAGAGAGAAGCTTAACCTTTTTCTGAGGAGTTGTTCTTGCTTAAGTATTCTTTTAAAAAAGATCCCTGGCTGTACCATGTCCACTATGACACCTTTCTGTGGCTTCCAGATCCATTGAATACTGAGCTGTGCCTTGGGGAACTGTACTTGGACCCTGCTAGATGGAAGAAGTGGAGAAGTAATGTTGCTTTGCACACTGGATCCTGTGTGTCCACTCACCTTGACATGTTTGTATCGTGTTAGGTTATCTTTAGGGGGCCTATTAAGCTCCAGGACCTTGGTCTGCCATCTGTAGGGCCCTGTCCTTGATGACCCCTTCAAGGATATGCCCACCATGGAGGGTGAAGCCAGGAGGGGTTTTATGTCCTCTTGCTATTAACATGGTCTACATTTGCCTCAGTAAGTGTGTTGGGGAAGCCCTTTAAACATCTCTGCCTGGAGATCCCAATCTTCTAGACCACGGCTGAAGGGGTAGCAAGCCCTGTGACTTTTCCAGTCAGTGATTTTGGTCTGGGACCAGGAACTGGTTTAATGTCAAATTGGGCACCATTTTAGTTCCCTCTGGTGCAAGCCACTGTGTTTGCGTGACCATAGGATCAGTCCCCCTACTAGGACTGTGCAGGCTTGCTTTCAGTGTGTTTATTAATCCTATATGTGCCACTTCTTCCTCTTAAATGCCACAATGCAACTTGTGGTTCCATCCAAAGCAATTTACCACACCCTTGCTATCTGGAGTAAGAGCTTAGCCCAAGACCCTAGTTCCATCCCTAAGAATCCTTCCATACACCAACAAATAGAGCTTTAACCAGTGGCCTTACTCGCATGCATGAACTGTATGGCAGATGCTCTCGATCTCTTCTATATGCAGGGGATTCTTTTGTTTATATGCTGTCCAGCTAAACTACTTGCAAGTGGCTCTTCGGTCTTCACAGTAAATGTACTGGTGACACAGTGGAATCAGTTTCACCTTATGTATACCTTTCTGCCCCAACAGATCTTTCCTCACCTGCTCTGCAGAATCAAGATGGAGGGCATCCTAGTGCTTCATACCACACCAGACTGTCTAGGAGAACATGGTAATTGGATATATTCTGCTTCCTGGCAGACTCTGTGGGCCCTTCCAGATCGTCTTGACTTTTTGTTATAAGGACTGGTCCACAATCCTTCACAGGTGCTAGCTTTTATGGCTTGAAGTCTAGGTCCTGAAGGATAAGGGCTTGTCAGATTTGGTTATCCCTACCCTCTTAAAAGCTAAGGCATTTACTTCTCAAAAAGTCTTTTTTGCACCTGGAAATATTTCCTGTGGTGCAATTCTTGGAAGTTCCATCCTAAGAAGTATTTAAACACATCCTGTCCTTTCAGCATCTGGCCGTGAGTGCCATGAAATCTAGGCCTTCACTATTCTGTTTCAGAGACAGCTAGTCTCTCATTCCTTGTTTAAGGCTTTTGTACAGGGATCGCACATTTCTCTCTTCCTATGCATTCCCTGAAACTTCCTAAGGATGTTTCTGTCCACTGCATTGACGTGGTCTTCTTCTTGGCTAAAAACCTCCTTTGGCAAACAGATTTCCCTCTTTGTACTTCCTGAGTGTTTCCATAGAGGCCTCCCTGCTTCTTGCCTCACCATTGCTAGGTGGATTAGACAAGTCATCATTCAAGCCTGTGGTGAAAACGATAGTGTTCCTCCCTTCGCTGTTAAGGTGCGCACTCAGATCTGTATGCAGCATCAGGCATCTGTTTCTTAAATTTGCATGGCTGCCACCTGCTCTTCTTTTCTCACACTTATCAAGCGCTACCTTATGGATGTTCCATCCTCCTCTGATGCCAGTTTCAAGAGTAAAGTACTACAAGCTGCTTTTTAAATTAGTTGAGGCCTCTTGAGCTTTCTTATGCAGACCTGTTGGTGTTTGCTTTTTCGTCCACAGCGATGCCCACTAAGACTAAGATTCTGTGTACTGTACGATTAGGAAAATAGAATTTTTTACTTACCAGTAAAATCTGCTTCCTCCCCTCTGTTTTTAAAATTTCCCTGTTGCTTGCTACAAAACATGGACTATTGGGAGTGTGAGGGGTTATATAAAGGGATGTCCATGCAACTTTCTTTGTTTGCCAGTGTCTTACCACCTGAAGTAACTGCATATAACCTGTGGTTTAAGACTAAGATCCATTGCCATGTACTCTTCTCTAAGAAATGAATTTACTGGTAAGTCAAAAATCCTTTTTTTTTCTAAGATGACACCTTTATTTGTCATAGAGAAATGAGAAAAGGCTGGAAAATAAGCACTGAGAATTAAATCACCTTTTTAATGCTCACTAGGGATCAATTAAATCAGAACTTAACTTGGGATATACACATTGCTGCAATTTTTTTTTCTGTTTTAATCAATTTTATTACAAATTTGTCTTTCCAAAATGAGGTAACAAGACATAACAAGTGCATAAGTGTTCGGATTGCATCATTCACAAAGGTATTATGTATAAGAAAGGCACATATGTATAGCTAAATAAATGTAGTTCCCCCCCCTGGGGTGAACCTGGTGGTAGGCAAAGAAATGCATCAATAATCGGAGCTCTAAAAATACACAATAAAGATTATTCAGTACATGTCAGAGCAGCAACTTGCGTATATCCACAAAATAGAGCGAGCGATCAAGCCAGCCCCTCCAATTCCTAAGAGACCATGGGCTCACCTGGGGTCAGACTAAGACAATATAATCTTTAGATCCTCCCCACGATGGGGAAAACATAGGAGTAAACAAAATAAAATAACACCGTAATACAATTTAATGCTTGGCAATTAACAATAGATGTCCAGATATAGAGCCAGGGAGCATCCATGCTCAAAGCAGTGAGCCCAACCCCCCCCCCCCCTCGCATCAACCAAGACACCCATGGACAAATCACAAGGCGAGATAAAACATTAGAAAGGGAAAAGAGGGGGAAGAGAATAAAGTGAGGGGGAAAGGAAGGTAAAGGAGAAGGAGAAACATAAGAGGGGGGAAAACCACTCTCTTTTCTTTACTGTGAGCTGTCAGCAGGTGCAAGCATGGTCATGTACATATACGTGATCAGCCCTCTTTCAGGTTTCGGGAGTACGCATGCGCTCCGCCTGCTGACCCTTGTTGTCAATGGACACAGCACAAGTTTGGCAGCTGGTTCCAACCAATGATTTTGGGTGAAATCAGTTGATCGGCTACAAAAACACAGAACTGTGTGTTGTGAAAAAACGACCAGATAGTAAAGTAAAACCAGCGCGTATTATACACTTAACACATTGTTAGGCACACAGTTAATTCTTTGATGTTAGCCCTTTCCCAGCCAGTGTAATTAGTACAGTTACAGTGTACAGTATAAGGACTGATCACTGTATTATTGTCACTGTTGATGGCACTGTCAGTGTACCTCCCAGCTAGCACCAGATTACCCGTCACACTATCACAGTCCCACTATAAGTCACTGATCACCGCCATTACTATTATAGTGTCATAGCTGCGTAAATTACAGTATATATTCTATAGTTTGTAGATGGTATAACCAAAGACCTGTAGCAGAATACATTTTGACCTACATTTATGAAGAAATGTGATTTTTTTTTTTTAAATATATATATATGTTTTATAACAAAGTATAAAATATTTTTCCAAGATTTTTTGTCTCTTTTGATTTATCTGATAAAAAAATCCAGTTGTGATCAAATATCACCAAAAGAAAGCTCTATTTGTGTAAACAAAATTATATAAATTTCCTTTGCGTACACCATTAAACAACTGCGTAGATTCCAGTTACAGGAGCACAGTGCTGAATACCAAAAAAATGCCCTGGTCAAGGGGAAGGGAAAAATTTTTTTCTAGAGGTCAAGTGGTTAAAGGATAAGCTTGCCTGTTGACAAAAAATAAATGCACCTTTTTTTTGTACTTTTGTTGCAGGAGCCTGTAAAGCATTACACGAGTGATCAGCAGATCACTGGTGCCATGCAGGTCTCCTTCAGACCTGTCAGTATATCTGCTTGCCCGTACAGCAAGCAGATATACTGACAGGAAGAATCAATTAACTACCACGGCGCTGTGTGAACTACAAGCCGACTGCCACTAAGTGATAAAAAGTGATAGCTTGTACTACTCCCCATACTGCTGTCACGGGTGGGGGAAATCAGGCAGGGGCTGCAGCATTAGGAACATGTTAAATGTTCCACCCTAAAAACAGATGAAACATGTAACATGTTCCCAAAGGTGAACTTTTCTGTTAACACACTCTAGTCTTTAGGAAAATAATTAGATCCTATGAGCATGTTTAGATCTGAGTATATGTACTGCAATAACTGATTTAGCATGCATAGATTTGGGTTTTTTTTTCTGGAGATACCCAATAACATAAAAATCAAAACTACTGTTTTTTTTTAAAGGTCTGGTTATTCTGCAGTTTTATAAGCGCAATTGTTCTGTGCCAGGGCATACAGTTTTGGTGATTATGTTATATAAATAGCTTCTTGTCACTGTTTCTTTTTTTCTTTAAAATGAATCTTTTGTGGATAACCCCGTAGTAATTCTGTGAAATCAATGGGCACTCAGGAGTGACATAGCTCTTCAAGTGCCAGTGTGGAACTAAAGATTATGTACCTACTAGGACAGTAAGCACTTAATTGTTATGTCTGAACAACCCTGTGTCAATCGCAGCAGGGCTATGAAATTACCTCTGAGAAGGAAGCTGCCAGTGGTGCCTATCTGAAAAACAAAGCCTTACAAATGGTGCTAGGCATCAGGTGCTTAGACTGAGTGGGATTAATATTGTGTTTAAAATATGTGCATTTCATTTGTATGCCAAGTTTGTATTTCTATTGTATCCAGTCAATAAAACCAGCAATGTCTTACCACTGGTATGACAGCCAAGGAAAGGAATTCAATATATAATTTGCCTTTTCAACAAAATATAGCTGTTTATACTAAATCATTAATATGTACACATCTAACATGATGTATTCACTAATACATCATTAAATGTATGCTTTGATGCAAGTGCTTTAAGCATCTGGTTTGGTATCACTCAGTTGTAGTCTGTACAGCTCACAGAGTGAGCTGTAGAAGCTGCACAAGGAGCCAATCATATATGCTGCAGTGGAACAACCTAATAACCTAAGGAGAGATTAGAGTGACAAATAGATATGCTCATTAGTGTGCTGCTTCTCTTTTCACTCACAGGGGTGAGGATTAGACCTGAAGTGAATCTGCAGCAGATGAAGATCAAGTTCCCTTACCCTGCTAGACAGGGCTGTGCTGTGTGGTAGAGCTGTGCAAATCTCAAGCCACTGCTGACTTGATTTTGAAGGAGATGTGTTCTCCAGGGCTGCCATCTCTATGGTTCCCTCATTACATTGGCCAAGTCATTGATGTAGAAGACGCATGTATGTCTTTTCATGACACCTAATATGCACATGCTTGGTGCAGATTAGTGACTCACTAAGTAGTGCAGCAAACATCTTCTGACACCCACATATTACTACACTACATTTTGCAAAATGTCCCCAAATAAAAATAAATGGTGTAAGTGTAGAAGGAGGAAGGTTTCCACCCTATAGACTTGAGACTATTAGTGACTTGCACTCTGCTGTCAAACGACCATCTACAATTGGCAACCCTGTTTGTTGATTAGACAGATGACCTGCAGAGCGCTATCTCTGGACTCAGACCCTGATTATTGGAGCCACATAACACCCCACCCAGCTTCCCCATAGACTGTAAACACCAGTGTCAAGAACTGATAAAATCTGCCCCAGACTGAGGATAGTCCAACACTGAAGTGATGAAGCTAGTTCCCCAACACACCTTGATTTTGTGAAGGGAAGGTACAGTCAGGTCCATAAATATTGGGACATCAACACAATTCTAACATTTTTGGCTCTATACACCACCACAATGGATTTGAAATTAAATGAACAAGATGTGCTTTAACTGCAGACTGTCAGCTTTAATTTGAGGGTATTTACATCCAAATCAGGTGAACGGTGTAGGAATTACAACAGTTTGCATATGTGCCTCCCACTTATTAAGGGACCAAAAGTAATGGGACAATTGGCTTCTCAGCTGTTCCATGGCCAGGTGTGTGTTATTTCCTCATTATCCCAATTACAATGAGCAGATACAAGGTCCAGAGTTCATTTCAAGTGTGCTATTTGCATTTGGAATCTGTTGCTGTCAACTCTCAAGATGAAATCCAAAGAGCTGTCACTATCAGTGAAGCAAGCCATCATTAGGCTGAAAAAACAAAACAAACCCATCAGAGAGATAGCAAAAACATTAGGCGTGGCCAAAACAACTGTTTGGAACATTCTTAAAAAGGAGGAACGCATCGGTGAGCTCAGCAACACCAAAAGACCCGGAAGACCACGGAAAACAACTGTGGTGGATGACCGAAGAATTCTTTCCCTGGTGAAGAAAACACCCTTCACAACAGTTGGCCAGATCAAGAACACTCTCCAGGAGGTAGGTGTATGTGTGTCAAAGTCAATAATCAAGAGAAGACTTCACCAGAGTGAATACAGAAGGTTCACCACAAGATGTAAACCATTGGTGAGCCTCAAAAACAGGAAGGCCAGATTAGAGTTTGCCAAACGACATCTAAAAAAGCCTTCAAAGTTCTGGAACAACATCCTATGCACAGATGAGACCAAGATCAACTTGTACCAGAGTGATGGGAAGAGAGAGTATGGAGAAGGAAAGGAACTGCTCATGATCCTAAGCATACCACCTCATCAGTGAAGCATGGTGGTAGTAGTGTCATGGCGTGGGCATGTATGGCTGCCAATGGAACTGGTTCTCTTGTATTTATTGATGATGTGACTGCTGACAAAAGCAGCAGGATGAATTCTGAAGTGTTTCAGGCAATATTATCTGCTCATATTCAGCCAAATGCTTCAGAACTCATTGGACGCCGCTTCACAGTGCACATGGACAATGACCCAAAGCATACTGCAAAAGCAACCAAAGAGTTTTTTAAGGGAAAGAAGTGGAATATTATGCAATGGCCAAGTCAATCACCTGACCTGAATCTGATTGAGCATGCATTTCACTTGCTGAAGACAAAACTGAAGGGAAAATGCCCCAAGAACAAGCAGGAACTGAAGACAGTTGCAGTAGAGGCCTGGCAGAGCATCACCAGGGATGAAACCCAGCGTCTGGTGATGTCTATGCGTTCCAGACTTCAGGCTGTAATTGACTGCAAAGGATTTGCAACCAAGTATTAAAAAGTGAAAGTTTGATTTATGATTATTATTCTGTCCCATTACTTTTGGTTCCTTAATAAGTGGGAGGCACATATGCAAACTGTTGTACTTCCTACACCGTTCACCTGATTTGGATGTAAATACCCTCAAATTAAAGCTGACAGTCTGCAGTTAAAGCACATCTTGTTCATTTAATTTCAAATCCATTGTGGTGGTGTATAGAGCCAAAAATGTTAGAATTGTGTTGATGTCCCAATATTTATGGACCTGACTGTATGTTTTACTTCCTTAGATTAAAAGCCACTTGTGACCTTCATTCTCCCCAAACTTATTCCATTCATGATCTGAAACCATCCACAATGATCAGACTGATGACATGCAATGCTCTGACCCTGGACTAATGATAACAGCACTATCAACATATAAATGACCAAAGAATGTGGACATGTAATGCAGACACTGAGGACATCTCCACATGACGTTTCCCCACCTGGAATGAGTACAATCACCCAATAATGGCCCATAACAGCCAACATGACTTGGACCATTGGCATCTAACATAGACATGGTAAGTCAGGATTTTTCAAGCCAAGGGTTCTGTGAAAAGTCCTCATGGGTTCTATCATGGTTCGCCATTACAGCGGATTTGTATCCACTCACTGGTAGCTTTAATGTCCTGACACATAGTCTGATTGAATATCAGGGGATTGATATTAGCCTGACAATATCCTTGGAATTCAAGCTCCTGGTGTAACCAAAAGGGAGCATTTCAGGATGAGAGGAGCAGTCTTCACAGGGCCTGCAGTGCAGGGAGAAAATCAGCGAGAGTAGCTGCTGGAACTGTATGTGCTGCTGAGAATTGTGGAGGACTGGTCTCAGTGTAAATAAGATTACTTTCAGGAATGGCTTGACTCTTTGATCTCCTTGTGTAATACTTATTATTACCAGAAGGAGTAAGTATTGGGCACAATACCTGAAGAAACTATATTTACTGCTCAAAAAAATTAAAGGAACACTATGAAAACGCATCGGATCTCAATGGGGAAAAATATACTGGATATCTATACTGATATGGAATTGATAATGTATTAAGAACATAAGGATGCCCTTTCATTTGATAGAAATGAAATTTATCAACCTGCAGAGGACTGAATTCAAAGATACCCCAAAAATCAAAGTGAAAAACTGATGCAGCAGGCTAGTCCATTTTGCTGGAATTTCATTGCAGCAACTCAAAATGGTACTCAGTAGTTTGTATGGCCCCACATGCTTGTATGCATACCTGACAATGTCATGGCATGCTCCTAATGAGACAATGGATCTGGACCAGGGCATCACTGAGCTCCTGGACAGTCTGAGGTGCAACCTGGTGTCGTCAGATGGACTGAAACATGATATCCCAGAGGTTTTCTACTGGATTTAGTTCAGGTGAGCGTGGGGGCCATTCAGTGGTATCAATCCCTTCATCCTCCAGGAATGGCCTGCATACTCTCGCCACATGGAACCCAGGAACCACTGCACCAGCGTAGTGTCTGACAATGGGTCCAAGGATTTCATCCCGATACCTAATGACAGGGTGCCATTGTCTAGCCTGTAGAGTCTGTGCGTCCCTCCATGGATATGCCTCCCCAGACCATCACTGACCCACCACCAAAATGGTCATGCTGAACAGTGTTATAGGTAGCTTAACATTCTCCATGGCTTCTCCAGACCCTTTCATGTTTGTCACATGTGCTCAGTGTGAACCTACTCTCATCTGTGAAAAGCATAGGGCACCCTTGGCAGACCTGCCAATTCTGGTGTTCAGTGGCAAATGTCAATCAAGCTCTATGGTGCCGGGCAGTGAGCACAGGGCCCACTAGAGGACAGTGGGCCCTCAGACCACCCTCATGAAGTCTGTTTCTGATTGATTGGTCAGAGACATTCACACCAGTGGCTTGCTGAAGGTCATTTTGTAGGGCTCTGGCAATGCTCATCCTGTTCCTCCTTGCACAAAGGAGCAGATACCAGTCCTGCTAATGGTTTAACTACCTTCTACAGCCCTGTCCAGCTCTCCTAGAGTAACTGCCTGTCTCCTGGAATCTTCTCCATGCTCTTGAGACAATAGCACGTATTGATGTGCCATCCTGGAGGAGTTGGACTGCCTGTGCAACCTCTGTAGGGTCCAGGTATCACCTCATGCTGCCAGTAGTGACACTGACCCTAGCCAAATGCAAAACTAGTGAAAAACAAAAAAGATGAGTAGGGAAAATATTGTCAGTGGCCTCCACCTGTAAAACCATTCCTGTTTTGGGGGTCGTCTCATTGTTGTCCATCTAGTGCACCTGTTGTTAATTTCATTAACACCAAAGCAGCTGAAACTGATTAACAACCCCTCTGCTACTTAACTGACCAGATCAATATCCCAGGAGATTAATTGACTTGATGTTATAGTCTAATTAAAAAGCGTTCCTTTAATTTTTTGAGTAGTGTTTATTATTGGGATACAGCTGCTGAGGAGCATTGCATTGCTGTTGGTGAGGGCTACATAGAAGTTGTAAGCTCTTCATTGAAAAATGCAAGCCACTGTTCCTCACCACTTCCACACAGTGGCTGTTATCTGAATGGTAAAATGGAGTGTTTTAGCATGCGTCTAGTGTGATTGGAACCTCATATTAAAAAAGATTTCACTGCTTGTGTCGTGAACTTTGAAAATTTAATTCTCAACCATGCTAATAAATACAGAGATGACTAAGGTTAAAATAAGATTTTAAAAGGCTCTTACTACTTTTCAGAATTTGTAAATACGTTAGTGTACATAATCTGGGCTCAGTTTTATTTTAAGAGGACTGTTTTCTGTATGTGATCTATGGACGATATTGATTTCTATGTTTACAAAACACAGTGTCACAGACAGGCTACATATCCTGCCACATTTCCTAAATTTTCAGATTTTTGTTTCTTTGTGAAAAGCAGATTTGAAGAAAAGATAGATACCGAGAGATAGAAAAACTTGATTTTCACTTACATGCTGTATTTATTACTGAATGTTTTGTTTTTGCCCTTGGTTCCCTTAAACTTATAAATATTCATATTCATCTTGAGAAGATTCACTGCTCAATGATGGCTGATATATAAGCATATAAATGTTAAAAAGATTTTCATTTCTCCCTCGTTTAACTTAAAGGGAAAAAATACAGTTTAGCATTACAGCAGACTTGTATATTTGTCTGTGTTCCTTCACGGTCTCATAAATTAGGATCACAGGGATTAATGCGGCAGCTGCTTGGATGCTGCTGTGTTGTACCAGTTGGAGATATTGTTTCACAAATGAAGAGATACATCTGAGCATCATCATTTATAGGGACAAGGTTAGTTGCAGAGTCCCATCATTTCCTTCATGGTAACAAGAGCCTGCAGCTGTATAATTACTGGGAAAGTGGTATACAAATTTAGGACACAATAGATATACAGTACATTCTGGTTGCTTGCATGACATTCTGTATAATGCAAAGTTTTACTTTTTCCATATCAAACTTAAAATGATAGTTTCTTCTACTGAATGGTGTACACCTGATTTACCAAAATGTTGTAAAACCACAGTTGTGTGTTAACTAAATAAGATTCCTTTTAGGGGATTCAGGTTGATTTGTCCTATAAACAACAATGACAACTAAAGTCTCCTATATGACCAAGTCCAAAGTCCAGTTACTATGTGATGCACAAGCCTTCAAAAGTAAACAAAAAATGTCTTTTTACATCCCCTAACTGAGCAAAATCATCCTTCGTTTGTGCCTCACACTCTCCCTTCCCAGACACTGCAGCTCACAGTGGGAGGGTTTCAGCAATAGAGGCAGTGTTGCTAATTTATAAGGCAGTGGACAGGAGTAGGTGTGGCCAAGTGTTGATTGACAAGCTCCAGGCTTGTGAATCAGCAGTGAAAATCCGAATAGTCATGTCTTCTGTGACCTTTTTTCATCCTACTATTGAGCAACAGACACAGTCTGCATAAGTGTCAACTGAATTCAGGAGCAGTGCAGCATCATGGCCACACCATCAAAGGGAGTTGCATTATGTGGACTTCACTGGCAGGATCAACAGGTATAGTGAAACTTTACAGAAAACTGTAAGTGCAGATGCATACTGTATATATTTAAGAGCGGCAGCACATACTTTTAGACAAAAGGCCATAGTTCTATTTTAAATAGTTTCTTCTTTTAGGAAAAAGACCGCTAAAGAATAAGGGTAATTATTATTAGTGTTGTTGCTATTAGAAGTAATATTAAAGTTTGCTGTGTAATTCACATTATTTATATTTTGGGAATTATTTATTTCTTAACTTAGGGAGTTCCATAATTTTCAGTACATTTAACATATTATATTTTCACACTTGCTGAGATTCAGTGCCTCTGACAAGCTTGAAGTTTCCAACAAGACAAGACTTCTGCATCTTAGTTTGTGCTCAACCAGAATCTGTCATAGACTTCAAGATGTGTGCCAGGATTAAACCTGTAGGGAAAAAATACTATAAACATTGAAGCGTATCTAAACAGAAAAACAAAAACATAATATAGTCCAGATTACCAAGTCTTTGATGCTGTGGCTGCATTTATTTTTTTTTTCAAGCTTTACGTCTTCCCAGTAATACTGCAAATAACACACTTCTGTCCCTTTTAGGTCTACACTCATTTCCCTATTGTATCTATAGAGGGAGCCATGGCTGTTCAAACATGTCTGCCATTCATCTCCATTACTTGGTGGACTGATGAGACTAGTAGTTTACACAAAAAAGATACAGCTCTTTATTTTCAGATAAGCTCACAGGAATTGACAAGACCCTGAATTTCTGGATCAACAGTACTTGTACTTCCAAAAAAAAAATTGAAGCCTGCAAAGTCAAAATGATAGCAGCCATAACAGCTAAGGAATAGAAAACTGCAATATAATACAATTCTGTTCTGGGTCTACATACGTTTTAATAAGTAACTTAAAGCTGAACTCCAGGAAAATATGAAAATGAGTGCAGTTCTGCAGTTATTAACACATAATTAAACGTATGTGCTAGAATGCAAGCTATGTTAAGTACTTGAGCTTGACTTTGTATTGGCCTCTTGAAGTTCCCTTAAAACAGACCTTGGACTACGGGAGGGAGAGGAAGCACAAGGAGCCAATCCATTATGCAAGGAGCATGCTGATAGAAGGATAGAGCAAAATGATGGAAAGTAGCTTTTTAAGGCATTGCTTCTGCTTTCACTGTTCAGTCACAGGCTAGGGAGGTGAAAAGAGATGTACGTTTTATGTAAATACATCAATGAAAAATGGCTCTGCTTTCTGTCAAGAGTGCCCACCTAATCTCAAGACTGGTTTGGCAAAAATACTTGGGCACGTTATACAACTTTAATCTATGCATTTCATCTCTGTATTGCGCTGTTTTCATATAAGGGATTTGTAGTATGAACATTTATTTTTTAACAAGCAATTTTAAACTAACTTATGGACTTCTCATCTTACAGTACCACCAGAAGTGGTAGCCAATGCAAATTAACATGTATATGTATACTATTTATTGCAGACACTATAAAAAGCATGGTAATAATAATATTTCTATAACCCAATAGAAATATTGGGTTATAGAAATCTTGTTCGTTTCATTTCAAATACATTGTGGTGGCGTATAGAGCCAAAAATGTTAGAATTGTGTCGATGTCCCAATATTTATGGACCTGACTGTATATGAGTTTGTCAGACATTCTATTCCCCAGCCATATGTAGGTTGGCAACATGTCCCCCTACTGCTTTTTGACCACATAATATCAAGGAGAGGAAAATGTAATGCATAATTTATAGCTTGCCCAAATCAAGCATCATTCTAGAAATGCAGTAGGAGAGGACTTGTCAAATGAACAGTTCACAACATAGGCATGTTCACAGCAGATCTCTTACACATGTGCCAACTTTATATATGCATGATTGGGTGACAAAACAAGGCTGCATGGGTGCTTCTGAGTCTATGCAACAGAGATCTGTGAATGGTGTCAACAGGCAGAACAAGTGCAATCACTACACAGGCGGTGGTGGTGGCAGAGACGGCCACAACTGAGCACTGCCACTGCTCAATACTTGACATTCCCAGAAACTGAACTTGGATGGATAAATAAAAGCAGAAGAATTGGTATGAAACACTAGTGGATCATTGCAGATGCGAAGCGAAGGTTATTATACCTTATTGCACTGACCTATATTTAGGTTTTAGATAATCGTGAGAGTTATTTTTTTTTAACATGAAGCCCCCAGGACTTTTCCACAAGTTTGTAATTGAGCTTTACCTGTTATATAAAGGAGTGAGTCATTACAACAAGCAGTCTTAGATTACTTTATGAACATCACATCTTAAAGTTATACCACAAGTGATAGTAGTATTGTATAGCAAAGCTTGCTCAAAATATATGCTGCCTAAATTTCTTTGAAAGACCAGAACTACGTTGTTAGTTGTTGCTTAGTTTTTGCTTTGGTCCCATTCTCACAGTCACTCTGCAATGGTGAGATGCAGAGTCGTTCATTTTAAATGGCACTTGAATGCACCTTGCCAGCAGTGGTGCAGTGTAAATCAGCACATCTTACTGATGTGCACTGTGGTGCAGGTCTGATTCTTGGCCTCTGAAATGTGTGCCAGGCCATTCGCTTTGAATAGGCTGGCTAACACAGAGCACATAGGTGTGACAAAATATATGTACTTTAATGCACCGCACCTCAGTGGTTATGTGTGAACCCAGCTTTTTAGAAAGATGGTGGTTGGCTGGAGAATCAAAGCTCCTTATAAATAAATTAGTCAGGGAGTGGATAACAAAAGAATGTCATTCAATTTCCTGTCATATTAAAGTGCTGATAGTAAGCAGTTTTACTGAAACCATACAAACCTTTTTTAAATTCACAATAGTGACAAAAAAATCCTTTTTATTTAATGTCTTAAAAATGTGAAATAAATACCCATCCTGCATGTTCTTTCACAATGCATATTTGTATTGTGGAAATTATTTTGTACAAGATGGGTTCATAACAGATTGTGTCCTGAAGTACAAGAGAGAGTGTTATGACGGTGATTAATGAAAGGCATAATACAGGAGGGAATGTAATTGAAATGACAGCTGGGAGCTTCATGTACCTTCCCTGTGTTGATCAAAGGCAGTCAGATTTTTGAAAACAGAATATTCCCTTTTTTTCTGAAGCCATCCTGCACTTGGCCGAACAGTCTACAAAGACTATACATGCGTTTTAATATTCTGCATTTCATTTGGCCCTCCCATGTTGGCTTTTGTTCCACAAAAGCAAAACTTTCTTCACATCCTATTGTGGTCAGGTTTTATTTTTTACTAACATATGCCATTCAAGGCAGACGACAAATGGCTGGCATCTGAGAGCCGTTAGACCTCACTTTCTGTAAATAGGCAGGTGTCACAATTATACTTATGGGAAAAGAATTTCTTGGCTTTAATATGTTCATGCCATAAGGCATATTACTCATCTTATAACATTACATTTAGTACTATTAGTACTGGTAATGTTAATACATGAATGAGTAAATAGCATTATTTCTGCTGTCCTTAGAGTTTACTAGGCACTACAAATAATACCACCAGTACGATTATATTTTTGGTTAATGGAAGTTGTGTAAAATACATTATAAGAATTTGGGCCAATCCTAGTCTCTTCCCAAAGATTAAAGTTGGCCCATACACTTTAGATGAAGGTTGGATGATAGAAAGCAAATGAAACATTGAAAAAAAGTAATTTCCTCTAGATGCATATCATCACTGATAAATGAGAAGTGGATACAGGATGTGAAATTTAGTGCCATTTATGTAAACATGAGTATGTATGCAAATTTGATGAAATAGTAGTTATAACATTATTCACAATGGTAAATGACGTTCTTTTTAAATATCCTAGTTTTTTAAAGACTTCAGAAGAAATCAGGGTCTGTTATGCACAATATTCTGGTGAATTTTCATACCTTTCGATGCAACCATAAAGTTTGCCAAGGATCTTATAGTTCACTTCATACTACAGTCAATTCTTTTTCTGTGGCCATTTATTCTGAAGGAGGCCTTCTAAAGATCTTAGCTTCATAATTCATAACGCATGTAGTATTTCATCCTTATTAAGCTCACCCAGAAAACTTTGTATGTGAAAACTCACAATTCTGTGATGGCGTATTAAGTGTTTGTGTTTGCTTACCCCTCCAAAGGAACTGTGGCCTTGATATTTGTGAAAGAGTTGTCATTTTGTGTGTTAGGAATACAGAACACCTCCCCCTCTCCTTTTCACCAAACCATGGGGGAAGAGGTGTTCAGTAATTCTAACACATTACTTGGTAGCATTGTATGAAATAAGACTGCACAGTGCATGTGTCAGCACTGGGTTTCTGGCAGGATCTGCAAGCACGTACTTCAATAGATATGTCAAAATGCTTCTAAAGCAAAAGGGAGCAGATAGAATGAGCTCTTTGTCAGTCTCCCCTTACAGTTTTGAACTGTTAAACAATTATTTTATAATCTGATAAAAGTGGAGGCTTGCAGACTGTAACTTTGGTCCTTCTACTCACTTTTTGTTAGGAATGTGCATACTATTAGGTGGCACCAGTCTTCTAAAAGGTTTCTTTGTGTGTGTGTGTATATATATATATATATTTATATCCCTGGAAATTAATCTACCAGCAAAGGAGGTGTGCAAAGCATTATTCTATGTCTTTTATCTCCAAACCTCCAAACCATATTTATTCCCCAATTCATTACAAAAATTGAATCTCAGCTTTATAATTTATTTATTTATAACTTTATTTTTCTAAACACCTGCATCTCCTTTTCCTTATTAGAAAGTAATTGAAGTAGCATCCATGTTTATAATTTGTTCTCTTGCAATCAATCATGATGATAGATTTTTACCATTACGGAGGAGCTTTAATTATTTTGTAATATCTTCAAGCCATTGCATATTTTCTTATAGCCTCCGGAATAAGTGTTTATAAGATTTGTCTGTCAGTGATGTGTCTCAGCAGTAAAGTTAAACAGCTACCAGTCACAAGGTAGAGCAGATTAAGTCTGAGTTTCCTCTTTAGTCACAGATTCACAATATTTGCTAAATGTTTGGTACTGTTACAAAAAGAAACATACTCCCAATCATGGGCCTTTTGGCGGTTGCATGCAAACCTGTATATTTACTAGGCAGCAAAATAAAGTATTTCTAAAACAGACCGACTGACCCATGCTACAAATTTGAATTACAGCTGAAGTGAAGTGAAGCAAAATAAGTGGTAAATATACAGTATATGGCCAAATATTTTTATACATGTGACCATCACACCTTTTGAGTTTGTTGAACGTCCAGCTCTCAAACCATAGCCTTTAACATAGAGTTTCCATCCCTCCCCGCCCATCAGAGCCTTTAAACCTCTTGAAGGGTTTTTTTTCAAATGTTTTTGCGTTAGTGAGAATTTATGGCCATTCAGCCAAAATGGCAATCGGTGAAATTGGGTTCTGAGAAGACCTGGTTTGCAGCCACCATTTTAATTTATCCCAAAGGTGTTTAGTAGGTTTGAGATCAGGTCTCTGTGCAATGTTTTTGTGCACTGGTACACTGTTACAGATGTTGATGGTCACCTGGGACACCGGCAGATGTTAACAGTCCACTAGGGACATCAACTGATGTTGCAGTGGGACACTGTCAGATATTGATGTTGCAATGGGGCACTATTGCAGATGTTAATGTACACTGTGACAGATGTTTTTGTACACTGATAGATGTTGATGGGACACTGGTACAGATGCTGATGTGCACTTGGACAGGGAAAGATGGTGCCTGGTACACTGTTGTGGGATGGCTGTACTCTGTGATCTGTTGTAGATGCATAGTAAAATGAGCAGCTATGCAAGATTGCTGACAGGGTGCTGCAACCCCCCTACTCCACCTCGTCACTGAACTCTCACTGAGCTGTCAATGAGGAGAGCCGATACAGAGGAATGCGCCTCTGTTTATATTGTATGATGGCTGTGATTGTACACAGCCGTCACATGCTCAGAAGGGCCAATCACTGCACCCATGTCCGAGGGACACAGCCATCACAGGATGGTGCCACTGCGTGGCCATGAGGCCGAGCACAAGCCCAGATTCTGACAGGACAAACAGTTATGTCCTGTCAGTTCCACCCGACTGTTTATGTACAATGACCGAGTGGGAAGCGGTAAAACAGCCAATATTCAGATTTCTGCATAAGCCTAATTACAATTAGATTTTGTAGTTAATCTAAGGTTAACACTTAGATCAGCACAGTTCACCAATAACTTAGAGTGTCAGAATCTACCAAAGCAACCTATTCCATTCATATGCAATAAAGTAGGCCCCTACATTACATTGTCAGTGGTACCTTTTAATGATTTCACAAATACAATCTAAGGAAAATCTCACTGATATGTGGCCAGTTCTACTTGCCATATAACTAACTAAGCTAACAGATCACAGATCAGGAGAACCTTTATGGAGTGTTGTCACTGTAAGATGTAATTGACCTAATGTATTAAAGCTTTCTTAAACCCCAAACTAAAAATGTAATATATTGCAGCTTATCAGTCACTAAATGTGTTAGATGTTTTCTTTTCAGTGCCTCCACTCTGGATGAATGAGCACAGGGGGCACCTTTTGGACAGCAGCATTGTCAGTCTGGGAGGAAGGAAGTGTTAGTGCATTTAAATCTGCTATTATATCTAACAAATTGAAGCCAAACTCTAGCTCACACTTCATTAGCAGTTACAGCAAACTGATTTGCCTTTTGGGAAAAAGATTTTACATAAATAAAATCTGATCATTATAGGAACCCTTATCAGTGTTAAATGATTTGTGTCATCTCTGTATTTTGATGCAAAGTCAAGTCACATATTCTGTCAAAGTCATATGACCAGTCCCTCCTCTAGTCACAAAGTGCTCTCTGCAATGTCAGACTGAGCATACTGCATAGGACATGACAGTCTACAATGTGCTCTGTATTTTTTTTAACAAGTTTTAAAAGGTATAGTGTAGCATGAATGGAAATATTACAGCATCTCTTGAAAAGCAGATAGTTATATCTGCTTCCTTTTATAAATCAGCCACAGAGTCAGTTTAATATCACTTTGACTTTTAGCATGCTTCAAGTCGTCATCACTATGGACAAAATAGATCATACCATTTTAGAGATGGTTTCTGTATGCTTCATTCACTACATGGTTTAGTCACTGACCCGCAACAAGCATGTGCATATCAAATATCTGGACACCTGATATGTACATACTTGATTTAGGTCAGGGACTCTGTAAAGAAGCAAGTGTAATGATAACTGCCTTGGAGCAAGAACCTTCAAAAACAGATGTAAATGTCAGCTCCTAGACTCATAACCTCACAGGTTAACTTAAAATATACCTGAGCCACAATTTTTTTTTAAATGTTTAAATAAAATAGAAATTTACTAGAATCTCTGTCATGTTTTATGCCTGCAACAGAAGCTCCCATATCCATAACTGGAAGGTTTTCTTTGAAAGCGTAACAAAAACTTTTTATACATTTTTGGATTAAGTGGAGAATCATTAGATATTCTGCCAGATTGTTATATTTGCGATCATAACTCCTATAGTATTATCCTGAGAAATTCCATTTAAGCAGTATGGATATGAAATGAGTGGTAAGAAAACCTTTGATATTACTGTATTTATTTGCAAACAGTAACATGCAAAATAATTTCCTTGGGAATGGTGAAGAATTTGATAATTAAGCAATCCTCTAAAAATGTTTCTAACAAGGAACATTTCATTTTTTCGAGAAACTAGTCCAATACACCAGCACTTGTAGGCACACACAGTAAATAGAGCCTTGGGGCATAAGCAAAAGTGTAATTTACACTAACAAGTATCCTTTATTATTTAAACTGAAATTACTGTTGTAGGGAGGATGAATTAAATACAAATGGAGGGTGCGTAGTCCAGTTACTGGTGTAAGCAGCAGCTTATTAATAAAGCAACATGAAATTGATCTGAAAGCCTTGGGGTTTTTTTGGACAGCTTTTGAAACAATTTGAAAACCCTTACTGTGAAATATCTGCCAATTGAAGTGTCTAAATTCACCTTAGTTATCTTAAATAGCTCTGTAAAGCTTGTAACTTAAGGCAATTATAAAAGAAGTATGCTTTTGGGGAGCCCAGCAGTTACAGTTGCAGGAAAACAAAGTGCTATATGGAGCTTCACAAAACCTGTTAGGTCTTTATGTGTACAAAACACAACATGCGTTATTCACGACTAACCCTGTCAATTCTGATTGTTATGGAAATGTAGGATCTCAACAAAAGCGATAATCATATCTACAAGAATCAATTACTAGCAATAAATAATTTTTATATAATGCCAGCAACTCCCATGGTGCTGTACAGAGTTAGGATTGCATCTAGGGTAATTATATCATTACATAATTAAAGCAGTTAAATTAAATGCATATAATAATGGATGTCTTATCTTTCCTCACCAGTGCAGGCAGTGACCATGAAGAAATATATCACCATACTATTTTGTTTGCTTTCATTAGTCTTGTCAGATACTGCTTTGTATCAGAACCGTTGATAAAAATACCATGTACCTTGTTGATGGTTTTTCCTGTAATGAGTGGAAAATGCTCTTTTTTAATGGAGAACTGTGGAACATACATAGAAATTGACTATTTTTTTCACAGAGATTGTAAAAACACGGCTTTTGACTTTACATTAATTTAACTCCACAGGTCTCCACATGGGTTTCTTTGTATGTTCAGGAGGATGTTTTTTATAATCACACTGTGTGATTGGATTTTAAAGAAGATTCATTATGATAATGTTAAAGCTAAACTCCAGGCAAATAGCTAAATATTTTGGAATCTGTTTTACCTGCCAAAGGATTTTATTTCAGTCCTTACTGAGATTTACACAGCCCCACAGGACAGCCCTGTCTAACAGGGGAGATGGCCTGCTCTTTCTCTACTACAGTTTCACTTTAACTTCCAGGTTCCCTCCTCATCCCCACACTGTGAGTGGACCATGGGTGGAGAAGCAGCACACTGATGATCATCACTCGCTCTGTTCTCCCATAATATCATAATGCTCCCTGTGCTGCAGCACACCTACTTGGCTCCTTATGCTGTTTTTCCTTCCACCTGTTGTTGCTCTGCTTTGCAATATGTTCAGTAGACTTCAAGATGCTGATATCAATTAAAATTTAGGTACTGACACAACTGGCATTTCTACAAAAAACACATTTCTTGATGTGTTAATGATTGCAGAGCTGCATTAATTTGTGTCTTTTATTTCTGTCTGGAGTTCAGCTTTAAAGTAACCCTAAGCAATATTCTTTTTCTCCAAAAATAATCCATACACATCCACTACTTAATGGTCCTATCATTTTTTAAGCTGGATCCACACGGATAAAAATTTGACTGGTTCAGCAGGGACTGGCTGGATTTCGACCTGTGTGTGGGCCTCCCTGTAGATCAACTTCAGTCAAATGGGACTGCTGGAAAACTTTTATTCGAACAGTGTTTGCATCTGATCAGTGTATTCTGACAGCAGAGGAGTCCCTGCTGTCAGAATACAATAGCAGAGCAGAAAGTTTCCTCCATCCACCTTGCTTGTGTGGATGGGGGAATCCATTTCTTTTTAAGTAGCCACCCTCTTAAAGAAAGTGAAATTTATAGCAGCAAAAAAAAATAAAATTTGGAGGAAGCTGAGAGTAATAAAAGGTACTTTCTTTTAGTTAAGAATGGGTACTTGAATAGAATTTGTCACTTTAGTTACAACGTGTATTATGACAGCTGGTAACTAGGGGTGTTGAGCATTTAAATGTTAGTAAAATTATATTAGGCACCCACTTTTAAATTGACTAATATTTTCCTTTATGTTGATGAACATTTCCGAACCTATAAAGCCCTATTATGATCCAGAGGATAATGTTTTTATGTTTCTTTACCTAAAACATATGTATACTCAAAAAATGTTCAGGTTGAATATATTAGGAAAGTGTTAAAACCTTTCAGTTTGTTTTCCTTGTGCCTTGTTACAAAGGTTTCTTTTCCCTTCCTGTTCTGTGGATACAGCAGGAAGCAAGAGGAAATCTTTACTCAGCTGCCATCGAAACAGGTGACTGGATGATATATATTCCGTAAACATCTAATTTCTCATAATTTTTTTTGAACATTGGCCACCTGGACAAATAGAAAAGGCAATTTTACCCATTGGGGATACAGATAAAGAAAAATTTGGCAAGGGTGTTTTAACCTCTCCTTGAACTTTGTCACTGCGACTAAAATGTAGCCCAAGCTATGCTGTTTCAGATAATTTTTTTCCTAAACAATGTGAATGCATTCATTAATCATACATAGTTAAAACCTTCCAATTAATGGTGTGTAGACAGCTTTTATCCTTCACTGGGATCACTTACATAATGACAGGTACTCTTATATAGAGAAAAAAAAATCTTCTGTAATTCTGGGCTGCTTGTTGAGTCAACACAGTGAAAAATGCTTTAGTTTTGATCATTTCAAAATAATGAATGAATTGCTTTTCTTCCACCCTGTGTTTTAAGCTTTTGCTTTGCATCCATATACAAATACACAAATGTTCATTTCATAAATACAGCATGCTGTTTTGCCCATTTTCAGAGACTGGGGGAAGATTAGCAAGTTCATAACCATAATATAGTGCAGAGATGTGATCCAAAATGAATCCTCTTATGTTTGTCCCTCATTAAATCTTTGAGTATAAACTCTTTAAATACAACAGATGGTTATTTGCTGCATTAACATAGCTCATTAATTCCAGTTACTCCCTAGCTACTGGTAGAGAGTAGAGCTACGTTTGAGTCAGCCTGTTTCATTCTGGCATCGGCTTTTGAACATCTAAGGTGGAGATGACCAAACACAACAAGAGGACTGAGGTTATATGTCCTATAATCGATGTTTGATAATATGTAACCACATTTGCAGCCAGGATTAAAATCAATTAAAGTAATTGCCTTTTCAGAACAGAAGGTTATCACATATCGTTGAACATTTGCAAGGTAGCAGTCATATGCTTCTTACCATATGCTAAAACTTTACAAGTATGTGAATTAATACATTTGTCTGGCAGTTGTGGATATTGTAAATTATTTACACTAGAGGGCTTTCTGGTTTTATATAGCCCAACCCACCATATTCTTTAAGTATTCCAGTAGTCAATCTATTTAAAAACAGTAAATTGGAGCTATGTTATGGAAAATTTCACTTCAGCTTCACCTATTTTGCACTTTGATGTTGGTTGGTGAGCCCATTATTTATGTCAGACAATAGCAAAGTCCCGGAGCTTGAGAAGCCAATGTCTGCTTCAGAAGTTAAAAAATTTAAATTTGCATAATACAGCTTACAGGGTTTCTGAACTTCAGGGACATTTTGCAGAAATCTTTAGATATGCTCTTGCACCTTGGTAGAATTTTAGATTAATGTGTATTTTACCAGTTTGATCCACCACCTCTCAATACAACCTCATACACTCCACCTGTCATCCTTGGCTACAGGACACTGTTCCTGGTACAGTCCACCTGTTGCTATTAATTGCAGCCATTGCTCCTGGTACTCTTCACCTGGCGTTCCTTGTCACAGGCACTACTTTTGGTACACTCCATTTGTTGATCCTTGCCATCACTCCTGGTAACTGTTTGCCAACTCTGCTACCCTGAGCCCTTGCAGCTTGGCACATCCGTGCATATCTCTTCAGTGCTGCTACAGTTTTCTCTGTTTTTTTACTCATTACCTGGAATTATATGCCAGTGGTCCTTCTTACCATACATTTTCGAGGGGGATCCCTGGTGAATGTTTCCCGCTACTTAGTGAACCCAGTTGGTGTAAGGTTTGGTTCAATCCTTCACAGTTGTGTCATGACTATTTTAAATGGCCCTTAAAATGATCACTATTGATGCACCCCTATCAGAGGAAGACCAACTTCAGGTATCTGAAGATTAGACTCCCAAGAGTCAAACCAACCCCAAATAATGTCTAACAACCTCGGCCAGTTATATCAGAATCTTTAAGTGGCATCCCTGCCTTTGGCTTCTGTGCCCAGCTTGCCAATTGGCTTTGCCTATTCCACTATCCTCCTGCTGCTTCCACCACTCTACCCTGGCGATCCATTGTCCTGCAGAGGGTTCCTGAACAAGTGTAGCATACAGTTCAACCTGCAGATTAACCGTATTCCCAAAACAAAATGACATACATCATACTCTTCAGAGACTCTTTTTTTTTCCTGGTCTTCAACCCCCTGGTTGATTAGGGAGCCCCTCAGCTCTTATTTCTACTGCTCCTGTCACCCTTCAAATTCACTTTTGCAAAACTTGGCTTAGTCTCCACAAATGCCTTTGCTTTTTCCATCTACTCTAGGGCTCTCCCATTGCCAGCTGTTATGCATAACACTTTTGAACCATCTTCTCAGAACTGGCCTCAAACAATAAGGCCCTGGTGCCTGACTTTTGACAGAGCCGGAAGGACAGAATAAAGGACTAATTGGCTAAAAGGCCTTTGCTTCTTGACCTGGACAGTTGGATTTCCTTTAGTACGCAGATTGACATCTGCTTCAAAGTGCGGTCTTCTGAGCAGTAAGGTAGCTGAGTCCTGGCTTTTTCTCACCACTCCATAGAATCACCTGAGGTCTTGGATACACAACCAGGTCCCTTTACCAGTTAGGAGGAACCTATTCAGTTGGACAGAACCTGCCTTACCCCAAAGGAACATTCATGAAGACGCATCCAGGAGATGTGTATCTGTTGTGGGGAGGAGGGTAATTTTTTTATCTAAATGTCTTTATTGCCTGAGAAACCCCAGAATATATTTCCTTTCAGGGGTGGGATATTGAACAGTTTTAAACTTGCATTTAATCATTTCTGTTCATGTCCCCCTCTGATACTGTGCTAAACATCACAAGTGCCAAGCTTTCATTGATTCAGGTGCAGCAGTTAACTTCCTGAGTCTTACCCCAACTCAAACCCTGTACAATCTAATTAATTCCACTTTGTTTGATCTAAAGATCTTAGCCATTAATGACACCATCTCACCCTCCCGTCCTATACTCTGGCAGACTGCTCCACTCTAAATGTCTGTCAGTTTACTTCCTCCATGGGGAAATTTACTTCTGGATTTTTCCTAAGCTCTCCATCTCCATAGTTATGGGTCTCCATGACTACATGCGCAAACCGTCATCAACTGGAAATAGTGGAAATTATGTTCTTCGTGTGATGCTTGTTTTTCTGGCTGTGTATTCAAAGCCATTCCTCCAAATTCCATTTTACTCCTTCTTACAGAAGAACTTTGGCCCTTCCTCCAACCTATGCAGAGTTCAGGGACATTTTTTGCTAGAAAGGGGCAGACCACTTGCCTTCTCATAGGTACTACTATTGCCCAATTGTTTGGAGAAATATTCCACTTTCCTCCCCCCATGGACGCACTCACACCCATCCCTTAAACTCAAATCCTCACTTAACCCAGTTGTAGTTGTGTGTAGGATTCAATTCATGATACAGTTTAATGGTAATGTATAGACTTTTATTTTAAGTTGCATGCTTTTATAGTTGTAGTTTTAATTGTGTATGGACATGGGATTTGTTGAGTAAATATACATGTTCTCCTTTGTACCTAGCAGCATATGCATAACACTTTACTATTCCACAAACACAAATGCAAACAATATTAGCAACACATATAATACATTTTCTGTGTGAATTGTCCTAGTACTTATTAAGTCACAGCATTGGTTCAAGAATGTTGATTGTATCATAGAAGAACAAAATGCAAGTGTGCAAGCTGATCCTGAAAATATGGCAATGCAAGCAAATAGAAATGTCAAAACTGTAATTAAATCAGGTAAATGTTACAGTAAAAGTGAAATAGAATTGACCTGCAGAAGCATCTACCTATATTTTATTGCTACCTTACAGGAACTAATTTGTGAACAGGAACTCTGCAAAAAACTCTAAGGATTGGAGGTCCCTCTTTTTTTTTGAAAATCGAAAGAGGAACTACACTGCATTTGAGCACTACAAACAAAAAAAAAAACTATTTAATTAATGTTTAATATTCAAAACCATCCATGACTCCATGCTTTATTTTGCTGATAAATCACTATGAAAAACACTCCCTTAGCAATTCTTGCTGTGGCCAACTTGTGTAAGGGCAGATGATTCATGTAGCAATTACTTCCTGGGATCTGTCTGCCCTTAGCTCAGGCATTCAGGTAGGAGGATGTGCTTAGCTGAGAAAGCCCCCCCCCCCCCAAAGACCTTTGGGATGTATGACATCATTAGCCAAGGTATGGAAACTAGGAAGTAACTGTAAAACAATGGTTAAAACAAATGATTATGATCTACTTTCCTTTTTACTAATGCTAGCAGCATAAGGATTAAAAATAGTCAATGTTGATTTAGAGAGTGAATTTCCACTTGAAAGCGAGACATTTCTCCATTGTAAATCCCCTTTAAATTTATTTGTATGTTTGTGTTGTCATTCTGGATGTTGACAATGCATACTGATTTAGTTTTTTTCTTTATTAACAGCAATTTTACCCTATTTAAATGCAAGTATGTCTTTATTTAATTGACTCTTAAGTAGCATAGTCTTACTAGCCTAGATGTCTTGTGCACTTCTTACATTAAAGGTAGATGTTGCTTTAGTTGATTTCTAGTTTCCTGTTATATTTTTTTAGTATTATTTTTAATGTACTGTGTATAGATTGCATGCAAATGTTTTTCCAAATATGATTACAGCTACCCTAATTCTGCAAGCACACTTAAAATAAATCTAAGATGTATAATAACTGTCTAGTCCATGCTGGGCTGCAGCTTCCCCCAGGTGCCTGAATCGTGATACACTCTAATATATAAATACTGGCCCAGGTTCTTGATTCAAAAACCCACTACTGCACTCTCCTGTCTCCTAAATTACACAGCTAGCCTATCACGTTGATGGGCAGCCTCAATGACCAATAGTGAAAGTTTGAATGATAGGGCAAGGTACTCAACCCAGGAAGTTGGGTCAACATGTGCATAATAATGTGCCCAGAGGTTCAGGTCACCCAGAGCACTGAACTGGTTGTGCCTGTAATTTGCTGCTAGTGTGCATTGCACACTTCTTTTTTACATTTGGTTTACTCTTTAATATGTATCCATAAGATTGAGTAACAGAGGCGACACTTGGTCTCACAAATTGTATTTGTTTCAAAAGAGTTTTATTTTACAACTCTGGTTGAAGAAAAGAGATACAATATATTATTTGCTTATATTTCTCATTTTTGGAAACATGAAATAGTTATAGAAGCAAACGTGTATCCTAAGAATGGTCCAGATTATTACAATTTCTGCTTGCTTCTTATTTTTCATTCTTTTCTTGGAACAAAGAATAGAATGTGAAATAAAGCCAGGCTGCTTACATCCTTACCTTCCGTTCTCCTAGATTAGTGTTTACGAAACAACATTCTCTGCAGTTGCTTCTGTTTGTCCAGGATGTGTAATGTCTCCAGTTAGAGCTACAGTTCTGCTTGATTCATTTCATTGTAGACGTTGTTACCATATAGTAGGCAATGACAAAATTTACCTTATAGTAGGCAAACTTCAACATTGTGAACGCTATTACCCATTGAAATATTTTCGCATATGAAGAGGAATATTACACCTATAATATATATGCAAGCATGAAAAAGAGTGCAGCTACAGACGAAGTACAACTAAATGCAGAATTTGCATACTCTTGGAACTACAGTTGTGTCCAAAATTATTCAACCCCCACTGAAATTGAGTGTTTTGGCCAGTTTGACATTGCTTTTGATCATTCAGTCATCTTGCTTACATTTACATTAAAGAGGCACTTGTAGGTCAGACAAATATAACATAACAGTTATAATGAAATAACCACAAATGTCTTTTCTGTGCTCACAGCATTATCAGTTTTATTCAACCCCCAAGTGACATTCAATCTTAGTACTTAGTACAGCATCCTTTTACAGTTATAACAGCTTTTAAACGTGAAGCATAGCTTGACACAAGTGTCTTGCAGCGATCTACGGGTATCTTCGCCCATTCTTCATGGGCAAAGGCCTCCAGTTCAGTCACATTCTTAGGCTTGCGCACTGCAACTGCTTTCTTTAAGTCCCACCAGAGGTTCTCAATCGGATTTAAGTCTGGTGACTGCGATGGCCACTCCAAAATGTTCCAGCCTTTCCTCTGCAACCATGCTCTAGTGGACTTGGAGGTATGCTTGGGATCATTGTCCTGTTGAAAGGTCCAACGTCTCCCAAGCCTCAGGTGTGTGACGGACTGCATCACGTTTCCATCCAATATCTCCTGGTACTGAAGAGAATTCATGGTACCTTGCACACGCTGAAGCTTCCCTGTACCTGCAGAAGCAAAACAGCCCCAAAGCATGATTGACCCTCCACCATGCTTCACAGTAGGCAAGGTGTTCTTTTCATCATAGGCCTTGTTCTTCCTCCTCCAAACATAGCGTTGATCCATGGGCCCAAACAGTTCTAATTTTGTTTCATCAGTCCACAGAACACTATCCCACAACTTTTGTGGTTTGTCCACATGGCTTTTGGCATACTGCAGTCGACTCTTCTTATTCTTTGGAGACAGCAAGGGGGTACGCCTGGGAGTTCTGGCACGGAGGCCTTCATTACGCAGTGTGCGTCTTATTGTCTGGGCTGAAACTTCTGTACCCACATCTGACAAATCTTTTCTCAGTTCCTCAGCAGTCACACGGGGACTTCTCTCCACTCTACGCTTCAGGTAGCGCACAGCAGTCGAAGTCAGCATCTTCTTTCTGCCACGACCAGGTAGCGTTTCAACAGTGCCCTTTGCCTTGAATTTGCGAATGATGCTTCCTAAGGTGTCTCTTGGTATGTTTAACATCTTTGCAATCTTCTTATAGCCATTGCCCTTCCTGTGAAGAGAAATCACCTCTTCTCTTGTCTTCCTGGACCATTCTCTTGCCTTCACCATGTTTGTAACCACACCAGTAAATGTCTAGAAGGAGCTGAGTATCACAGTCATTTTAAAGCTGCCTAATTGGTGCTTATTATGCTTGATTGCTGCTCGGTGACATCCACAGGTGTTTTCAATACCTGATGGAAAGCACCTGTATGAACCTCTGTTCTTCAGAGTGGTAGTCTTTAAGGGGTTGAATAATTGTGGCAATGAAGAAACCACATAAGAACCATTTACTACTGTATTACATAAACAATTGATGTCATTTTAGTTGCATTTGGGTAGTTACAACGTCCTTGTAGGATTTGATTCTGAATACAATTCCAAATGTACACTATAGTCCCTAAACCCCTTTACAGCATTGGGGGTTGAATAATTTTGGACACAACTGTATAACCTTGAATGTAAAAAAAAACCTGTCACGATAGAAATACATGTCATGTTTGACTTTCTGGCTTTCTAAGTCCGTAACCTGGAACGGATGTACAGTTGTGACCAAAATTATTCAACCCCCACTGAAATTGAGTGTTTTGGCCAGTTTGACATTGCTTTTGATCATTCAGTCATCTTGCTTACATTTACATTAAAGAGGCACTTGTAGGTCAGACAAATATAACATAACAGTTATAATGAAATAACCACAAATGTCTTTTCTGTGCTCACAGCATTATCAGTTTTATTCAACCCCCAAGTGACATTCAATCTTAGTACTTAGTACAGCATCCTTTTACAGTTATAACAGCTTTTAAACGTGAAGCATAGCTTGACACAAGTGTCTTGCAGCGATCTACGGGTATCTTCGCCCATTCTTCATGGGCAAAGGCCTCCAGTTCAGTCACATTCTTAGGCTTGCGCACTGCAACTGCTTTCTTTAAGTCCCACCAGAGGTTCTCAATCGGATTTAAGTCTGGTGACTGCGATGGCCACTCCAAAATGTTCCAGCCTTTCCTCTGCAACCATGCTCTAGTGGACTTGGAGGTATGCTTGGGATCATTGTCCTGTTGAAAGGTCCAACGTCTCCCAAGCCTCAGGTGTGTGACGGACTGCATCACGTTTCCATCCAATATCTCCTGGTACTGAAGAGAATTCATGGTACCTTGCACACGCTGAAGCTTCCCTGTACCTGCAGAAGCAAAACAGCCCCAAAGCATGATTGACCCTCCACCATGCTTCACAGTAGGCAAGGTGTTCTTTTCATCATAGGCCTTGTTCTTCCTCCTCCAAACATAGCGTTGATCCATGGGCCCAAACAGTTCTAATTTTGTTTCATCAGTCCACAGAACACTATCCCACAACTTTTGTGGTTTGTCCACATGGCTTTTGGCATACTGCAGTCGACTCTTCTTATTCTTTGGAGACAGCAAGGGGGTACGCCTGGGAGTTCTGGCACGGAGGCCTTCATTACGCAGTGTGCGTCTTATTGTCTGGGCTGAAACTTCTGTACCCACATCTGACAAATCTTTTCTCAGTTCCTCAGCAGTCACACGGGGACTTCTCTCCACTCTACGCTTCAGGTAGCGCACAGCAGTCGAAGTCAGCATCTTCTTTCTGCCACGACCAGGTAGCGTTTCAACAGTGCCCTTTGCCTTGAATTTGCGAATGATGCTTCCTAAGGTGTCTCTTGGTATGTTTAACATCTTTGCAATCTTCTTATAGCCATTGCCCTTCCTGTGAAGAGAAATCACCTCTTCTCTTGTCTTCCTGGACCATTCTCTTGCCTTCACCATGTTTGTAACCACACCAGTAAATGTCTAGAAGGAGCTGAGTATCACAGTCATTTTAAAGCTGCCTAATTGGTGCTTATTATGCTTGATTGCTGCTCGGTGACATCCACAGGTGTTTTCAATACCTGATGGAAAGCACCTGTATGAACCTCTGTTCTTCAGAGTGGTAGTCTTTAAGGGGTTGAATAATTGTGGCAATGAAGAAACCACATAAGAACCATTTACTACTGTATTACATAAACAATTGATGTCATTTTAGTTGCATTTGGGTAGTTACAACGTCCTTGTAGGATTTGATTCTGAATACAATTCCAAATGTACACTATAGTCCCTAAACCCCTTTACAGCATTGGGGGTTGAATAATTTTGGTCACAACTGTATAGGTCAGATAAATAAGATCATATTTGCATACAGAGTCACTGCCCAAAAGCATTGGCACAAACAAATCAGCACTGACAGTCAGACAACTAGCATTTTCAGAAGGTGAGGTCAGCAATGTTTCTGCCATGACAGATGTTCCAAACAGAGTTAGACTGGTCTTAAGATGTTCAGTATAGTTAAAGTGTTACTAAACCCACAATAGTAAAATCAGTCTGTATATGCAGTAATGCATGCTTGTTATACTCAGTGTGGAACCTAAGGGGTTAATCCTCTGCATTGTGTAAAAATTCTGTTTGATCCTGATTTCTCTGATCCTCCCATTCTTCCAGTGTCTCCCTCTTTTCTCCTGATAAGATATATCATGTGGAGATACTGCACATGCTCAAATGGTGTGTATTGCTATAGAGTTTATTTTCTATTTTCTTGGGAGAGTGCATGTGATCAGCACAGGGCCAATCCGCACTTCCCAGACAGAGGTCAGATGTTCTGCATCCTCTTAGCGAAAACTCCTCCTACAAACTGTAACCAGTGCTCTGCTGAACACTGATAGATGTCACAAGACTGCTCTAACTGCTGATGAGAAAAGGTATTTAGCAGTTTATAGTTACTAAAATAATTGCCTTTCCATGTTCTGTGTACTGTGGGAAACCAGATATAGTGAATGCAGGGTCCTGGGTTTAGTAACACTTTAAGCTTCACAATAGGTATAAATGTACAGACATGTTAAAAGTAAATAGAAAGTGTATGATATATGATAATAAAAAACACTCTAAGTGATCGGAGTTCTGTTGCCTCCTTTTGGATAGGTTATTTGACTTGATACATAACTTTTGCAGTTTGTGGAAGGGGACAGTTGTGTGGTCAGTGAGTCATGCTGTTTTTGGTCTGTACATGTTGTGTGAATGCTTTCATGTTCTATATGAATTGTGGATGTATTTCTGATCAGGGAAGATACATGTAAAGCTGACCAAATTTGTAGTGTAGAGTCATCAAATAAATAGTTATTACATTCATACATTGTGACCAGTTATAAGAAAGTTTATCCATTGACTTGATTTACTCTAATACAGTGATCATTTCAATAAGCAGTAAGGTTAGCTCTTGCAAATTAAAGCAGACATATTATGAACAAGACCATTCAGAGCATGTACAGACATGGGGAAAGTTATGAGCTTTTATTCTATAGTCTTTCTGTTTGTCTTTCTGGACAGGTTTCCCTGCAACAGCAGCCTATGGACCAGTCGCAGCAGCAGCAGTGGCAGCAGCTAGAGGATCAGGTAGGAGGGCATATACAAAGTGGGTTTCAGCTATCTATAGACAGAAGCAAGTTACATGGTTGGCCTATTGAAGGTGGCCATTTCTGCTTTCAGATGTTAATTAGGAAGTTAAAGGTTAAATAACAAATTTGGCTTTCTACTCCTATTTTGAAATAACACATAAATTTGATACAGATGACAACACAAGTGATATTGTAGTTATCTACAATACGCTAAAACCAACTTTTTGTTGTAAACATTTTACAACGCAAAACGAGTAAAGGCTAACTGAGAAAAATGCACCATACAGGCCTAGTGCTCATGTAACCTCCCCCCTACACTAGTTAGCCACTGGTGAATGAATCCTAGTCTTCAGATATTCCTTTTTACCTGAAAAAACCTTTACTCTACAGTGCAAGCCAGGATATTATCCTTGGGGTCTAGAGCAGTGTTTCTCATCTTTTTTTTAGTCAAGACACTCTTTAAAATTATGGACAGTCCCGAGGCACCCTTTAAAATTATGGACAGTCCCAAGGCACCCTTTAAAATTATGGAAAGTCTTGAGGCACCTCCATTCTAAAATGTGAAAAGCTATTTTAATAGTTTTGTATAACGCAGCAATATCCACACATGTAGGACACCTAACGTTAGAGGTGATTTATTCTTCCAAAACAAATACACTTCTGCACACTGGTACTGACTAGTATTCCAGTGTTTCTCTTCTCCCTCAGTTTTTCTCCATCACTGAGCTAATGTGACCCAAGCACTGATGGAGAGGGGCGGGGGAGGGTCAAACTAGGATGCTCTGCAGGCAGCTGACATCGCCCTTATCAACTGATGTAATTGGTTGTCAGGACGCCGGCGGCTAGAAGGTCGTAATGGTGCACAATGAAAACCTGTGACTTTGTGTAATTAAAAGACCGGAGTGTTCCACCCGCTGGCTTGTATATAAGTTTTGGGCAATTTGTAGATATTTTGCCAAGGCTTCCCTGAAGAAACCTCAAGGCACCCCAGGGTGCCTGGGCACCGTGATTGAAAAAGCCTGGTCTAGAATGTGGTGTTGGTAGAGTGGAGTGGTTTTTGAGAGGTTAAAATCCTTCTATCAAGCTTTGCTTCTATATTTTGAAATATACTAATTGACCTTAATATGTCCTACTTACTAGAAGCAGAATGCCAGTTGCATTAAATTGGAACTTTAATTCTATTTGTTTACAGTGCTATTTAGCATTATATAGGATTTCCTTTGCTCTGCAGGATTTCCTGGCTGACCTGTGTATGTCCCCATAACGTCTTAGTGGACACTTTCCTACATGACGTGTATGCTATATTCCTGGCAGAAGTTGGTTTGGTACTATTTAGAGCACAGTAGTTATGTTCTTCTACAGACCCTGAGTGGCCTTGTCAGTATAAGAAATATTTTCAGAAGGTCATTTAAGAGAGGAAACTAAACTATATAAGAATCTTGGACTAGGTGCATTGATTTATTTGCACAATATCACATTAACAGCATAAAGCAACATTTAAAAATATAAAAGATAACCAAATAGCAGACCTAGATTCAGACATTTTTTTAAATAATTTACATCCTGGTGCCTGCGCGGTAGTCTTCATTCAGTAGTCATGGCTGTATGTACATGTTGTAGTGAGTAAGACCTGGGGGAGGGAAGACCAAGAATTGCATTCTACCTGCCAGCAGTAGACTAATGATATAATTCTCATAGAAAGCTTCACTGAAGCCTTGGTACAATTACAAATCTACAGGTGCAGACTTTTAAAAGCATTACAAATCTCATTTAACCCTATCATGTCCAAGGGTATTTGAGGGACTTGTAATACCACAATCCTCATATATCCTGTGTGGTACTTAAATGACATTGTACTGCTGCACATATTTCTACAGACATATTGTTTCTAGTTTATTTTAACATGTTCTCCGATTCCAGATAAAGGGTAGGTCATAGAATATTAAATACAAAGAAAATTTGGGATGCAAGTGTTGCAGTGATTATTAGTATGTTTCCTGAGTGATCACTAATTCAGTTTGCATTGTCACAGGTCAGGTTTATTATATTAATATATAATATTGAACAGTTTTAGCTTGCAAGTTCTTGTAGTGTTAGCGGTTGTAGCTGGGTTAGAGGAGTAGTTTGAGAGTATTCCAGACAGGAAATATAGTAGGAGAGCAGGACTTGAATCCTGTCAGTGGATGGAGTAAGAAAAGGGGGGTGTGGGGTTGTAAGCAAACAGAAACAGTAGTGTACATAGACATACAGTCAGGTCCATAAATATTGGGACATCGACACAATTCTAACATTTTTGACTCTATACACCACCACAATGGATTTGAAATGAAACAAACAAGATGTGCTTTAACTGCAGACTGTCAGCTTTAATTTGAGGGTATTTACATCCAAATCAGGTGAACGGTGTAGGAATTACAACAGTTTGCATATGTACTGCCCACTTGTTAAGGGACCAAAAGTAATGGGACAGAATAATAATCATAAATCAAACTTTCACATTTTAATACTTGGTTGCAAATCCTTTGCAGTCAATTACAGCCTGAAGTGTGGAACGCATAGACATCACCAGACACTGGGTTTCATCCCTGGTGATGCTCTGCCAGGCCTCTACTGCAACTGTCTTCAGTTCCTGCTTGTTCTTGGGGCATTTTCCCTTCAGTTTTGTCTTCAGCAAGTGAAATGCATGCTCAATCGGATTCAGGTCAGGTGATTGACTTGGCCATTGCATAACATTCCACTTCTTTCCCTTAAAAAACTCTTTGGTTGCTTTTGCAGTATGCTTTGGGTCATTGTCCATCTGCGCTGTGAAGCGGCGTCCAATGAGTTCTGAAGCATTTGGCTGAATATGAGCAGATAATATTGCCCAAAACACTTCAGAATTCATCCTGCTGCTTTTGTCAGCAGTCACAGCATGAATAAATACAAGAGAACCAGTTCCATTGGCAGCCATACATGCCCACGCCATGACACTATCACCACCATGCTTCACTGATGAGGTGGTATGCTTTGGATCATGAGCAGTTCCTTTCCTTCTCCATACTCTTCTCTTCCCATCACTCTGGTACAAGTTGATCTTGGTCTCATCTGTCCATAGGATGTTGTTGCAGGACTGTGAAGGCTTTTTTAGATGCCGTTTGGCAAACTCTAATCTGGCCTTCCTGTTTTTGAGGCTCACCAATGGTTTACATCTTGTGGTGAACCCTCTGTATTCACTCTGGTGAAGTCTTCTCTTGATTGTTGACTTTGACACACACACACTTACCTCCTGGAGAGTGTTCTTGATCTGGCTAACTGTTGTGAAGGGTGTTTTCTTCACCAGGGAAAGAATTCTTCGGTCATCCACCACAGTTGTTTTCCGTGGTCTTCCGGGTCTTTTGGTGTTGCTGAGCTGACCGGTGCGTTCCTTCTTTTTAAGAATTTTCCAAACAGTTGTTTTGGCCACTCCTAATGTTTTTGCTATCTCTCTGATGGGTTTGTTTTGTTTTTTCAGCCTAATGATGGCTTGCTTCACTGATAGTGACAGCTCTTTGGATCTCATCTTGAGAGTTGACAGCAACAGATTCCAAATGCAAATAGCACACTTGAAATGAACTCTGGACCTTTTATCTGCTCATTGTAATTGGGATAATGAGGGAATAACACACACCTGGCCATGGAACAGCTGAGAAGCCAACTGTCCCATTACTTTTGGTCCCTTAACAAGTGGGAGGCACATATGCAAACTGTTGTAATTCCTACACCGTTCACCTGATTTGGATGTAAATACCCTCAAATTAAAGCTGACAGTCTGCAGTTAAAGCACATCTTGTTTGTTTCATTTCAAATCCATTGTGGTGGTGTATAGAGACACAAAATGTTAGAATTGTGTCGATGTCCCAATATTTATGGACCTGACTGTAGTTGTAGAATTCCATGCTAAACCTACCTAGTCTTAAAAATGTTCACTGCCCTCCTCCTAATGCCTATGCTGACTAACCTTTCTAAGGAAGTTGTATATACTTACCTAATTTTAGGCCACTCAAGTCCAGTCGTGTGATTCCCTGTGTCGGACAGCGGCAGCTGAAGGAGAGAAAGGGGAGAGCTCAACAATGGCTAGTAAAGTTCGGAGTGCTGACATCACCGGTAGGCTTCTATGGCCTGTCTATTGTTGGTTCCTCCTCTCCCCTGCAGCCGTCACTGACTGACACAGAAGCTGAATAACATGACTGAACTGGAGTGAGCTGAAAAAAGGGGAGTATAGATTGTTCTTACACAGGTTATGTAGCGGATGGTGGTACATTATATGGCCTAAACTAGCCAACTTATGGGACATAATCCGGATTGTGACCGGCAAGCCTCATTCGCAAAATGTAATTGGACTCTCAGGTGTACTATAATTATTCATTATATATGGCTACCGGTCCCCAACCTGACTCCTGTCTCTACTATATGGGACACTACTGAATGATAATCATCTACCCCTTACATTTAATACATGGTCTATCTTTAGCCTTTCTCACCCCCTCCCCCTAAGTGTGTATGTTGGAGTTTGTATGAGCAGGTGCTAAGGTGATGAGACAACGTTGTCTTTTTAGTTTGGTGAAGTTATGATGGTGGTGTGCTCAACTTCTGTGTGTATACTTGTGCAATGCACATTTGTTTTGTATTTTTTAATAAAGCTCTTTGATAATGCTGCATGGTCCCACATGACACTATCTTTTTTTGGGGAATTCTTCTCCCTATGCATATATGTATCGAGTATGAGTTTTGGTGACCACACCCTCCAATTTTCACTTATGTTTTTTATGGATGAGTCAACGATCATGTGGTAGCCAATATTTTTATTGGTTGATTTTGAATTTATTCCCTCCTATATCGGCTGTTCAGGCCCTTGGTTAACCCTTTTTTTAATCTTTTGTGTTGGTTAGTCAGCATAGGTGTTAGGAGGAGAGCAGGGAATATTTTCATGACTAGTTAGGTTTAGCCTGGAACTCTGCTTTAATATTTCTGCCTTAAATAACTCCAAGACTAAAGATGTTTGCATAAACAGTAGATATTAAGCATGTTTGCATTGTACTATTATTATTTTCCGCATTCTATTCTTGGTAAAGGTTATTGTTCATTAAAAAAAAGTATAAAAATAATATCCCAGGCAATTAAAATGCACAAATAGTCTAATCTATTCTAGATATCTAAATCTATACCATCAAATAATACAATCATTTACAAATAAGGACTATTGTTAAGGGGGGCGCGCATCAGTTAGGGTGACATAGTGCTGCAGAGAGCAGGAAACTTTCATTTTAATAACTGTGCCTGTATAATCATATTTATTACATTTTCAGTAACTACACAGCTTGGCTTCGTTTTAAACCTTAAGGACCCTAAACTAGCAAGCCTGTAGGCTGGTCATAGTAGCATGCTGCTACAGCAGAAGAGCTTTAAGCAAACTGCTAAGTACATAGTAGAAATTCACATATGGGAATGGCCTAGTGCAAAAGGATTTTTTTTTATTTAGCCTACCCTGCCAAACAACATAGTCAGGTCCCTAACCGCCACTGCATGAACAACAAATCTTGGTAAAGAACACACCCGGACTGTTGACTGGACATTGAGTTCTCAGTCTGCTCCTTCCTCCAGTAAGCTTGTTCACCATCAGTACATTTGTACTGCAGCCATAGCCTGATTATCTTCTAAAGCTGACCTTATAGCAACAGACTCACCGTATACACCTTCCAGGTGCTAGCTGCATTTTAAAAATTGTATTAACTTTTTTTTAAATCCATATTGCTCATTAATGGAAACCAGGAAAAGGAAACCTAAAATAAAAAGGTTTCCAGCTTTCACTAAAAGTTCTGAGATGACCAGTGGCTCTATTTCATAGGGGTATTCATTCCATGAATCCTTGACTTCCTAGTGCTAGCCTGAAAGTGGTTTTCATTTTGCCTGAATCTATATGCATTTGTATAAGAAGAGCCCAGTGATAAATGTCAAATGTACCCTTTGTACATAGGTATCAAAGTTAAGATCCATCACTCCACTTCATGATGTATGTGTGTGTATATATATATATATATATATATATATATATATATATATATATAATAAATAAATAGTGCATAACCTGCATACCCTTTTCCATTGTACATGCATGCATTAACTGATATGGACTGGGACTTGGCATCCTATGTGCTGCAATAGAAGCAATGCCATGGGCAGAAAGAGGCCATTCTATACAGAGGGCAAGATGTGTACTTCCTGCCTTCCCACATCCCCACTTGGGTCATTTATGTCTTGTTCCACCTTGTTCCTATCCTAGTTGACTAACTGGCCTTAAACTTACACTAACAAGATCAAAATTCAATCAAGTCTTGAGGTTCAAAGGCTCACTCAGCATCACTATGCCTGAAATAGATAAGTATCAGATTAGGTCAAACGGTCTCCTTACTTTGCTAGAAGGTAGATGTGAGTGATCTATGCACTATTCCAATTGCAAAACTGTACAGACTCTGCAAGGACAGCTGTATTGGTTGTCTACTGGATTTCCTTGGCAAGCAAAGGGACAGTCTGAAATCTTTTATCATATGCAGCAATGTGTGATTGGCAATCACATGACATGTGCGTAGTCATGTGCTGCCACTGGGAGCCCTGAAACCATAGGCAACAAGCTATGGCGGCTGTGCAGAAATCCTAGCCTGTCTGCCCAGCCAGGGGATATATATTATGCATTTATTCACATTAAAAGAGCTTAACCTGCTGTAAACCTTCCTAAGATAGCAACCATTCCAAAGCCACTCTGTCATTTGACTTGCAAATGCCAGAGACCCCAGTTTTGGAATTTAACTGTTAAATAGAAGGAGGTGGTTCACCTTAATATAACCGCCATGAAAAAGGTTAATATGTTCTGGTAAACTCCAACATGCGATGTCAAATTTATACCTTTCATACTTTCTGGAGTTTATAACTAAAACAATAACATTTCAAATCATGTGCTTTAAAAAAAAAAAACGTATTATTTGGCACATGGAGTTGCTATTTAATGCCATTGGATGTTGCATCTTCTTTTGACAGTAGTGCTATTCAGTTATGTCTATCTGCCTTGTAAAACCTCTCTCTGTAATGAAGACATCAATACATATTTCACATTTAAATCTTTGTCAGTATTTAACCAATTTTTCAATTATAAATAAAAACATAACAATAAAATGATTTTAAATATAAATCTCCTCTCCTTTCTGTGCCTCTCATCCTTCTTCCCTTAACCATCCACTTTATGATGGCCAGTATGGTTATTTTCTTTGCATGCAGTTTGTTACCTGTCACTTTCCTCATCCAAACACTCATAATGCACACTAGACATACCTGTTTAGTAAAATGAGGAGCTATATCCTGTAGATTCATTAACCACATAAAACAGTACACCACCACCTTTTGCAGACTGTGTTTTACTAACTACATTGAATAATTAGCAGGGAATTTCCTGCAGGCTTTTTTTTGCCACCATTTAGTGTAAACTAAGCTCTGCATTTTTTCTTAAGATGATAAGCTTCTCATTGAGCCATTGTTTATACCTGATACATTGAATGTTAGTATATAAAGAAAGCTGAAGCTCATACTTTGAACACACACAATCCGTTTCCATTACTTCCTTAAGTAATGCATTTTATAAACTACATTTAGCTAATAAAATAATTATCTCAGCAAGGCACCATTATGAAATAGACCAATGCTGTGCAACAAATAATTATTGAATTAATATGTAGTGTGAGGAGGCTTCACATTGAAAGTTTTATTGTTATCAGCTTTAAACACATGAATTATTGATGACACACAAGATGGTTAAAGGTGAAGTATCATTTCTTAAACCAAATAGAAAAAGAAATGACAAAACAATTGGTATCAGCTACTGTAGAAACTAAATACAAAACACACAGTATGGTGCAAATGCCTAGTGCATTAACAGAGATTTAGTATAAAAACAGAAATGTGGGCAAAATGGGTACTCACAAGAGTAGAAGATATAAGAGCGTAACACACCATGAGATACATTCCAGTGCAGGAGTCGTGTAGCCTGGCAAACGAAATCGCTATGTTGGTGAATGGACATGTTTTGGGGGCATACCCCCTTCCTCCAAGCTAAGCTCAGCTACTGTAGCAAGTAAGCATGTATCCACATGACATTACCTAGATTAATTTGATGTATTATACTATGAGCCACCTTGTTATTGCCCCTTTATTTCCTGCACTAAGGTCACTGACCGCTCCCTTTCAAAGAACAAACGGTATTTTTCATTACACACAAACCAAATATTTAGTTCAGTCAAACATTTTTAGGCACTTACTTGAAAAGTAATAGCTGAAATCTGATTGGTTGTGGTATTTAACACATGCATTACTTTTTTTCAAACCAAAAATAGAAATGTGTAAAAAAAAAAATAAATTTCTGATTGCTGGTGCCAGTGAAAAGGTGTTGTCCATAACACATTCTTGATTTATTTCTGATTCATTTTTAAAATGAAAAAACTGTTTGAATGCTTACTGTAGTCAACACAGTTTTGCCTTCTAGCAGTCAGAAATGCCCTATCTGATTCATATTAGGGCTGTTGTTTGAATTAGATTTTAAATGATACTTCATCTTTAACTGAACTCTTCATTATGAACTGTGTACTGCTTAAATACACTTGTCTGTGAAAATATAAGATTCAAAGAGATTATGAAATTTGTCCATTCCATACAAACTGGCACTGCTTGCAGGCTGCAAAGGATTCCTGTTATTATGTAATACAGAGACATTGGCTGGGCTTTAGTATTTTTGATGACTAACAGATTCTTTTATTTTTATTTTTAATTTGCTCTTGTATTCTTCCATTTTGTTTATGTACAGTATGATTTATTTGTTATGTCTTTGAAAATACTCTGTAGAAACTTGACCAGCCATTTCTTCTTTAAGAACGTGTCTGTTTTCCTGTTTTTAGTTACTACTTACCATTTTTCTGCTTTTACTTGTTTAAATTACTCTTAACACAAATTTTAACGCCAGCCCTTGGGGCTTGACAGGTGGAAAGACTAGTGGGCATCCACAGGCACTAAAAGTTGAACAAAAATCTCCAAATTTAGGTTTTCCTGTAGTTTGATATATATTATATAATATATATATATACATTAATTGCTCTGATTTCAGCATCACTCAGCAGAATTCCAGATACTGGATAAATGATTTACCACACCATTAGTGAAATCATTGTTTCTTAGGCTGGGTGTATCATTCATATAGGGGTTTACCTGCAAGGATTACTTTTCCAGGAGCCCATGTGCTGTTCTTTCCACTTGCTGGCCTTATTAACCAGTAACAATAAGCTTCTAAGCTGGATTGGTAAACTTGCGCAATTACGTTTCTGTTGTTTCTTTCTTACTTGGTTGAGGCTGCAATGAGAAAGAGTGTCTATGAGGCAATGTTTCCAGCCTCTCTTACACTCAGACCTGCACACCTCCTTTCAAACACTTTTCTGAGCGCTCTCAGCAGGAAGGTTTGTGCACACCTATTAGTTAACCCCATCACCGTGTCCAGCTTACTGTTAGTACCAGCTGAATGCATGTTTTGCTTGTTCAAATGAAACAACGCAAGAGACCGTCTATTAAGTCTTTAACAAACACACGTTTTGTTTTCTTCATCCACTTTTGTGTGTGTAATTTGTTTGCTATGATGTGAGTAGTAGAAAGCATTAGAAGTGCCGCTGTCTCCCTTTGCTGCATAGCATACAACCCCCTTGCTTGCTAGACAGATGTGTCTTTGTATTGCACTCAGCACATGCACTGTTTTGTATTAAATGTATTTTAGCAGTGGTTGAAGTAGGAATTATGTTGCTTAGCTGATATCAGGAAAGTTATCATTTTTATATATAGTTGAAAATAGATATTGAACCACTGTATGTCGGTTCAATGTGTGAGTACATTTTGTTTAATAGGAGAAATCTAACATATGTGCAGTATATTACTCAATTTGCAATAACTTCAATACAGTACTCTATGCTGTGAATGAACATGTAAGCACTCAGCGATTTGGTGTAACAATGTTCATTTTGTGTAATGTTTTCTGCAAAACTAATGGAAAAGGCTGTCGCAGATGCAAGGAAACCTTGTGACATGTTCCTGTATTTTTAGAAATGTTATCACTATTTTATCCAGAAAAGGGTTAATCTTCTTGTCCCTTCTGGAGTAGATTCAAATGATATCTAAGACATCAGGATGCCTGCTTGGGTTAGAAGAATAAACAGCTGTGCACACACCAATATATCAATGGTAGAACATACAATAAAGTCACATTACAGTTGCATGGTCTCAAAACAACCTTCCAAGAAGCATCATTTGTCTTGGCTAATGAACAAAGAAACTTACCACATGGTGTGCCCCATTACTGCAGAAGGCAATGAAGATGTGTACTGTTAAGGAGAAAACATCTTTAGTGTACATATTTAGAGTACAATTTCATGCTGCCAAATATAATCCTGTTACCAGGAGCATAAGTATATCTGCGGAACAGTTCTGGAAGAGTCATGGCATAGAAGCACTGGCTTTGTTTTACTCAGGGTAGAAGTGAGAAGTCTTGGACCACAGCTTTGATAATATAGCATCCTTGATGCATTTTAAAATACATAAGAGTAAATCAAGCATATGAAGCAATTTCACCACAGATACAGTCCACTATATAATAATATATAATAGTGTGTGATTATCTTTAGTCTCCACCCTTTAGTTTGCTTTGATCAGCATTTTTGTTGTAACTGGAATCACAGCACAGTGTGATCTTCCCCAAATTATTGCATCTTATAAAGATGTCTTTGCTTTCATCTGCCAAGATCTGCACTGAAGTTGCAAGTCAGGCTTCTGAATTTTTTAAGTCTTTTATTTATTTCACTATGTTGTAATGCAAATAAGCAGCAAATCTTATGCCTGAAACTCAAAATTAAAGAATGCAGATATGGTCAGGGGGTTCATTTGTAGTTTGACCAATCATTAGTCACTTCGAATGTGTGTACTGGCAGACAGGGAGGTTTTAGCATTTCAGAAACTGCTGTCCTCTTGGAATTGTCATGCAATACCTATCTGTAGAGTTCAGGGAATGGTGCAAAAAACAAAAAAAGAATATGGTGAGCATCAGTTTAGTGGGAGACACTACCTCGATAATGATACTTTAAAGCTAGGCTCGAGAATTGCCTTTAGGGGAAAAGGCAGAGGGTGGTAGATGGTAGCACTAATTATCATCTAGTTAAAAAATAGTATAGGCTGTACTGACCACAAATTGTCCAAAAAGATAAATATAGGGCAACTGGGATGTAATTTTTATGATTGTCTTTCTGGCCAACTGACAGGCCTATCATAATATATATTGTGGTGATTTAGCTTATTGGTAGCACCAAAAAGTGAGTTTACTCCATGCTAGAAGTTTTTTCAGGGCTTTTTCTGCCCGCTTTTATTTAAAAGAAAGCAAAGCTCAAACAGGTATGTCTTCCCACGCAGGCGGTTCTCACCAGCAGTACAAACAAAACATGACATTCAGGCTCCTGGCTCTCTCTTGCAGCTTTGGCTGCTCTGATTAGTACCTCTTGATCCTCAGAACAGGCCTCGCCATGGTCGACCAAAGAAGTTGAGAGCACCAGCTCAGCGTCATATCCAGAGGTTGTCTTTGGGAAATAGACGTATGAGTGCTTCCAGCATTGCTGCAGAGGTTGCAGGGGTGGGGGGTCAGCCTGTCAGTGCTCAGACCATACGCCGCACACTGCATCAAATTGGTCTGCATGACTGTTGTCCCAGAAGGAAGCCTCTTCTAAAGATGATACACAAGAAAGATCGCAAACAGTTTTCTGAAGAAAAGCAGGCTAAGGACATGGATTTCTGGAACCATGTCATGTGGTCTGATGAGACCAAGATAAACTTATTTGTTTTAGATGATGTCAAGTGTGTGTGGCAGCACCCAGGTGAGGAGTACAAAGACAAGTGTGTCTTGCCTACGGTCAAGCATGGTGGTAGGAGTGTCATGGTCTGGGGCTGCATGAGTGCTGCCGGTACTGGAGAGCTACAGTTCATTGAGGAAACCATGAATTCCAACATGTACTGTGACATACTGAAGTAGAGCATGATCCCCTCCCTTTGGAGACTGGGCCGCAGGGCAGTATTCCAACATAACGACCCCAAACACATCTCCAAGATGACCAATGCCTTTCTAAAGAAGCTGAGGGTAAAAGTGATGGACTGGCCAAGCATGTCTCCAGACCTAAACCCTATTGAGCATCTGTGGGGCATCCTCAAATGGAAGGTGGAGGAGTGCAAGGTCTCTAACATCCACCAGCTCCATGATGTCATCATGAAAGATGACTCCAGCGGCAACCTGTGAAGCTCTGGTGAACTCCATGCCCAAGAGGGTTAAGGCAGTACTGGAAAATAATGGTGGCCACACAAAATATTGACACTTTGGGCCCAATTTGGACATTTTCACTTAGGGGTGTACTCACTTTTGTTTCCAGCGGTTTAGACATTAATGGCTGTGTGCTGAGTTCTTTTGAGGGGACAGCAAATTTACACTGTTATACAAGCTGTACACTCACTACTTTACATTTCAGCAAAGTGTAATTTCTTCAGTGTTGTCACACGAAAAGATAAAATATTTACAAAAATGTGAGGGGTGTACTCACTTCTGTGAGATACTGTGTGTGTGTGTGTGTGTGTATATATATATATATATATATATATATTTTTTTTTTTTTTTTGTTTTTTTTTTTTTTGTTCAAAGGCTGTCTCCAGCTCAGTTTCCTCCCATAGGACACACCCATCTGATGCATTTCACCTGGATAGGGCTTAGTCATAGAGGCTTTTGCCGAAATCTCCTTTTGCCAAAATCTTCCTCCTCTGATGCTGCACCCCACAACTATAATCTTCTGGTGTGGTGGGGGTTAATAAAACTAAGGGAGCTGTCACAGATACTCATCAAGAGTGCCCAACTATGTCTGTCATTTCCATCCAACTGCTCTATTTATAGAAGCTGGTACTACAGCTTCCATGAATGAACCAGGATCCATGAATGGAGGATGAGCAGATGATTGATAGGTCTGCCCCTCCATTCATAGATTCTGCTTCATTGATGGAAACTGTAGCAATGGCTTCTATGGTTGGAACAGCTGGATGAAAGGCCTGGCATAGTCAGGTACTCTCGATGAGTGCCTGTCATAGCAGTACTGATAACCCCTGCTGCACCAGAAGATGGGGCATTGGAGGAGGAAGCTTTTAGTAAAGGAAGAAAAAGCAGTGCAAGGGACACATCTCATTGAAGGAGATAAGTGATGTCCTTTATGCTGATTTTTATTTTAAGGTAAGCTTAGCTTTAAAGAGCTATGTTGTGCTTTTGTAGATATTTTCATTATTATATTCAGGGCTAAGAAGTGCATTTGTCAGTTTTATACAGGTAAATATGAAATATGCCATATGGCTGTTTCACATGTAGTATTCCCAGTCAGCAGATGAAGCCCTAGGCTTCTTTATATGTTTAGCAGGCTATCAATACATATACAAATAACCTATATAAATAAAAAGACTAAACATTTTCCTTTCACATAATCTTTTGTCCTCTTATAGCACAGTTTGTCCCATGTTTTGAAGAAAAACAAATGTATCTTTCTGGCAGCCGGTTTTTGGAGCCTGTGAATTTTAGGTTTGGATGTTGACTTGACTGCATTACCTTGCAAGAACAAGACAATTCTGTCTCGTGCTTAGTGTACTCAAGTCAGTTCTATATTTTGAGATAACAAAATATACATGCAGCGCTCTGTAAATCATATAAAAAAAGAAAAAAACTCAAACAAAAAGTCCATCAATAAAGTCCTTTTTGAAATCACCGTGTGGATTGAATTTTCAAAATAAATCACCACGTGACTGTAAATAAATATCAAAACTGTGCTGTACTCCCCCTTTAGGTGTGCACTCACCAACTTTATTTGCCTCCCACTCTCATGGTTGGCAAAATTCGCTTTAGTATAAACATATATTTCGCCAGACCAGAATATTCGCTCATATGCATCGACTTTTCTCAGAATGGTTCCAACACTCCAAATCAATAGCCTTTGTAACTGACTCTCCACAGTAACATCCCCAGAATGGCTCCAACACTCCAGATCTACAATATCTGGTAATGACTCTCCATATCATATGAAAGAAAGGAAATAGAGACCCGACATGGTGCAGTATCCTTTAAAACATTTTAATCTCTGCTTAAAGAAACTCACAAGAACAAAATGCAAGATGAGCCCAAAGATATATCTCTCTACTTAGTGAAGGTAATGTCAGAGAGAGAAGACCACACAATGCTCTCACCACTGACGGTCCTCGCTCTCAGACAACTTGTGTCACTTCCGGTTCCAAAGATCGCCACTTCCGGTTTTCGCTCTGCCAAAACCTGACGCGTTTAGTCACATCCGGACTTATTCATAGGTAGTCATAGTGAGTTTCTTTAAGCAGAGATTAAAATGTTTTAAAGGATACTGCACCATGTTGGGTCTCTATTTCCTTTCTTTCATATGATATGGAGAGTCATTACCAGAGATTGTAGATCTGGAGTGTTGGAGCCATTCTGGGGATGTTACTGTGGAGAGTCAGTTACAAAGGCTATTGATTTGGAGTGTTGGAACCATACTGAGAAAAGTCGATGCATATGAGCGAATATCCTGGTCTGGAGAAATATATGTTTATACCAAAGTGAATTTTGCCAACCATGAGAGTGGGAGGCAAATAAATTTGGTGAGTGCACACCTAAAGGGGGAGTACAGCACAGTTTGGATATTTATTTACAGTCACATGGTGATTTATTTTGAAAATTCAATCCACACGGTGATTTTAAAAAGTACTTTATTAATGGACTTTTTGTTTATGAGTTTTTTTTTTCTTTTTTTATATGATTTACAGAGCGCTGCATGTATATTTTGTTATCTCAAAATATTATTTATTTGTTACAATTTTTTGTTCACAAGAGAAAGTAGCGGCTATATATGGTTTTATTATATATTATTATATATAATTCACTTATATATTTATTATTTTGAGCACAGTTTATATTCAGAAAGGTGGAATATACAGTCAGGTCCATAAATATTGGGACATTGACACAATTCTAACATTTTTGGCTCTATACACCACCACAATGGATTTGAAATGAAACGAACAAGATGTGCTTTAACTGCAGACTGTTAGCTTTAATTTGAGGGTATTTACATCCAAATCAGGTGAACGGTGTAGGAATTACAACAGTTTGCATATGTGCCTCCCACTTGTTAAGGGACCAAAAGTAATGGGACAATTGGCTTCTCAGCTGTTCCATGGCCAGGTGTGTGTTATTCCCTCATTATCCCAATTACAATGAGCAGATAAAAGATCCAGAGTTCATTTCAAGTGTGCTATTTGCATTTGGAATCTGTTGCTGTCAACTCTCAAGATGAGATCCAAAGAGCTGTCACTATCAGTGAAGCAAGCCATCATTAGGCTGAAAAAAAAACCAAACCCATCAGAGAGATAGCAAAAACATTAGGCATGGCCAAAACAACTGTTTGGAACATTCTTAAAAAGAAGGAATGCACCGGTGAACTCAGCAACACCAAAAGACCCGGAAGACCACGGAAAACAACTGTGGTGGATGACCAAAGAATTCTTTCCCTGGTGAAGAAAACACCCTTCACAACAGTTGGCCAGATCAAGAACACTCTCCAGGAGGCAGGTGTATGTGTGTCAAAGTCAACAATCAAGAGAAGACTTTACCAAAGTGAATACAGAGGGTTCACCACAAGATGTAAACCATTGGTGAGCCTCAAAAACAGGAAGGCCAGATTAGAGTTTGCCAAACGACATCTAAAAAAGCCTTCACAGTTCTGGAACAACATCCTATGGACAGATGAGACCAAGATCAACTTGTACCAGAGTGATGGGAAGAGAAGAGTATGGAGAAGGAAAGGAACTGCTCATGATCCTAAGCATACCACCTTATCAGTGAAGCATGGTGGTGGCAGTGTCATGGCGTGGGCATGTATGGCTGCCAATGGAACTGGTTCTCTTGTATTTATTGATGATGTGACTGCTGACAAAAGCAGCAGGATGAATTCTGAAGTGTTTCGGGCAATATTATCTGCTCATATTCAGCCAAATGCTTCAGAACTCATTAGACGCCGCTTCACAGTGAAGATGGACAATGACCCAAAGCATACTGCAAAAGCAACCAAAGAGTTTTTTTAAGGGAAAGAAGTGGAATGTTATGCAATGGCCAAGTCAATCACCTGACCTGAATCCGATTGAGCATGAGCACAGTTGCAGTAGAGGCCTGGCAGAGCATCACCAGGGATGAAACCCAGCATCTGGTGATGTCTATGCGTTCCAGACTTCAGGTTGTAATTGACTGCAAAGGATTTGCAACCAAGTATTAAAATGTGAAAGTTTGATTTATGATTATTATTCTGTCCCATTACTTTTGTTCCCTTAACAAGTGGGAGGCACATATGCAAACTGTTGTAATTCCTACACCGTTCACCTGATTTGGATGTAAATACCCTCAAATTAAAGCTGACAGTCTGCAGTTAAAGCACAACTTGTTCATTTCATTTCAAATCCATTGAGGTGGTGTATAGAGCCAAAAAGGTTAGAATTGTGTCGATGTCCCAATATTTATGGACCTGACTGTATATGCATATATTTTTTTTTTTTTCACCTGGATATATACGGTGTGTCAGTTCTAAGAAGTATTCACCTATAAATGAAATTGACATTTTGGGGTTTATTTTCTAAAATCAGGCTAACTTCTACATGCAAACCAATCAGCTTCTAACTTAAGCTTGTTCAATTAGGCTTTGGCAATAAAACCTGGAAGCTGATTGATTTCTGCGTAGAAATCAGTCTGATTTTGCACTCTCCAGCGTTAGTAAATAAACCCCTTTGTGTTCACTGAGTTCTTGTGGATTCTAAGGGGTAGAGTTACTAAAACTGGTGCACTCGGAATCAGCTTCTAACTTCAGCTTGTTCATTTAAGCTTCAACAATAAAACCCAGAAGCTGATTGGTTCCTATGCAGAGCTGTACCAGATTTTGCACCATGCAGTTTTACTAGATAACCCCTAAATAGCCAAAGACCGTTAACTGTCTTTCTTTGTATGGTTGGAATGAAGATTAGGTAGTGTTGTTCATACTCTGATTTTAGGGACGGTGCAGCAAATCTGTGTATGTTATTTTAATAACATACGCAGATATACTTATGCTTCTCCTTAACCATTAGCCGCCCGGCCAATGGCCGTTTGGCGGCTTCAAAAGTGTTGCTGCATTCCGGGTGCTCCCGCACATGCGCAGTTTGCGCTAATGCAGAGCGGCGCAGCAGCGCGATCTGTCACCGGCCGTGTACCTCGGACACGGCTGATGACAGATCCGAGTACCGGCTCCCGTTGCTGGTACCATGTGACCTGCTGTGACCAATCACAGCAGGTCACATGACGGTTGTATACAATGGATGGCTTCATTCATGCCATCCATTGTATACTAGTGCCTAGCTGTGAATGGTCACAGCTAATCACATGCACATGTCATGTGATTAGCTGTGACCAAATCACAGCTAAGCACAAAAAAAAAAAAAAAAAGCTGAATGAATCGATTTCATTCAGGTAAATGCTTGCTTATAGCAAAGTAATTCTTTGCTATAAGCAAATTGTGTAAAAAAAAATACTGATCACTTCCCCAAAGTAGTACAATGTTACTATGGTAACATTATTATGCTTTGGTCATAGTAAAATATGAAAACAAATCTTAAAAAAAATAAAAAAAAAAGTAATAAAAAATTAAAAATAATAAAAAAATAAAAAAAAATAAAAAAATATATATATTTTTTTTTTTCAAACTGTCACCAGTCAGTGTCCCTGTTCACCGCCATGTCAGTTATATGATGATGCTGTACTGCACTGGTGACAGTATGTAAAAAAAAAATAGTAAAAATTATTTTTTTAATTTTTTCATTTTCCGAAAAATTATGACAAAAAAAATACAACTTCAAAAAACTCGCCATGCCTCTTATGAAGTACGTCGGACTGTCTACTCTGCAAAAAGGGGTCATTTGGGGATATCTGTACTATTCTGACATTCTTGGACCTCAAGAAATTAGATTGGCCGTCAGTACTTCAGGATTGATCAATATTCAGATCTATACCATAGTTTGTGAACTCTATAACTTTCCTACAAACTAAATAATACAACCTAATTTGGGTTATTTTCACCAAAGACATGTAGCAGAATACATCTCGGCCTAAATTTATGAAGAACAATTATTTATTTGTAAACATTTATAACAGAAACAAAGAAAAATGTTTTTTTGTTAATTTAGCAAAAAATAAAAACCCCAGCGGTGATTAAATACCACCAAAAGAAAGCTCTAGTTGTGTGAAGAAAATGATAAAATTTTAGTTTGGGTACAGTGTTGTATGACCGCGCAATTGTCATTCAAAGTGTGAGAGCGCTGAAACCTGAAAAATGGCCTGGGAGGGAAGGTGTAAAATTGCACGGTATTGAAATGGTTAAGTGGCAATCTATTAAGAACACATCATTCTGAACCAATGACAAGCATTCTCTATGGCTGCCCTCTTTGATAGAAATAAAGCTGATAAAAGGAGGGTGGTGTTTTTCATTTTGAATCAACACACCTCTAATGTCTGCTCTAGCATCCTGTTTTCACAGTTTTTCAAACACCATTTTTTGGGTAGTGTTATGATAACCACCTGGTGTCTAATGCCATATCACTTTTATTTCTTTGTATTTACCACACCAGGTTCTTCATTAATCTTGATGCATACATGTTCATGTGTTACCATTTGGAATAGGGTTCCTGTGAAGTTACTTCTTCATTTTGTTTTTTATTTATTTTTTTTTCTATTGATGGTTTGCTATTGTACTTAGTTTTGTTCTTCTAAACATTGTAATTTTAGACAGACAGGCTTAGAATTAAAAGAGAGCAATAATTACAATTTACTAACAGAGTAAGAAAATAAATAAGGGCTGCTTCTCCTTAGATTCACGTTTACATCTATTCATTAAAAAATAAATAAATAAAGCCCACCCTCACTGCAAGTGTTAGATTCTCATGATGCGTAGGGAGTAGAGGAACAGGCATTATTACTTACCTTACACCTCAGAAGAACCAACACATACAGTGCAGGGCTGTTAACCCTGCACTGTACATTGGGGGTGTGGGGAGAAGTGCAGCCTGTTGCAGAGCAGAATAAGGTCAGTATTTCTCCATATTCTGACACCCCTAGACATAATGAGCATTTAACCCTTGCAGTGCAGGGGTTCCCACTGTAAAGGTTTTTTTTTGTTGTGCCCAGAATTGGTCTTTAAACTGAGCAAAGTGCTGAAGAGTAGGCACTGCAAGATGCCAGAACATGGCTTTTCTCTAAGATTGACCATTAACAGTACTGCTAGACCCCAAAGAACTTTACATGCCACTACTGAGTTTCTAGAAGCTGATATTTTCATAAACCTCCTACCTGACAACTATCAAGCCTGGGGATAGGTTGCTCAAGCATTAATGGAGAAAAGGAATAAGGGAGATTATTAGATTTTGTAAAATGGCAGGTACCATTTCCCACCTTTGATCTTATTTAAGTTCTCACCACCATATGTTTATGAAAGAGAATGTAGTCTTTCAGTGATTTGTTTTTCCTTGTTTGTTAAAAAAACAGATTGATGTAAATAATTTCAATGATGTGTGATGTGGAAACATTACTTCTTAGTATAGTTTGCAGTTATATATTTATTGACCATTCTCGCAATGCAAGACTATTGGTCACCCAATTAATTAAAAACAATGGCTCTTAACCACTTTCTGCTGTGATCTGTAAATTAATGCTCTCCTGCTTTATGTCTCATACTGAGGAAACAATAATCTACATCATTCATTTGACAGATAGCAGCTGGTACTTTTCAGGGCTGCTTGTTGTCAAACTGGGCTGTCCCTAACAGCTTTGGCCCCTACTAGTAATCAGAAACCAATCAAAGCAGTTCCTGAACACCCAATTGCTATGTCAGCTATGATGTAATTACCACATGCAGGCTGAATGCTTTTTTCACAAAGGAATGTTTTTATGTAGCAGAGGCCACTACAGCCTAGAGATGGCAGTGTGGCTTTATTTAATTCTGTAATTATCATCCACATTATTACAAAAATGTTGAAAAATGTATATTCGTTTGCCATTTGTTTAGTAAAAAATATGATGCCTTTAAAATGGTAGTCTTCAAATTAAAACAAAACAAAACAAAAAAAATATTTTGCCCTGCAAGGTAATATAATGTGCTTGTATGCATCGCATATTAGCACATTATGAAATACTTACCTTAAAACGAAGTCCCCCAGCCGCACACTGTCACCGCTGACAGGACTTCCATCTTCACCCAGTCTTCCTTCCGAGTTCACAGGCTCAAGACGTTTGACTGGCTAACCCGTGATGACGTCACTCCCAAGCATGCGTATAGGAGCCCCGGGCACGGCACACAGCTCTGAAGAAATGCCATGGGTATGTCGTTCCATCAGAGTGCATGCGCTGGTGAGGTCACCGGTCACTGTTCACTGGTATATCTCCTAAACAGTACATGTTTAGGAGATATTCATTTTACCTACAGGTAAACTTTATCATAAGCTTACCTGTAGGTAAAAAGGACACACGAGTTTACCAGCACTGTAAAAAAATTTAAATCCTTAGGTAGCTAAATGAGTTAAAATTAAGGTAATTGATGCTACTAAATTTAGTCTGGGCATCTAGGCTTCAGTGACCTCTGGGCACAAAAGGGTTAATCTGGGAGGTTGAATGAGGCAGTGTCAAATATGGAGATCCACGAGTTGGACTTTAAAGTGAATATTATGATAATTTAAAATATGTGCACTGTACTTTTTTATTGGAGCTAAGTGATGTTACTTTCATGTGTCTAAACTGAACCACATGCTCCTTGATATTTAGATGTTGCTGTGGATACTTATGACACCGTCATCATTACGCTGATAACTAAAGTATAACAGGTGCAGTTAAGAAGCCCTCTCAAAGGCTGCATGTCTGATTATTTTACAGCCTTTGCTGAAAACTGTTTTTCAGAGGATGTAGTTGGTCTTTTAGGAGCTGCAGTACACTGGTTCTTGTTCCTTTCATGCATTTTTTTTTGTTACCAATGCAAAATCATGGTTAAAAAAATATCTATAAATGTTTAGGGCTGAGCATTTTAGTTGCTTCCTTTATAGAACAAAGCAGCAAATGCTATTATGGTCTGAGTACATATTTCTTAGAGCTTTTTAAAATCTTCTATCCCCCACGGAAGAAATATAATCAAGATCAAACATCATAATGCAAACTATGAAGTTAACAAGCTGTATCTCACATAGCAACATGCCTTGTTAGGGTTTCAGATATAAATTGACATGGCTTAATATTTTAAAAAGAAAACATAAAAAAGATAGATGTAACAGAATAATAGGCAAAACATAAAGCACACTACAAGAAAAGAGAGTGAAACTTGAAGGGTAAATGGAGGAGGAAACTCTAGGAAAAACTGGGGAGATAAATATGTTTTGTTCAGCTCTAAAGGGTATCTCCACTTTCATGCATAAAAAAAAGCAAGTGAAAAATATAGCATATACAATTGCTACACAAGTCATATTGTAATTGAATGTTATAAAACATTACCTTACCTTTCCTTTTCAATCTGCAATGCTGCAATTTTCTGTAAAATGCAATGCAATATGGCTACCTGGAGGTGTTCTGTACGGAACGCCCCCCAGAAATGTCATTTCCTGCTTGTGTGATTGCCCCATTGACTTTTGGCATCCCCTGCGACAAAAATATCCCTTTTGGTGAGATGCTCTTAAAGAATCCTTTCGGCCCCACATCCAATCACTGTCCAAAACTTGCCACCACCACCTCCGCAACATCTCCAAGATGTTCCCTTCCTAACCAATGACACCACAAAGCATCCCATTTCATGTCTTGACTGCAGCAACTCCCTCCTCACTGGCTTACTTTTACATAGGCTGTCCCCCCTTCAGTCCATCCTGAATGCTGCTGCCAGGCTCATCTACCTTACCAGCCATTCAGTGTCTGCCACCTCTCTCTGCCAATCCCTCCACTGGCTGCCACTCACCCAACATATTAATTTCAAGTTACTTACAACAACTTACAAAGCCATCCACAACTCAGCCCCCAGCTACATCACTAACCTTGTCTCAAAATTCCAACCAAATTGTTCTATTCATTCCTCCCAAGGTCTCCTTCTCTCTAGCTCCCTTGCCGCCTCCTCAAATGCTGACCTCAAGGACACCTCCAGAGCCGCTCCCAACCTCTGGCACTCCCTTCCCCAGTGTATCCAACTATCTCCTACTCTGTTCACTTTTAGACAATCCCTGAAAACTTATCTCTTCAGAAAGGCTTATCCTGCCTCCATCTAACAACTGTACATGTATTATTTCTGTTAGCCCAACTCCCCATGGTTATTACCGTTTAAATCTTTTGACCCTCCCTCTTAGTTCGTAAGCTCTAATGAGCAGGGCACTCTGATCCCTCCTGTATTAAATTTAATTGTACTGTGTGCTTTTATGTTGTAAAGTGCTGTGTGAACTGTTGGCATTATATACACTCACTGGCCACTTTATTAGGTACACCTGTTCAATTGCTTGGTAACACAAATTGCTAATCAGCCAATGACATGGCAGCAACTCAATGCATTTAGGCATCTAGACATGGTGAAGACAATTTGCTGAAGTTCAAACCGAGCATCAAAATGGGGAAGAAAGGGGATTTAAGTTTGAACGTGGCATGTTTGTTGGTGCCAAACGGGCTGGTCTGAGTATTCAGAAAACTGCTGATCTGCTGGGATTTTCACATACAACCATCTCTAGGGTTTACAGAGTATGGGCCGAAAAAGATAAAATATCCAGTGAGTGGCAGTTGTGTGGATGAAATTGCCTTGTTGTCAGAGGAGAATGAGCAGACTTGTTGCTGCGACATTCAGATGGTAGGGTCAGAATTTGGTGTAAACAACATGAATGCATGGATCCATTCTGCCTTGTATCAACGGTTCAGGCTGGTGGTGGTGTAATGGTGTGGGGGGTATTGCCACTAGTAAGGTGTACCTAATAAAGTGGCTGGAGAGTGTAAATCCTGTATAATAATACTAATAATAATAAAAAAGGGAAAACACATCTAAAGGGATGCAGACCCTGCAATTTTCCTCATTAGCTGATTGATATTTATGAAACCACTCCAATACAGATTCAATCTGCACATGAACAGAGACAAACTAAAGCTGGCCAAACATTATACAATTTTCTTATTCAAGTTCTTTTAGATTTACCTTCAACTATGTAGTGCAAGCGCCTACCTAATTGCATACAAATTAAAAGTGTTTAGGTTTGACCCTATATATGGTTTTGGTAAATCTAAAGGAAAATTATACAAAAGAATTATATAATGTATGGCCAGCCTAACAGCTAAAGTTTGTTAAAATCTTTGCAATGTACATAGATCACCCAGAGGGGAATTATATTTTTTTTTCTCAACAAAAGTGGACTTACTCTTTAATATACATCCTATTCTGCCAGCTATTAATATACAGTAGCAAAATTGCTAAAACTTGGGAAATAGTTTTTTTGCTTATTAACCCTTATTATGATGTGGAAGGATTCCTGGCTTTCATAGCATACTGATTCAATATAAGATTACTGTGCCTTAAAAGAGTAGGTAGTAGGTTCAGAACTGAAGGCATCACCTATAGTTCAGTTCCCCTATGGTTACTTTCACTGTATGCTTTTTATGGAGTTAAGTCACTGTGTGTGTAGCTGTGTGCTGTACAACTGGTGGTTTTCATGCACTATTCATACTTCATTTATTCTTTGACATTTTGCTTCCCCAGTACACTCAAAACATTTTCTTTGAAGCGAGTTACTCAAAGGAGGATTGGAAAAGCCTTGCATGGCATGGAAGGGCTCACCTTGCTGTGCTTCATGCTCTGGATTTGTCAGAGACATTTTAAAATCCTTAAGGGATATAACCAGTCTCAAAGCCCCATCAAAATTTCAGTAGCATTGCAGGGTCATGATCACCCACTGTGCTTAAAGAACTGACCTCCACTTTAGGCATTTTACAGGCATTTTGCTTTGGCTGTAAAGTAAGGAAAAAGTATCTCTGACTTAATCAATAATTTAGCAATTGGAGGGAGCGTGTGCCTTTATTAGATCACTTGGAATGTAATTGGTGTTATAATCTGATTAGAAAATAAAGGGCATGTTAGGTTTAAATACACATAGGTGAAAAACATGACCTGATATTTTTTTTTTTACTATTTTGAGCTTTACTAAATGAAAAACAAGTTCAGTATTTGTTTTTGGTTTTCTTTGCAGTTATTTTAATTGCATTTGTCTCTGCTGTGCCTTTTCTAATGAACTACTGCACCTATACCCATTTTGGAAAGCTTTTCAGTTGCCCACTCGTAGTTCTGTGTCTTGGGTAGCTGCAGAAGGTTATCTGCTGAGCTCATATTTTCTCAGCAGGTAACCTTGGCACACCACCACTGGAGGAAAACATGATTGTAATATATTTTCCTGACTTCCAATTGTTCTCACGGTGCCATGGTGTGTAGCCTATGTTAGGAATGTGAGATACTCTACCTTAGTAAAAAAGAAATACATGATCAAAAGAAGTCCCTTCTTTAAAGTTTATTTACTGTATATGTGCAATAGAAATGTCCATGTAAGAACTAAATAGAGCCTTAGGATCCTAACTTGTATATGAAATATAACTTTTATTTTATCCCTGTAAAAAAAATACAGCAAATAACCAAAAAAATCTTGACAGATTTCTTTTTTGTATCTTTGTTAGGAGAATAAACTGAAGAAGAGCTATGTCCCTGGACTTATTAAAAGAATGCCTTAATCCAGATCTGTTTTTGCTGTTCTTAAAGGCTAACTTCCCCTTTTACAGAAACCATCCCATGCAGACTGACAAATGCACTGTGCAGTCTGTTAATATATAGTTAGATACAGTTGCTGTACCTGTAGGTGGTTTCTGTCCCCAATGCAGCCTGGCTGAAACACATAACCATTCTGTGTTGGGTTATTTGCAGGACATGGCACTCGCTTCTAGTATCCCAGGAACAAGCATGCTTTGTGTTTCAAAATCCATGCCTGTTTAGTGTACACTCTGTCTACCTATCCCACCAGATGCTGAGCACAGCTTTGCTGAGATATGAAGCACTATGCATGCATGGCTTTTAAAAAAGGAAGTACGTTTGCTCCCGCAATGCTGGGGGTGAGCACCAATGGCTGCTGTGCCCTGCAATTAACTCAGGATGTAAAGATATAACACCGTAAAGTATTTTAACCAGACTTCATGAGGGACAGAAACAGCCTACAGGTGTGGCTACTGGATGTAAATATATTTTAACAAATCACACAGTGCATTTAAAACTACTGGAGCCCGCATGGGCCAATTTCTGTAAAAGGTGAACTCAGCCTTTAACAATGAGGTTTTCTTAAATTTGGCAAAGCAGTGTGGCAGATGTGAAGAAATAATTGAATCCTCTTGAACAAAACGAATAATTCTTCCTCCAATTTACCGTATTTTTCGCTCCATAAGACGCACTTAGGTTTTAGAAGAGGAAAACAAGAAAAAAATATTCTGAACCAATGGACTGCAGACATAGTACAGGAAATGACCGGAGACTGCAGACATAGTACAGAAGCTGACCAGAGACTGCAGACATAGTACAGGAGATGACCAGAGACTGCTGACATAATACAGGAAATGACTAGAGACTGCGGACACTGTACAGGAGATGACCAGAGACTGCGGACTTGGTACAGGAGATGACCAGAGACTGCAGCTATAGTACAGGACATGACCAGAGGCTGCGGACATAGTACAGGAGATGACCAGAGACTTCAGACATACTACAGGAGATGACCAGAGACTGCGGACATAGTACAGGAAATTACTAGAGACTGCGAACATAGTACAGGAGATGACCAAAGACTGCGAACACAGTACAGGACTTAACCAGAGGATGCGGACACAGTACAGGAGATGACCAGAGACTGCGGACATAGTACAGGAGATGACCAGAGACTGTAGACGTACTACAGGAGATGACCAGAGACGGCAGACGTAGTACAGGAGATGACCAGAGACTGCGGACATAGTACAGGAGATGACCAGAAACTGTGGACATAGTACAGGGGATGACCAGAGACTGCGGACATAGTACGGGAGATGACCAGAGACTGCAGACATAGTACAGGAGATGACCAGAGACTGCGGACATGGTACAGGAGATGACCAGAGACTGCGGACATAGTACAGGAGATGACCAGAGACTGCGGACATAGCACAGGACTTAACCAGAGGATGCGGACACAGTACAGGAGATGACCAGAGACTGCGGACATAGTACAGGAGATGACCAGAGACTGCAGACGTACTACAGGAGATGACCAGAGACGGCAGACGTAGTACAGGAGATGACCAGAGACTGTAGACCTTTGGGGAGCAAAAGGGGAGGGGAGCAGGTACCCAAATTTGACAGGTACCTGTTCCCACTTTTGCAGAGTTGTCCTCCCTCCCCATCTTCTGGGACACGTAACAGGTCCCATAAGATTGCTGGACCATTCACAAAGCGCAGCGCTTCTCGCGCATACGCAGTGGGCACCCAGCTGTGAAGCCTCAAGCTGTCACAGCCAGGTGCCCACACTTAAGATGCCGGTGTCAGGGAGAGAAGACGGAGAGGACACCGCTGGACCGAGAAACAGGTAGGACCAAGGAGCAGGTTCTACTGCACAGAAGAGTCGAGCGGCTGGCCCGGTATTCTAACACGGCAGTGGCGGGAAAACCAGGCCGGCCGCTCCATAAGATGCACAGACATTTTCCCCCATTTTTTTGGGGGGAAAAGTGCATCTTATGGAGCGAAAAATACGGTAATATATTATGTACAGTATGAGGATTGATTTACTAAAGGCAAATAGAATGTCCACTTTTCAAGTGAAGCTGCATTTTGCAAGGGATTTATCCCCGGAATTTAGTGAATGTGGCAAAGCTTTGCTGACTTCTATCATCCAATCATAAGTGAAGAAAAAAGCTATTTTTTTTCTTTTTTTAGTTTGCATGTGATTGGGTATTTTTTGCAAAATGCAAAGTACACTAAAATTCTCTTGCAAATTGAGCAGCATATTTACCCTTAATAAATCTGCCCCTTTGGCTCTATTTGCACATTTTCTAGTGAACAAACTCCAATGTGGGTTATGCTACATTTACATTCTACACACTTCAAGTTTCCTCCATAGTATGGAATGTGTATGTACCTTATACAATGGTTTACTTGGTCATAAGCTGAGTAAATGCTAAAAACATTTTGAGACATTACATTTTTGTAACTGTTATGTATAGTTTCCAGAAGATTCTCGATTTGATGTTGTTTTGATATACGATGCCCTGATATGTAGTCATGTGTGACAGTCTAGTACGCTATAAATGAGCCCCGCAATCTCTTAATTAGCATGCATTTACCAAATATCGCCTTTAATTGACCTGTACATAATAACATTCCATTAGTGTTTTAAGGGCATATTATAGGTCCACTGGGTGCACAGCAATGACAAAACACACTCATAATCTCATTCAGTATTTGAAAGGCCTGCATTGTTTCTTTTCCTCTTTCAATCCCTGCATGAAAAGACTCCAGCCTAAAATTAGCAGAAATGATAGCTAGTTAATGTATTACAGTGAGAGCCCTTAGCTTTGGTTTCCATGGCTCCTGAGATTGGCTCATTTGTTTTCTAGATGAGTAATTACTACACAATTAGAGTTGGCTAAAAATAAAGAAGCCCTTTGTTCCTGGCTATTCATTAATATTAATAAAAGATCTGTCCAGGCTACATAGTAAACAAGGAATGCAAATGTGTCTACCCCCTGGCAGGATAGCTGTAGATTTATTAGTTCATGGCAAGCAGTCTCTTCAGCCTATCTCTTGATTTCAGATTTTCCTGTCATATGCTTGTGAAAAAACAGTGTTGTGGATAAGATTCACACACAGAGGAACAGTAGATTAACCATTCACCTGGGTGGTCTCTTTTAATACAATCCATTTCCAAATACCAGATGTTTAGGTTGAAAACCATTAAATAGATGACATGTTTCTTTGATACTCTCAAGATTCAATTACCTGATCTATCAGTTGCCCAATTTCCCGTCTGAAAACTATTGTCATTGCTGGCTTTCCTAAGGTGTTATTTTCACCGGGGATGTTGAAATTGCAACTAACTAGCATGCATTCACACTTGGCATTACAGTACAATGCAGCATCAACTATGGACACATACTTTTCCAAAGTGTAAATCCAGATGATCCACAGCTTAATCTTTGTTACACTGAATTATCATTACTAAACTGAAATTCAAAATTAAAATGTGTTGGGTGACATGACTGGGGAACTGCCAGATGTGATTTTCTATATAGGACACACATGTCCGCTTTTGCAATTTCTTCCTAAGTATACTGCAGCAGACCTATAACTCAAATAGAAGGTGGTAGGCCTTTAAAAATAAGGCAGGTCTTGGGTGTGGGCATGAGTTTAGAAGATGCTGGAAGCCTTGAGTGATGCATGCAAACTTTTGGGAGGGAACATTGATGATGATCCATTATTGACGACTTCGACTACCATAGAAGATGTTATTGCTCTGCAAGGGCACCAACCTGATATTAGTTATGCGTGTGCCTCTGGAAGCTGCCAGAAAGTCAAAATCATAGGATCCAGTGCTTTTGAGCATGTTATTGTGAAATGTAAACAATATATAATTTTATGATAAAGACATAGCTACCAATTGTCTCTCATCTGGATGGACGTTCCCTCTTTAACCACATCACCTCTCGCACTTGTATACCCCCATGGGCCAGAGCAGTTTTCTTTGTCATAACTTAAAATAAAAGTCAAAACCTTTTTTTTAGTTTTGGATAGAGGGGAGATGGATTAGAACACCTGTCAGTTTTTTATTGCTGTCTGTGACCTTATTAGAGAGATTCACATTCTCTATTTGTCCTGTTTACCATTACCATTGAAAGTGAAAGTAAAAGGAAATCCCAAATTTTGGGTTGTCCCCAGAAAAGTAATAGAAGGGAAATCTTCCAATGGGGACACTAGTTCTGGTGACTTGGAGTCCCCAAGGAATTCCTTTCCCCTCAATTCCTGTTTGCAGAGATTTCCCTTTATTTCCTGTCCCATAGTCAATGTGACACAGATGGCAAAAAAAATCTAGCAGGGGTTACAACACTCCCTTGCTTTATACAAAATGGAAAAACAGTTGTGCATATAGTTCTATTTTAAGATAAAAAGTAATACATATATTATTGTTTTAAGGACACACAAGTCTTTCTTTTTGTGATATTGTCTTGCAAAAAAGCAACAAAACTAAAAAACACAATTTTTTATTTTTTGACCAGTGTTGGTACTGTGCTGTGAGACACACCCTGGGTGAGATTTACTAAAATTGGAGCACTCAGAATCTATTGCAGCTGTGCATGATAGTCAGCCAGCTTCTAACGTCAGCTTGTTCATCTATGCTTTGACAATAAAACCTGCAGTTTTAGTAAATCTCCTCCTCAGTGTTAAACTAGGTAAGACGACCTCTATAAGACCTCTATTCTTATTCTGAATCCATTAAAAGTAAATTAGTATTGAAAATGTGGTTTTAATCAATCATTTTTTGTGTTTATTAACAGGTACTTATATAGTGTGACAGTTTAAAGGATAAGTTCACCTTTTAACATAAAATAATAAATGTGCTTTTTTTTAGCAGGTAACAAAAATGTGCATTTACTATTTTTTTTTTTAGCCTGGAAAGCAGTGCACAGCGATCAGCAGATCCCTGGTGCCATGCAGGTCAACTGCCTGTCCTCTGCTCGTACATCGGATGGGCAACCAGATACACGCTGACAAGAATAATCAATTAACTAGCACAGCGCTCAACGGCGTCTTGGTACTTCATTGAGAACTACAACTACAAAGGCTGTTGGGACCTGTAGTTTCCCATTCACAGAACTCTGTGAATGAATGACACAGCTGGGTGGGCAGAGCCCCCCACTGCCACATTTTTTTAAATTGTGACAGCAAGCTGGGGGAGACGATCACCCGCTAGATGTCACAACGGGGGATCTAGGGGTGCGGGGGGTGGTACTACAGTAACATCCTGAATATGGGTGTAACATGTTATGAAAGGTGAATTTATCCATTAAGCAGGAAAAAAATAAATAAATAATAAAAATAAAACATTATATATACATACATACATACATACACTGCTCCAAAAAATTAAAGGAACACTTTGAAAACGCATCAGATCTCAATGTGTTTCAATGTGAAAAAAGAATGCAGCAGGCTGGTCCATTTTGCTGAAATTTCATTGCAGCAACTCAAAATGGTACTCGGTAGTTTGTATGGCCCCCATGTGCTTGTATACATGCCTGATCATGTCAGGACATGTTCCTAATGAGACGACGGATGGTGTCCTGGGGTATTTCCTCCCAGATCTGGACGAGGGCACCACTGAGCTCCTGGACATCCTGAGGTGCAACCTGGTGGCGTCGAATGAACTGAAACATGATATCCCAGATGTTTTCGATTGGATTTAGGTCAAGCGAGCATGGGAGCAATTCAATGGTATCAATTCCTTCATCCTCCAGGAACTGCCTGCATACTCTCACCACATGAGGCCGGGCATTGCCATGCCCCAGGAGGAGCCCATGACCCACTGTACCAGCGTAGGGTCTGACAATGGGTTTAAGGATTTCATCCCGATACCTAATGGCAGTCAGGGTGCCATAGTCTAGCTTGTAGAGGTCTGTGTGTCCCTCCATGGATATGCTTCCCCAGACCATCACTGACCCACCGCCAAAATGGTCATGCTGAACGATGTTACAGGCAGCATAACATTCTCCATGGCTTTTCCAGACCATTTCACGTCTGTTACATGTGCACAGGGCACCAGTGGTGGATCTGCCAATTCTGGTGTTCAATGGCAAATGCCAATCGAGCTCTATGGTGCCGAGCAGTGAGCAAACTCATGAAGTCTGTTTCTCATTGGTCAGAGACATTCACACCTGTGGTCTGCTGGAGGTAATTTTGTAGGGCTCTGGCAGTGCTCATCCTGTTTCTCCTTGCACAAAGCAGCAGATACCAGTCCTGCTGATGGGTTAAGGACCTTCTACGGCCCTGTCCAGCTCTCCTAGAGTAACTGCCTGTCTCCTGGAATCTCCTCCATGCTCTTGAGAGCAGAAAAGATGAGTAGGGAAAAAAATGTCAGTGGCCTCCACCTGTAAAACTATTCCTTTTTTTGGGGTTTGTCTCATTGTTGCACATCTAGTGCACCTGTTGTTAATTTCATTAACCCCAAAACAGCTGAACTGATTAACAACCCCCTCTGCCACTTAACTGACCAGATCAATGTCCCAGGAGTTTAATTGACTTGCTATACTCTGACTTAAAAAGTGTTCCTTTAAAATATTTTGATCAGTGTGTGCGTGTGTAAATATATATACATTACATTCAGTGCCTTCAAAGGGCTTGCAATCTAAGATCCCCAACTCACATTCGCACGTACAAATACTAAGGCCAATTTAGACATGAGCCATTTAACCTACCAGCTGAAAGCAATGTGTACTGCTTTCCAATTTCATAACTCTAATATATATATATATATATAGGTTATCCATGCAACGTTATTGACTACATCATATGCAGAAGGATTTTTTTTTTTTTCTTCGTTTTCCCGATCTGTGCTTGTCCCATGAAGTTTGCACTTTGCTTATCACAGACACATAATCAGACTTGTACAACAATGGATAACAACATAAAGTCACTGAAGGTAGTATCGCTAAGCTGCAGTTCTTTTGAGCAAGAAAAAACAGCGGTGATCCTGTTGTCACAGACTGCAGTATCTTTGACCACCACTAGATGGGGCATTGGTCAGATCTTGCTGGCTGGACAGTCACACATGGACAGATACCACTCTTACATGCAGTCTGGTGCACTCTAAGGGATGGGGAACAATCTAGCAAATGGCATACACTTTTGGGATTCATCAAGTTTCCATGCAAGTCAGAATGTGTTATTCTCTTTTTCCAAACACACCAACATGCCAGACACACAACGTTAATTTGCCACAAGCTAGCAGTTTGTCTGCTGACTGGTCTGCTAAGGAACCATACACATGTACAGGTTTCTGTCTGACAGGTATACTACTTTACACTCTGCATAATCTGCAAACACCCAGTGAAATTGCATACAGGTTAACAAAAGCTTAGACTGAGTATATACACACTGGTAACACAGCCTTAGCATAGTACACAGAAGGCACTCATTCATTTTTTTAAATTTAATGTTCCAAAGGTGGAAGTGCATTAAGATCTGTACAAAGATGAAAATTACAAAAAAGACAAAAGCAGATACTGAATGTGGCTATTTACTATGAAATGAAAGGAAGAACATTTTTTAGCAAACTTGTAATATGAAGAACAGACCCAATTTTTTTTTTGTTTTTTTATTGCTTTATCACTATATTAGGATACATATTTTGATATTCTGATATATTGCCATGGGTATGACATCGGTGAAGATGCAAGATGATAAATGTACTTGATTTATTTAATGTAAGTGATTTATTTAATCTTGCAAATGATTGTTTTCATTTATTTAAATAATACAGATTAATGGTAGTTCTAGCAATCAAGAATGAATATGACTTTAATTTCATTCGATTTTGCTCAAAGGTCTGGAGTTATGCACTGTGTCCTGTACAATGCTTTTTCTGATTGTCCATCGTATTATCACACTTGTATTATATGGAGGGTTTGGCAAAATTATCTGGAAGCTTTTTGTCTTCCTAGGCAGTGACCTTCGTAGTTCATGATTCTTTATTGCTAATCATTCAATCATTGTCCTAAATTTGCACTTGATTACTTCAGCCCACTACACACAGCAAGTGGTTTTTTTCGTTCAACACAGGCGATGTTGTTGCGGTGATCTTCCCCACTGAGCTACTGTATTCTGAGAAGGGGACTACACCAATCATCCACCCCCATCCCCACAGACTTCTGTACACACTGACCAAAAACAGGCAGTTCTGCCAAATCTGATTTTGGGCCCATGTGTACCTAAAATTACATGTTTTATATGTTTTTTTTTAGATAGAAATGTGAAATAGCTGAAATCTGGCATAAACAAATATTGTCTACATATAAGTAGCATATGTACTTTTACTTAAATTTTGGTGTGCTTTGTATCTTTTTTCTGTGCAACGATCTATTGTGAAACATCTCCTTAAGACCAGTCTCTCTCCTCGTGCATGGCGACTGGACTTGTATCCATCCCCTTCCTGTAGTTTTCAGTGGACAGTCCTGGTGGGTCCTTCCCAAAACTCTGCTTTCTGTACAAGCTATGTGCAACACAGTGGTAGTATCATCACTACTTTTAAAAGGTGATAATTGGGTTCATAAAAGCATTTGGTGCTTACAAAGTAGAATTTTTCATTTGTGGTTATTGAGTATATTGAAATGAGTGTTTTTGTGCTCAGAGTTCAGCTTTGACTATTTACATATTCTTTACAGTCAGTAAAAAAGATTGGAAGACAAAAGGTTGAACCGCTGCACACCAGAACCCAGCCACTATACAGAAAGGTAAAGATACGGCTTCAGCCTGAACTCTTCCTGGCTATTCTCCTCTGACATGTTTCACCCCACTTATGTCAGGTGTGGTGTAACACGTCAGGGGAGCATAGCCAGCAGGAGGAGTTCAGGATGAAGCCATATCTTTACCACTCTATAAAATGGCTGGGTTCCGGTGTTTGACGTTTCCACCTTCCTTTTTCCAATCTGCTAGCCTGGATGAGCTTGTTTGAACGTCGGCACAAGATCTGTACCTTGGACTGCAGGTAGATGTTTTGCAGTGCTTTGAGTGGCACTCCAAGTTTTTGCATATAGGTTGCAGTCAGTAAAATGGCTTTAAAACAAGCCATTGCTGACCTCTGTATGTGCAGTTACCATGAAATAATTCATTCTGAAAGTGTTGAGACAACATACTTTCACTTTAATTTTCCCAGCAGTCAGTTGCCAGCCTTCTAGTATGACAGGGGTGGGAATGTAAACACAGAGCATGTGCACAGGAAGGAGCGCTAATGCAGAATTCCAACTTTCAGGCTCTGTTCACACTAGTGCGATTTATAGACGCATTGATGTGAATGGGAACCATTGAAAACAATGTGATTTCTTTTTCTTTTTTCTTTTTATTCTTTATTTAAGGGATTGCATCACCCAACATAAGAAAAACATGATGACACACAGGTGTAAAGACAACAGAAAAAAACCATAAATTACACATATTACAAGGAACATCGTAAATGCCATACATAGGAATACCTATTATGCACAAATGTAAACAGATACAAACTGCAAGATCAGATCAGATAAGACCACTCCTGTAACATATATGTTTGTTCCTGTGCGTCAAATATGAACGTACACAGCTAAGGGCGTGCATATCCCTACCAAATGTGTTTTGCATAATTTTCCAAAACAGAAAAAGTAAGAAGAGCAAGAAAGAGAGAAAAAAAAGGGGGGGGGAGAGGGCGCAGGGAGGTAGAAGTGGGGAGAGGAAAGCCTCTGAAGGGACCTGGAGAGCACACATCTCAACCTCCATCCAAGGAAGAATCCGACAGAGGAAGGTTACGCTAGTCATACGCCTAAGTATTGCATATTATTATTATACAGTATTTATATAGTGCTAAAAGGTTTGCTCAACGCTGTACATTATAGTGGGGGACAGAACATGAGACAATACAGTAACAAAACAAAACACGAGGGGGTCAAGGGCCCTGCTCTTTCAAGCTTACAATCTAGGATATAGTCATCTGAGAAATGAAAGAGATTCCAATAAAACCACCTGGTCTTCATGTACAATGTGATTTCTATTATCATGCAATTCTTTGCAACCCAAGATGCAAATCAGCGCAGTATGATTTTGGAAAATGTTCCTGTACTACTTTGGTGTGATTCCAACATGATTTTAGCCTCCAAGAATATGTATACCACTTCAACGTCAGATCAAATTCTGATCTCAGCAGTGTGAACCTAGGCTAAGGTCTAACCAGGTTCTCTTATAGCTACAGTGAGGAACAGAAGTATTTGAACACCCTGCGATTTTGCAAGTTCTCCCACTTAGAAATCATGGAGGGGTCTGAAATTCACATTGTAGGTGCATTCCCACTCTGAGAGACAGAATTTAAAAAAAAAATTCAGGAAATCACATTGTATGATTTTTAAAGAATTTATTCGTCTTGTACTGCTGAACATAAGTATTTGAACACCTGAGAAAATCAGTGTTAATATTTGGTACAGAAGCCTTTGTTTGCAATTACAGAGGTCAAACGTTTCCTGTAGTTCTTCACCAGGTTTGCACACACTGCAACAGGGATTTTGGCCCACTCTTCACACAGATCTCCTCTAGATCTGTCAGGTTTCGGGGCTGTCGCTGAGCAACACGGAGTTTCAGCTCCCTCCAAAGATGTTCTATTGGCTTTAGGTCTGCAGACCGGCTAGGCCACTCCAGAACCTTGATATGCTTCTTACGGAGCCAATCCTTGGTTATCCTGGCTGTGTGCTTCAAGTCGTTGTCATGTTGGAAGACCCAGCCACGACCCATCTTCAATGCTCTGACTGAGGGAAGGAGGTTGTTGCTCAAAATCTCAAAGTAAATGGCCCCATTCATCCTCTCCTTAATACAGTGCAGTCGTCCTGTCCCCTTCGCAGAAAAGCACCCCCAAAGCATGATGTTACCACCCCATGCTTCACAGTAGGGATGGTGTTCTTGGGATGCAACTCATCCTTCTTTTTCCTCCAAACATGACGAGTGAAGGTTAGACCAAAAACTTCTACTTTGGTCTCATCTGACCACATGACTTTCTCCCATGCCTCCTCTGGATCATCCAGATGATCATTGGCAAACTTCAGACGGGCCATGTGATGACTTGAGCAGGGGAACCTTCTGTGCAATGCATGATTTGAAACCATGACGGCGTAGTGTTCTACCGACAGTGACCTTTGAAACTGTGGTCCCAGCTCTCTTCATGTCATTGACCAGCTCCTCCCTTGTAGTTCTGGGCTGATTCCTCACCTTTCTTATCATCAGTGATAACCCATGAGGTGAGATCTTGCATGGAGCCCCAGTCCGAGAGAGACTGACAGTCATCTTTAGCCTATTCCATTTTCTAACTATTGCCCCAACTGTTAATCTATTTTCACCAAGCTGCTTGGCAATTGCCCCATAGCTCTTTCCAGCCTTGTGGAGGTCCACAATTTTGTCTCTGGTGTCTTTTGACAGCTCTTTGATCTTGCCCATGGTAGTAGTTGGCATCTGACTGACTGTGGATTGGACAGGTGTCTTTAAAGAGCTCAGACAGGTACTACTAAGTTAGATTAATGAGTGCAGTAAAGGAGGACTTTTTAAAGGCACAGTAACAGGTCTTTGAGAGCCAGAATTCTTGCTGTTTCTTAGGTGTTCAAATACTTAAAAAAAAAAACATATAGTGAAAGGATTTGTGAACAAGATGTACACAAAAGCGGTTACATGTAAGGATAATGCGGTAAACAAACACATAAACAATGTATAAATACTTTATTAGTATCAAAATGCGTGTGCAAGATTTGCCAAATGTACACACAGAAAAATTGTCTACATTTAGTAACCATCACCTCACCCCAGACAACGTTGTCTGGGCAACCCTAAAATGAAAAATAAAATTAACCTCATGGTGTGACCATAGTTAGGTAGATATTACTAACATGACAGCGACAACCATTGTCATCTGTCAAAGTACAGCAAAAACATTGGGGTGCACCTCCGGGATGCAATATAGGAAGCTGATGCTAATATGATTCCAATAATGCCAAATGGACATGAATAGCACAAGGTCCAATGTATATCACTGGAAATATAATGTGCAGGCAGTCCTATCACATAATAGTGATTAATTCAGTCCCACAGTTAAATCATTGGATATATACCTCAGTTCAGTGAATGACAATGCAGGCTAGGTCAGGGCATGCATGAGCAGCAATGTTGCATCTCACTTATATAAAGCTGGTGGCAATGGTAGATATAGGCAGTAGATAAGGGTGAATTGCTGTAGTTTCACAGATGACAGTGGTTGTTGCTGTCATGTTAGCAATATGTACTCAACTATGGCAACACCAGAGGAACTGAATTTATTGTCTCTTGAGAAGAGGAGATTAAGGGGGGATATGACCAACATGTATGAATACATCAGTGGTTCATATAGTGAACTCGGTGTAGAGCTATTCACCCTGAGGTCATCACAGGGGACAAGGGGGCACTCTTTACGTCTGGAGGAATAGAGATTTAATCTCCAAACACGGAAAGGTTTCTTCACAGTTAGAGCTGTGAAAATGTGAAATAGACTCCCTCAAGAGTTGGGTCTGGCCAGCTCAGTGGATTGCTTCAAAAAAGGCCTGGATTGTTTCTTAGATACACAGAATATAACTGGATACTAACATTTATATTTGAGGTTGATCCAGGGAATATCCAATTGCTGCTTGGGGGATCAGGAAGGATTTTTTTTCCCCAGCAGGTGCAAATTGGATCATGCTTTGCTGGGGTTTTGTTTGCCTTCCTCTGGATCAACTGTGGGTATAGGATTATAGCTTTTTTTTTTTTCTCTATGGTTGAACTGGATGGACTTTTGTCTTTTTTTAGCTGGACTAACTATGTAACACCATTTTATTTTTCATTTTAAGGTTGCACGGACAACATGCTAAAAAATGCTAAACACTGAGGGAATGATATAAGATGGTGATTGATTACATTTGCTAAGAAACTCACAAACAAGTTTTAATCACTTGCCTACAGGGCACTTTTACCCGCTTCCTGCCCAAGCCAATTTTCAGCTTTCAGTGCTGTTGAATTTTGAATGACAATTGCGTGGTCATGCAACATTATACCCATATGACATTTTTATCATTTTTTTCACACAAAGAGAGCTTTCTTTTGGTGGTATTTAATCGCCACTGATGTTTTTATATTTTGCACTATAAACAAAGAGCAAAAAATGTGAAAAAATGTTTTCTTTATTTCTATTATAACATTTTGCAAACAGGTAATCTTTCTGCTTCACTGATGTGCATTGATGAAGCTACACTGATAGGCAGCACTGATGAGGTAGCATGGATAGGCAGCACTGATGGGCACTGATAGGCTGAACTGATGAGGGGGGCACTGATGTGGCGGGCACTGGTGGACATTGATGAGGAAGCACTGATGATGCTGCAATCATGGACACTGACGGGTGGCACTGATGGGAGCAACTGCTGGGCAGCACTGATGGATGGCACTGCTGGGCACTGGTGGGTAGCACTGCTGGGCACTCATGGGCGGCACTGATGATCAGTGTGAATGTCCTCTGTGACATTTGCTGGTTATCGGCAGTACTCACAGCGTGAGGAAAGTGCAGCCAATAACCAGCAACTGGCCCAGAACTGGACAGCCGCGCTGTATCTGTCATTCAGCTATAGCGCGGTTGTAAAGTGGGAATATAAATAAGTATTAAATACATCAAATGCAATTACGAATACATGTAAATTAAAAAAAAGCTTTGGGTGCAGATGCTGTATGAATAAAATGAAAGCTAGTGTCAATCATGTTTGACTCCAATTACACAATATTAATGTACAAAAAAACACATTTGGTGTTCAATAAAAATTTATAGGCAGCTATAAAATAGTTTTTTTTATATAAATAATTTAATTGGAATTGCTCTTCTGAAACTGTTTTTTTAGCCATGTGACTGGCACAGCACCAATCAGAGCTTGCCAGGCACAGAATCATACTGTAGAGAGCATACATCAGCAGAGTAATAGAAGCCCCTCCCAAGTGTTTTGCACTATAAACAAAAAAAGACTGACAATTTTGAAAAACAAAACAATATTTTTGACTTTTTGCTATAAAACATAATATTACAGCACTGCAGATTGGAAAGGGAAGGTCGTTTTAATAACAAATTACAATATGTTTCGTGGTGCATTTGTGCATCCTATATTTTTGTTTTATTTGCAATATTTTTCCCATGAAAGGAGTTACCCTTTAAGCATCCAGCCAGAAGAGCCATGTAGTAGATAGGAATAATACTTATGGGAAGGGCACTTCTTAACTATTTGTGGGTCTATATCCAAATTACTATCTTTTGCATCCCTAATTTACATACATTTTATTCAGAAAAGAATCCCATACTTTTCAGTTCTACTTTGCACCATCACTACTACTCAGGATTTTTTTTTATTGTTTATGCTCTGAATGCCCATCTCTGTTTTTCTTCTGCTCTGTTGAAAAGATCAACAACACACATTGTGACAGGAAGCTGATTTTTATTTTCCTGCATGTTTCCCTACAGTAAATGTAACGGTTGTTCAAATTTCACCTCTGAGTCAGGAGGGGGGATATTGATATTGATGTCTGAGCTTACAATACTCATGCCACCGAGGGAGCATGGACACAAAATGCCACATGTAATATTAAAGCAAGAAAGGGAGACACAAAACAACATCTGCACCACTGCAAAAGCACTATCTAATGGAAGAAAGCTTCTGTGAGGTCGACATTTGTTTGTTGCTGAGGATCTAATTAGAAACACGAGAGGGAGCTGGATGGCTGCTTTGCTTCGCTAATTAGCGACATGCACGAAGACCACTTTGAACTTCAAGGACACAAAGCTATTAGCGCTTACATCAAAAATGGATTAAACCTCTGTGCTTTTATAATGATTAAAGATGAGCCACTCAAGTGGAAATCCTTTTGTAAAGGCTGCGACAAGAGCCCCGCCGTCTGATTGCAGCTTCTCATTTTGTGAATGCTTCCAGGGTAGGTTTAGCCCCTCCAACCTTGGGCTGAAGTGACACCAATAACTTGTGATATGGTAAATGTGATTAGGCAATAAATATTGAACACTGAAAAAAAAATGTGTTTCAATTGAGACAGAGCTTATTTCATTACAGCCATGAGTGCAGGCTGGAAATGAATGTAGCATTAAGACGGATTTCCTTTCATTTCGCCTATGGTCTGGATGCTTTTTTTTTTTTTCTTCCAACAAGGAAGGAAGACACTTTTCATATTTTAAAATTTTATTTTTAGATTGAATCAAATAGCACATACAGTTCTAAAATTAAATGATGTATTGAGCTTTCTTTTGCCTCATAGCTTTATAGGAGAAATTATACTAATCACACTCTTCAGTAGTTTCAAGGGAGATGCATGTGTTGGTTGTACTTTGTGCTTCATGACTTCATTTAGTGCTGCTGGGACCTGAGCTTGACCTGCTTTACCTGCACTGGAATGACAGGATGACCTTTAAGCCATGTGATGGTGCAATGCTGCATTAGATTATCCATGCCCTGGAAGATAGAAGTTAACCTCTTCTCATAGTTCTCTCTGAAGGCAGCAATCATTTATCATATGCGAGCGCACCTATCTCTTATAAGATGGTTGAAGTAAGAAAAAACATACATGACGTAATGCTTCACAGAGGAAGCAGGGGTGCAAAACTAAATGAGTCATACAATTAAACACAGCAGCTGTACTCACAATCACAAGTCAGCTGCTGTAGAATTTTAATGCCTTAGAATAAATTAAAGAACACAGTTTTAAAATACCACCCATCTAAAATGAGTGAAGGCTGGAATTATAGGTTAGTGCAATTTGTAGTTTTGTATGATTAATCCCTGGTCACATATCTGCAAATTGGATGCATTTTGTATCCTATTCACATGACATGTGAACCAAAAGACTTTTTAATGGAGCCGGTCCACATATGTGCAGTCTAGCCACAGTGCGATTTGAAAAATAGTCCACATGAAGAATAGTCACCAGCACACCAAGAATTCCTCAAACAGGTCCAAATTTTATTCCATGGTCATGTAGTGCAAACAAAGGCAATGTTTCAGAGCCACGCAGGGACCCTTCCTCAGACCCTTTCATCATTTGCATCACTTAGGAGCTGTTTGAGGAATCCTTAGTGTGCTGGTGACTTTTCTTCATATTGACTGTCTATGGTTCCCAGCCTGTGATCACTGTAGCACCTAGCAACATCGAAAAGCATTTTCAGGAACATGTACGATGGGAATATTGTGATTTTAAAAAAAAGAGTCCGGTACGATTTTCAGCCTAGTTCAGGTGCAATTCCCAAAAGGAAAAGGAAGTACACTTTATTTGGGTGCAGCATTGCATGACTGAGCAATCGCCAGTTAAAGTAACTCAGCACCGTAATGCAAAAAATGGCCTGTTCAGAAAGGGGGTAAATGCTCTGGAGGGCAAGTGGTTAATGCACATGTCTGCTCATGAAGGCACAGAACACATTGACACATGACAAAGCACCTGCCTAATGCTACAAAAAAACACTTCTACCTACAGGCATATATCTAAATGTTACATACATTTATATGCATTTAGAAAATGTCCTATAAATACTAATGTTTCATCAACACTGTGAATGAGGCCTAAAAGAAAGCTAGGATATAAAATAAGGCTATGATGACTCATATACTCAGTCTGTGGTCAGGAGAACACAAGTTGTGAAAATAATCCCCTCCACTAGAGGGTGTTCATTGGAAGTATTACTGTATTGTACACAGTAGAGAAACAAGAATTGTATTTACAAAATATACCTCTGAAAATGTAAACTTTTGAAAAAAGGTAGGTAGTTTTTATCCTTACTTGCTACACACTTATATATTTTATAAATAGTAAGCATTTTGTCAATTAGTTTGAGAAATCTGCAGGAATATCGATATGCTGGATTATATACTTCACTCTTTTAAAAGAAATAAACAGTATCCTTGGGAATCAAGTAAAAATCCACTTTCCTTTCTGCATGTCAGTTTGTGATCATTGTGCTCTATAAATAGAATTTTTTTTATTGAATGACTTTCGATTTTTTTTTTTGCCCCTGTTTATGATTTGTTCAGCAATAACAACCACAATCTTTCTAATGTCCATTTTGTTGCCTGTGTCCCTGCCATTGGGACCAGGTTCAACAATGCTGTTCCCAGCTTGCCAGACATGATTACATTTCATAAGTCATACAGAGATTGCTTGTCACTGCACTTCACTAATCATGACAAACCCTTTAGGACAGTGTAACACATTATATATTGTCTGGATCATTATTACTCACATCTAACCTTGTTCTAGAATGCAGCATTGCTTTTTGGTATAACAATACCCTTTATCAATGTTTTGGTGCTACAAAGCACCTTTTCTCAGACATATATCAGACAGTGTTGAGTGAGTGTTTCCTAGACTGGATTGTAATGCCTTAAACTCTCTGGACAACCTAAATAGTACACAAAAGCAAATAAAAGTGCTTCATTTGGACTTTCGATTTGACAGCAGTATGTACACTACCATTATGCTATTAAAGCAGATCTGCATAGTGCAATTAGTAAACACACAACATAATCAAAGTGCAATAGATTGTACACATAACTCCTTACATTGTGAAGATAAAAGGCTAGATTGCTGCTATTTGTTTGCAAGCAGTCTAGGCAACTTTCTACCATCCAGATGGATTGGGAGATTGATGTCACAAGGCTTCATCACCCGTAATTTGTCTAATCCTCTTTAGCAGGGCAACACAGGATATATTTTTTCTAACTTCACATCGCATGATCTCATCAATCCGATTCCAAAAAGGAACTTTATCAGGAACCATAGATTTATTGTAATGGTGCATCTCTGCCCAGTTGTCTCTTCTTGTCTGCTCCATTTTCTTACTTTTGCCTAAACTAATACATGAATTATGATGTTGCTAAATGAGAACTTTGTGCAGCATTTTGAATACAAAGATCAGCTGAGCTAGCCTTTCTGGTTTTTTTTTCAGCTGTGTTATGCTACAGTTAAATTAAATTGCGTGGGGTAGTTGAAGATATAAGGGTTGATTTACTAAAACTGGAGAGTTCAAAATCTGGTGCAGTTTTATAAAGAAACCAATCATCTTCCAGTTTTTTTTTTCAAAGCTTAATTGAACAAACTGAAGTTAGAAGCTGATTGGCTACCATGCACAGATGCGCCAGATTTTGCACTCTCCAGTTTTAGTAAATTAACCCCATAGTTTTTTTTTTTTTTTAAAGATTGCTCCCTTTGAAGCTGAAAAGAAGGCTGATGATCAGTGGCAAGTGTTATAGTTGGAACAATCTGTTACATCTTTGGTTATGCTTATGGGGGGCATGAAGTCCCATGGGACTGTTTTGTTTTTGTTTTTTGTTTGTAAGAATTTCAGTCTAATTTTAAAATGTTAAAATTTAGGCAGATTCATGACTACTGTTCCTAATTTTGCCAAACAGTGAGGGAAGCAGCAAAAATATTGTTTCTAATTAACCACTTGCCTACAGGGCACTTTTACCTCCTTCCTAAGGTTAGTTTCTGTTATAAAATGTTGTAAATAAGTAATTTTTCTCCTTCACTGATGTGCACTAATGAGGCTACAGTGATGGGCATTGATAGGCTGCACTGATGGGCTTTGACAGGCATCACTGGTAAGCATTGACAGACATCACTGGTGGGCACTGAAAAGCAGCACTAATGTATGGCACTGATGGGCACTGACTGAAACTGATAGGCAGCGCTGACTGGCACTGAAAGGCAGTACTGACTGGCACTGAAAGGCAGCACTGACTGGAACTGATAGGCGACACTGACTGGCACTGATTTGTGGCATTGGTGTGCACTGATGGGCATTGACAGGCATCACTGGTGGGCATTGACAGACATCACTGATGGGCACTGAAAGGCAACACTCATTTATGGCACTGATAGGCGTGACCAATTGGAAATGCTAGGCAGCACTGATAGGCGGCACTGACTGGAACTGGTGGGCGGCACTGACTGGGACTGATAGGCAGCATTAAAAGGCAGCTCGGATGGGCACCGGTATGTGGCATTGATGGGCACTGATGGGCTACACTGATCATCAGGGCACGTGCTGTCAGCTTGAGGAGAGGACTGCCGATAACCGGCATTTCCTAGTTACGTGCGATCAGCTGTGATTGGACACAACTGATCACATCATAGGCCGACGTCATTGGCTCTTTTCTTTGATCGGTGATCTGCTGTATCTCAGGGACACAGCACACCACCGATCGTCGCTCGCCCCCATGCACAGCTAGAGTGGGAGGATGTCAGATGTGAAATTGCAATAAACTGCAGAAAAAGTAATGCAAGAACTACCGTATTTTTTGCCCCATAAGATGCACTCAAAAAAAAAAAGGGGAAAATGTCTGTGCGTCTTATGGAGCGAATATGGAGCGGCCGACCCAGTATTCCCACCACCACTGCCGTGTTAGAATACCAGGCCAGCCACTCTGCTCTTCTGTGCAGCAGAGCCTGCTCTTCGGTCCTACCTTTTCCTCTGTCCAGCAATGTCCTCACCATCTTCTCTCCCTGGTGCCGGTATCTGCGCATGCACAAGAAGCGCTGTGATTGGTGAATGGTCCAGCAGTCTTCTGGGACCTATCACGTGTCTCAGAAGACAGGGAGGGAGGACAACTCCAAGGAAGTGGGACCAGGTACCTGTCAAATTCAGGTACCCGCTTTCCCCCCTTCCACTCCCCAAAGGTCTACAGTCTCTGGTCATCTCCTGTACTATGTCCGCAGTCTCTGAATTAGATAGTGTTTTTGGTTTGTGCTGCTCAGATGCAGTGTAGTTCCACTTAAATAAGTGTGGTAGGGAGATCTGGGGTTGTATCATTCTTCACTAGTTCACCTCAGTGCAAACCTTATTTTTAGGCAGATTTTCTCAGTTTAGCTGTTGATGGGGTAAACATTGTTCGTAACATTTTTTTTTGTTGCATATTCTGTACTTTCAATGGTTGCCTGAATAACCATAGTATAGGACCCAAAAGTAGCCACTTTGTAATTTGGCTTAAAGAGTCAGTAAGTCTAATGTTACCATATACAGACGTGCCAGTTGTTCCCTTTTATGCTGGAGCACATTTTTTCTGTCCAGTCTGGCACTGCAAAACAATCCTGCCATAAGATTTCCTTCTGGAACATTATCCTTTGTTGTTAAATGTTTTTTTTTTTCATATATATTAGAATACTGAGACCTTTTGTGTTCCTTCATAGTTTTACATTTCATTTTATGGATTATAGTTGTGATATCTTGAGTTCTGTTATTGGAATTATTTAGTGCATGGTTTTATTGTTTCTCCTACCACAGTTTCTAAAATGTGGCATTCCTTGCAATGAAAAGGAAAAACTCAGGTGCTTTCAATAGGTATTTTATGTCTATGCATTCAATTAGAGGAAATTACAAGCAGAACAAGACAGACAAACTAACAAAAAGAAAGATATATTTTTGCAAGATCTTAATTTCACCCCATCTCCCCACACCTTTTGATTCTCACCCTGTGCAGTCTTCCCATATGACAGTGTTAGTTCACTCGAATTACCACCGGAGATGGCATCTCTCAACCTTTAATTAGAAGCTGGGGAAACTAAAGTCACACAAGCATTAAAGAGACACAGGAAGAAGGAGACTAAAGCTCATATGTGCACTGATGATTGGCTGGTAAATGCAGTTATTGGTATTTTGTGCTTCTGGGATGGCTTTTGTCTTGCACAGGCTGCAGTTCTACAGGCGTGAACTTGTTTTATGCATCAGGCCAATTATGAATGTGTGTAGGGGGTGGCAGAAACACAGGTGTTTGGGACACATTTCCATGCAATGTTTCAGTTTGCCAGACAGTGCACACAGTAAATTGGAATTTTCTGTTGCTACTTAAAGAGGAAAACAATGTTTTGAATGTGTTTTTTGGGGGAAAATTGAAATCATGTTAGAAACATTAAGCACTTCAATACTGGCCACTTTCATCCCCTTCCTGCCCAGGCCAATTTTCAGCACTGTCGCATTTTGACACTTGCACGATCATGCAACACTGTACCCATATGATATTTAAAAAACATTTTTTAGACAGATAGATCTTTCTTTTGGTGGTATTTAATCAACACTATGTTTTTTACTTTTTGCTAAGCAAACGAAAAAAGACTGATAATTTTAAAAAAGCAACTTTCTTCATTTTTGTTATAAAATTTTGCAAATAAGTAATTTGCACGATCATGCAACACTGTACCCATATGATATTTAAAAAACATTTTTTAGACAGATAGATCTTTCTTTTGGTGGTATTTAATCAACACTATGTTTTTTACTTTTTGCTAAGCAAACGAAAAAAGACTGATAATTTTAAAAAAGCAACTTTCTTCATTTTTGTTATAAAATTTTGCAAATAAGTAATTTTTCTTCTTCACTGATGTGTGTTGATGAGGCTGCACAGATGAGCTGTACTGATGGGAACTGGTGAGGCTGCACCGATTGGCACTAAAGAGGCTACAATGATGTGCACTGATAGGGGGCACTGATGGGCACTAATAGGTGGCACTGATAAGCTGCACTGATGGACACTGATCAGCTGCACTGATGGGAACTGGTGAGGCTGCACTGATGGGTACTGATGAGGCTGCACTGATTGGCACTAAAGAGGCTGCAATGATGTGCACTGATAGGTGGCACTGATGGACACTAATAGGCGGCACTGATGGGCACTAATAGGCTGCACTGATACACTGCACTGATGGGCTCTGATTATCAGTGTAGACAAAGCGCTGTCAGAAATGCCAGTCATTGGCTTTCCTTTCCTCAGGCACTGACTGCGCTGAGAAAAGGGAAAGCCGATAATCGGCAATCTGTTTACATGTGATCAGCTGAGATTAGACGCAGCTTATCACATGGTAAAGGGCTGCTGTTTTGGCCCTTTACCATGATCTGTAATCAGCTGTGTCCAAGGGACACAGAGGTCACAAGGCACACACAAGGCGCATTCTGGGAGCACGTCTCTACATGCCATCCCAGAACAAGAGAACCGCATTGTAGCCTTCTTTCGGCTATAGTGCAGTATTAAAGCGGTTAAAATGTACACAGATCTTCCTTTTTGTGAGACTGTATTTTAGCTGGGGCTGCCAGAGTATATAGATTTGTGAATGTATTAAAATGACAATATTAATTCTGCAAGAAGCTTCCCCCTCATAATGTAACCATACAACCTGTGAGCTGTGTTTGAAACTGTGCACTTTGTGATATTACTAAAGTATATGGGCAACACATCTGCCAGGAAGATGACATATGTTGTTTATTAAATGGCCAAATAGTTACAGACTTGCATATATATATATATATATATATATATACACATATATATATATATATATATATATATATATATATATATATATATATATATATATATATATATATACATATATATATATACGAGAGATTCCAACAAAGAACTTTGCATTCAAGATATTTTTTTACAAAATAACATAAAATCATTGATAGTGTAGCAGTGTTTTAGCTGCATCTCAAATACGGGCTTTTACATTGATCTCTGTAACATTTCTGTCCTTTAGGTCTATAAGGATCCTTTCTGTTTTCATTTGTTACAGACTCAAAACATAGCAATATTGCAGAGAGCAATGTAAAAGCCTGGCCTAAATTGTAGCGAAAATACTACTACTAATCTGTGAATGGTTTAATGCTATTTTTCAAAAAATAGATGGAATTGAAAACCTTTTGTGTGTATCTCTCTTTACTGGATAAAGCCTTGTACCTGCCTAAAAGCTAGATCACTGCCCAAGGGATCTTCATATTGAATGTGTGCTGCTGTACTTACTGACAAATCATGGTTTAATGGTGGTGCATGTGCTGCATCATTCTTGATCTCAAACCAATGTACATATGCCATTGGTTTTCTCAACAGGCTGGTCTGAATTTACTCTGTCTCACCCAGAGTTCACTATGTAATATAGTGCACAAAATGAACAAATTGAGATGGATGATTCTGTTGCTGGCAACACTTCAGAGGCAGAACCACTACAATTTGGAATAGCGAAAAGTTTCTCCACTGATGCTCAAAATGCTGCTGAAATCCAATCACCTTTGGGCAGCAAAGGTAGCAACTCAGTACATAATAAGTAGTGTGCTCCCTATAATCCATGAAAGTTGATTCAGTGTATGCAGTTTTGTGAGCTGGTAATTACTGTGCTGCGTTTCACTAAAGCTCCAAAATTTGTAAGTGCAATAGACATACTGTAAATCTAGACCATTTTATCTAGTAAAACTATATTGCAGTTGTTTCACTTAAAGACTGAAAATTCTTTTGCTGTTCATCTGTATTTCTGGGGTTATATTAGTGGAGCATTAGTGCCAAGACAGTACCAAATTGCAGGCAGAATCTGATTAAATAAAATTGAAATTATAATTTTCAAACTAAAGGTGTAGTTATGGTGTAATGTAAGCAATTACTGATTGTCTTCCTAGGAAAGGTGAAGGAGAGGCACTTGAAACAAGTTTACAAATAGGTGATTCAGGTAATCATTTGAGCCCAATGGCTTTATTTCAGCAGCTCCCACAAGTCAAGACGCCCCATGGAAAAAGGGGTTACCCAGATAAAGAATCCACATGTGAAAAAGGGCTCCAAACAAATGTCCAAGAGTGCAATATATTTCATAGTAGAAACAGCTCACAGCAAAAAATTTTAAAAACAGCCAGCATATTTCAGCGTCCAGGAAAATCCCCCTTCACCAGGGTTAAAAAAAACCCTGAAATTTAAAGGCCTTGAAATGCTTTGGCAGACTGATCTGTGTTTCAGATCTTTCTGGAAGTGTATAAACAGACAGTTTTGTCAACTGTCTGTTTTAACACATTTTGGCTGTTGCTACCCCATAGGAATTTTCATATCCAAAGAGTAGATAGGAACATTCTGGTCAGTTCCATAGACATTCAAGTAAGTCATTAGAGAAACCAGAAACAAAGGAAATATATAATACATTTAAAGTACAGCTATGTTGTTCAGACTGCCATCATCTTAAGGGGAATGCATCCGGTTTCAGGTAACTGTTGTATTAAATCCACACTAATGTATGTCTAATATTTTATTATTATGTTCTCTCTTTTGTACTGTTTGTAATGATGTTACATGTGTGTATTCTAATATATTTTAGAGATTAGAATATGATTAGCCTTGATTTTGTTTTAATAGCTGACCAGAATTTTTAATAATGGGTTGGCTCTATGTAGTTTGACTATACATTTGTTTATAAATACCCCTAAAATAGCTCCATCATCCACACCTGAGCTAGTTTATATCTAAATGATAATGTAGTTTGACTATACATTTGTTTATAAATACCCCTAAAATAGCTTCATCATCCACACTTGAGCTAGTTTATATCTAAATGATAATTGCTTACTAATGTTTGTTTTATACTTTCTCACTGTGGCCTTTTAGCAGTGTATGAAAAATGCACCCTTTTGCCTTTCACTTTGCTGTCAATATATTTCTGTGTTCACACCACAACTGTTCATAACACTGTTGCATTTTTAAATGGCTATTTTTAAAAATTTTCTGTGTTGTAATGAGCAGTGGAGTGGATGGCAAGGGCTGGCGACCTGTTTGTTTGTCATTTGACACTTTTATTTTGAGTGCACTGAGTCACAATGCAAAACTCAAAGTGATGGGATCAATATGTCTTTAGGACTCCCTGATTATGGTTTCTATACCTCGCCCGGTGACCAACGGGCTGCTTTATCGTTTGCGGATTACGGTTCCATGGGGCCTCGGGCGGCTCAGATGCTTCGTAGTGAGCATGCTGCTTCAGCAAGTAACTCCCCCCTCCATCACCTTCCCAGCCCGGATCAGTTTAAGAGCCCAGGTTTGTACAGCTTTTTTTTGGGGGTTAATGGGTAATATTCATTTGTTGTACAGAAAATGCTATGTGAAGTCCAGATTTTGCATGCTCTGTATATTTTATACATGCTGTATCTGTGGTGCAATCCTTACAAAATTATGTAATATGCAATTCATGAGTGAGTGAGCCCATTTCCATTCTGCCATTTGTGCATGAATTTTGCAAATCTATACCATTAGTACATGCATGTAGACTATTTCATACTTTCAGTATAACATTTGAAAGTCTACTGTTACTGATCAATTGTAGAATGCCAGATTTTTTTCTTTTTTAATTAAAATTACATGTTTCAGATGGCGTTTTACATTATGTTGTCACTTGGTTTATGTTTTCAGGCTTAAGCTTTCATGCCAGCTGTCAGTCAATAGTTTTATTATATTTATTCTTCCAATATGCAAACACAAAGTTCTCTGTAGTCCTTGAAATAAAGACATTGGTTTATGCACTGACAGGTGTGTAAAATGCTTCAAAGAATTTCAAATTTTGTTATTGAAACTCATTTATATGAGTTTTTTTCTTTTGCTGCTTTATTCTTCATCAGGAACTTTTACCTATACTGTAATGTAATATCCTAAATGAATTGCTAAAGTACTTTTGGGTCACACACGTGTGCAACTAATGAAAGTCAAAGATAAGTCATAAAAATGAACAAAATCAAGTGAGGCTGAGTGCTGCCCAGCCATTCACAGCAAGCCTTGTATTTTGATGATTGAATGCAAGGCTTTCTCTGACTGACAAAGGTGGAGAGGAAGGCAGATGATGTCAGAATCTCCATTTCAGCCAATCAGAGGAGGCCTTGTATTTACTCATAAAAATGCAAAGCTGTCTATGAATTTCTGAGAAGTGCTCAACCCACCTTGATTTTGTTCCTGGAACAAGGCAGGAAGTCCCCATGCTGCTGTCAGAACACAGCGCTGTATACTGTATGTAGCTTATGCTACATACAGTTTATACAACACTAACAGCAGGCGCATTTCTTAGTTTAGGAAATGCTTTGTTTGGCCAAACTATATAAAGTGATAGCAAAGCTGTAGTTAGTCTTTAACTCTGTACTTGTCCAGAAGAGAAGGGAAAGTCAACAAGGACAGAAAAAATGGATCTATTAGGGCAGGTTTGTTTTAGGCTGGGTTCACTTATTTGTGTTGTGCACATTAATTTTGAATAGCACCCGAACACACATACCCAGTGCACCACAACAGACTGCATTTAATGAACCCCAAAGCATAGATGTGAGCCATCTGTGTGTGCATTGGAAAGAAAAAAACGTGCATTGGAAGAAAAATAAATGCACAATAACACACAGCATGACACAGGGTAATGTGCATTTAATTAAGTACTGCACCTACTGTATGTAAACCCAGCGTCGGGGTCCATTGATCCAATAAATACAACAGGCTAGAAATCTACCTACATAGTAGCTGTATACTCCGTTGAAATAAAAAAAACCCTGTCTTTCTGTGATGCAGGTAAGCAGTATAGCAAGATACCGAGCTGTAACCTGGCTAATTTGGTACGTTAGTCTGGTAATATAGCCTGTAGACTGGATGAGTGTAATGTGTGTGTGTGTATATATATATATATATATATATATTGGGTATCCCATGTTCTAAAGCAGGGGTGCACACCCTGAGCCCTCTGATGTGGCCCACAACCTCATGCTCTTGGATGGCAGGTTGGCAAGCCCAGATTGGGGCGCTTGGAGCCAGCGCTAGCAGTGAAGGAAGCAGGCGACTACAGAGGAAGCAAGAACCTCATAAGCCAATGCTTCCTCTGTAGCGCTGGCTCCTGTCCCAGGCAGAGTGATACCAAATGCACTTCACCTGAGACTGTTCTAGTAGCCTAGCAATGTCGGCAGAAGCTAGAAGAGAAAAAGGTCACTTTATTAAACATCACATAGTTTTGCAATGGGCACCTTAGAACTTTTAAAAAAGGTTACTAGGCTGCTTTCACACTGATCCGCATGTGCAGCGCAGTGCACCTGCAGCTTTTCTGCGGGTTAGGTGCACTGAATTATAAACTTCTATTATATCCTGCAGGTTTGGTGCACTTTCTGAAAGCACACCAAAATGCAGCAAGATATATGGCAAAACACAGCTAACCCACAAAAAAGCCGCAGGTGCACTGCACTACACCTGAAAATGCAGCACATCAATGTGAAAGCAGCCATACAGGGGACTCAGGAATAGTAAGGGTTTGTTTAATTTGCAGTTTGGGCAGCGGTGAAACTCCACAGTTGAAATGTGTTTTCACCAAACCCCCCCAACCACTGGGGTAGCGTCAGGGGTCTCAATAGCAACCCCACCCCATGCTTCAGGGAGCTTGCGCAGCCTCCCTGTCACAATCTGTTTTACGGGAGTAACGGCATATTCAGGAATCGATCGTCTCCATTTTCCTCCTGCAACCAGCTGCAGGAGGAAAATTTTCATTATGCTATTCAAAATGAAAAATATTAAAATCTGAACCATATTGTGGCTAAGTGACCAGTTACCAAATCACTTCAGTTGCCCTCTTCAAATGGTTAAGCAGCCCTGTTTTAGAGGGATAACTGCAAGAGATCGCAATGTAATTGCTCATTCGTGTCCCTCAATCCTGGGGGAGTCATGGTATTGTCTCTGTTCCTTCAAAGTAAATGTTTACTTCCTGGAGAAAGGTAGGAGAAAGGTACCTCCGCTGTGCAAAGAGAACTCTCTAAGTACCAGAGAGTACCAACAGTTTCACAACAGCGTTATGTTATGTTTTGCTTGTAAAGAACAAATTGTTTCAGTTATTAGTTTATATTTTTCATATAGCCAAATGTATGGAACTTCTTTACTCTAGTTGCACTATAAAGAGGGCCTGTCAGAAAGTAGAACAGTCTTCTGCAAAAACAGGGCTAACAGAGGACTTAAGGAGAGAGAGTGCATATTTGTTGAGTTCTGTAAAGAAAGCAGTGAGGCCAAATAAGTTTGGGTTGGATTCAACCAGATGTGGAGATTTTTCTTGATGAGAATAATTAGTTTTCTCCCCTTGAGGCGGTCTGAGAGAAATGGAAAATTTCACTCTGTGTGCTGGATATAATGTATTTAAACTTGTGATAGGACTACTTTTGGGTAGTGCCCTGTACGACATCTAGTGAGGTCCTGTCCATGAAGTTCCTGTACAGAGGAAGTATCCTGGATTAAGCACGCTGTCTAGAGCATGCCCCTAAAAATCACTGTGTTCTCAGGAACTAAACAAAATACAGTCAAGGGATTGAACAAAGGTCATGAGTATTCTTGGTCAATAGAAAAGGGCAAGTTAGTTTTATTTACTTTAGTGGAATTATAAAAAAAGCATAAATTGACCACATAATAAGTAACAAAAAAGATTAGCTTTGGTGCACTTTCAGAAAGTGCACCACACCGCAGTGCATCAGAGTGAAAGCAGCCTTGTAGGGGACTCAGAACAGTAAGGGCTTGTTTAATTTGCAGTTTGGGGGGGGGGTTACCAAACCCCCCCAACTACTGGTGTAGTTTTGGGGGTTGCAATGGCGACCTCGCCCCATGCATCAGGGAGCTCATGGGGCCTCCCTGTCACATTCTGTTTTATACTTGAACAGGAAGGGCGGCATATACAGGAACTGATCCTATCCATTTTCCTTCTGCAAATGGCTGTAGGAGGAAAATGTTCAGATTTTCAAACTTTTAATTTTGAATAGCATAATGAACCATTTCATTTCACTGTGGCCTGCGATCGGTCACTAGATCTCTTAAGTGACCCTCAATCTTCAAATAGTTGATGACCCCTGGTTTAGTCTAAGTTACAGAGCGAGTGGTGTGCGTGTCTGAGTTAGGACCTGTGTTGATGTTGATGTTTGCTCACATCAGACAAGTTTTCCATTCCCAAGTTTATGGGAATGTAGAACACATTTGAATGAGATCAAATGTAGGTTAGAAGTTGATCAACTGCAGGTCAAATGAACCTTTTAATAAATTCTGAATGATCTAAGAAGCATCTCAAATGGATGTTCTCAACACAGACCTCTTAAGTTGTCATCTTGGGAACATAAGGATGCAGCAGGCCATATACATTAGGCAGAAGTCAAATGTGCATGCATGATCTGAATTATTTCAACATATTATTACGTATACATGGACACTCATGTTTTATTTATTTATTACAGGCTTTACATATTGTACCTTCACATCAATCCCTGCCTTCAAGGAGCTTACAATCTAAGCTCTCTATCTCACACTCATACATACTCAGTAAACCTACAAGCTTGTCTTTAGGGTGTGGAAGGAAACAGGAGTACCTGAAGGAAACCTACCCAAGCACAGGGGAACATGCATTATGTACATTGTACAAACATGCTGGTCCGTGCACCAAGAATGCATGTTTGGTGTAAGTGTGATCATGGGGCAACACAGAATGCTGTTGTTCTGTGTTCTGTTCTCTTGTTCTGCTGAGGTTTAAGGATACCAGGATTATGAGTATCAGAAACAATACTGTTTGACGCTTTTTACATTTTGGATATACATACACTATTTCTGTCGGTTGTCATGAATTCAGCTGTAAGCATTGTCCTAATCTTTATAGTTTCAATGCAGTACCATTTGTTACACTCACAAATAATTTAAAAATGAGTGGTGCTACTTTTGTTAAAGGAATTTAACACAGCTATAGAAATGAATACCAGAAAAACAAACAACTACATTATATCAAATGAAAGTTTACACCTAAATGTCAGCCTTTCATGTTTATCACTAGATACATTTGAAAGTATGCTCACTTGCTGTTGAAATGTAGAAATCAATGAGATTAACTATCCCAAGCAAATTATATAGCATCATTGTCAATAGATACTGTTTATAATATAGTGCATTCCAAGAAAACTGTAATAACTGATGTAATAGAGCACTACATTAAATCAACAGTTTATAGACTCTATCTAGTGGACCAGAAACACCTAACACAGTAGAACTTGACTTGCTAAGCAACTACATCAATAATTTGATTTGTATTTCTCTGAACAAGATGGAATATAACCATTTGGATTATAGGTTCTTGAGATATGACCCATTAAGTTGTCCATGCATAGCAATACAAACGGTGTTTTAAACAAAAAGTTAACAATAGAACACAAATCAATATATCTAATTCAGTAACATTGCATCATATATAGCTACATTATCCAGTTTATGCCTATAAACCAGTGTATCAACAATTACCCTAATGCCGACCAGTATCACATACCATATCAAGATGACACAATGTGCATTTCTGTTGGTTAGTATGTTGTGATATCATTATGTACATCTTCAATGTTTGGTTTTGCATATTTTGAGCAGTGTTCGTTTTTTTCAGAGCAATTCCCTGTGAAAGAATGCATTGGCCAGGGATCATGACATTTTTTAAAATGCCTCTTTATCTAGTCATTTGCTAGTCTCATCTGATCCTCTGAGAAAGAGCAGGGGGAGAGAGTGGACCAATAGTGGCTACTGAATGGAAGACATGTGTGTAGCTTCCCTACTAAAAATGCAATCTTTGTATTAATACACAAAGCAGTTCAAAGTAGTTAGATCAATCTAATCACAGCAAAATGTCTAATTTGCTTTTGTTACAAAAGCATGAAATAGCCTTTTTATGAAACGGTCAAAGGACAAGCGTGGGATTCTGATAAAAAAAAAAAGCACACACACACATACCCACATGTTGCAGCATCAGTCTGATGCTGCAGCTGTCCCCTGCCAGCTGTAAGATCGAGAACTGAGTGAGCTGATCACTCAGTTCTTGGTCCACTCTGAGTAGAGAGCCTTAACTGTCAGTCACCACTCTCTGCTCTGCCCCTCCAACACTCACTAGAGTGCCGGGTAGGAGAGAGGACAGGAGTGACTGGCTCAGGCATCTGGGTGGATCCTGGCATTATTATCGGAATCATTCCAGAACCTGGAGTGGCTCTGTAACGTACACTACTGTGATCCGGAAGAGAAGTATGGCCAAAAAAGCTTTGGCTATACATCTCTTTTAAAGGCAACTATCACTGACGCTACCTACAATAAATTCATTGTGTGTATACTGGGATATAATAAAAGTAAGTTTTCCAAGTAGTTTTCAAAGTGGCAGTTTTTTACGCTTCTTGAATAAGGTGTGGTGGTAAAGGTGTTTGGGAACATGCCAAGTGGTATGGTGAAGCATTGGTCTCCCTTTGAAGTTCTTCGACCCCGCCTATGGTAGGTGCACGCTCAAAGACCACATAACCTCTTGTCCTTACCATAAAATTAGTTTTATTTGCTAAAATTAAATAGAAAAAAACATAAATTACTCTGATCCCATCGAGTTACCAACAGTATAAAACATTTAAATTTCACACTTCTACCTTGGATCAGTTTTGGAGAAAACAATTAAGCACATTGCCTCTACCCTGGACCTGTTCTGAAGGAGTGGGGTATCGCAACTACATGTAGGTATGGCTGTTCACTGATACTTTTGCAACTATATGTATTGTTAGGCTAAATTTAACTGTGAAAATTCTTGTCGTTTTGTGTGTGTTCGCACATTATGGTATGTTTTTGTCTTTTGATGTGTATTTTGCATAGTCATACCTGTTACAAATATTAACAATGTCTTATACTCAATTGGTATGCATATGGTTAAAACTCAGTAAAATGCACTATGTCTGCATTTACTGTGTTATCATTCTTATTTTTTTTCCTCCAAATTCACACTGGTACAGTAAAATTCATGCATGGTTTGTCCATAATGCACTCAGAGATAACAATGAACCTGATTGATTTGTTTGACAGTTCTGTAGTTTCACTGTAGTAGCTGACTGTGTTACATATGTATGCAACGTAAAGTGCATCTCTACAGTCCTCCTCCCTTGCTGTTTAGGTTAAATGAGGTCAGGGGGTATTTTGAGAGCTGAAATCTTCAGTTTCTGCAGCTCTGTTTTCAGTTGACCCTTCCTGCAATATACATGTGTAATATATGACTGGTCTTTTGTCACACATGTGTCAGTAGTTATTGTGAGTTCTTTTACATTGGCTGTAATAAATGCAGTACCATAGAAATGACAACAGTCAGTTTAATAAACCCCATCTTCCATTCTCCCTGATGTAATGTGATAGGTTTAATATCTATAAATATTTCTTCACTACCTCCTACAGGTAGAAATTTCAACCCTGTTATTTGTTTGCTTAATGCACTGACTTGAACATCCACCACTCCCATGGAAAATGTACAATATAATGAAGGTGTAGGAGTGATTTTGTCACAGACATAATTTCTACATTCAGCTCTGTGATCACAGCGAATGAATACAGCATTATGTGAACGTTCAATGAACTAAAATGACTTGACTCTGTTATCACTTACTTTAAATTATGAGGTTTGACTATAAACACACTTTCTGGCATAATTTTATTCATAGCTTGACATTTTACTCTTACAAGTCTTTTACTTACATTTTTTTTAAATGAACACAACATACATTTCATCTGACTTATTTTCCGGCAGAAATATTGTTATTGATTTGCTTTAGCAATCTAGGGACAATACAGTGCATTTTAATATAGTTTATAACTTCAGCAGATTGCACAAAAAGACACTTTGTGTGTTGAGTATATTTCACTTATATTGGTGCATTTTGCATATGTTTGACATTTTAATCTGCAAAAGTTGTCATTTCATATATTTCTTCTATACTGTAGCCTGCAGCAAGTAGCCAGATATGTGCTTTTATTATTCTAAAGGTAGCAACACACAAAAACATCTGATCATTCTATTAGACCGGATCAGACCCCAGTAATATCTCTTTTTCACTCCAAATGCACATCCACTGTTTAACATACACTCCATGTGCTACCCGTAGATCTGTGCAGGGCTAATATGTACTTGGTCAATAGAGATTTAAAAGTAATCTTTCAAAAAAGTTCCAGCATATCTGATGACTGTTAGGCTCTGTTTAGACCTGATGTTGTGGGGTCACACAAAAGTACAGTTGAGCTGTCCACCCACTGCCCCCCCCCCCTAAGCTGCAATGACAGCTGACAGGGGTACTTGCATGCTGCAGATGCAAAGCTTGGCTCACCCGACATGAGTTGATTCATCTGACATAGCAATCGGCAGGCGACAAGCCCACCAAACACTACACAGTCTAGCAAATGGAGAAGTGTCTCAAACACCCCACAGCCTCATGCAATGCATGCAGTTGTGGCGAAGTTGTCAGCAAAAATGGGGTAAAACGGGAGGTGAGGTGGCATCACATCGCTTTCTCACCACTTGTCAGTAGCCTCTGGAGTGTGGTCAGAATGTGTATCGGGCTTCAGAGGCAAGGGAGATTTAGACGCATGTCTAAATCTACCTTTAAAGTGGTTAGCTGTAAATGTTCATATTGTGCAGGTGGCAGTATGATTTTGCTAGGCAAGTCAAAACTTGTGAATTTATAAAGACATTCCTGGTTTGTGAGGCTGCCTATCACAGTGATGGACCAATAGTGGCACACTGGACAGTATGGTCCTGAGCATCAGGGCCTCTGGTTCAGGTGACAGCTACTTCAGGGTTAATAATGAATTCTTTTTAGTAAATATGGATACTGTATAGTCCATAAGCCTTGTTGCGCAATAAGCAGATGTACTGAAACACTAGAGAATTGTTAAGCCTGCTATTGCTGAACTCTGTTGCTGGAAATGCTAATTAGGACCTGTGTCAACAGGCTTTTGTTCACATCAGACATGGTTCTCTTTCTTGTACATGCCATTCTCGTAAAATGGCATCAGCTTGACTTGCTTCTGTGATCAATCATTGGCAGGTGCAGTTGACCTGCCTCATTGTACATGCACACCATCAGCTGCAGCGGGCTGACGTGCGGTGGGCTGATCGCAACACATCACACTGTTCACTTTTTATAAAAGAACTTTATTTAAATACTGCACAGTGACATTTCATCAAGTTCTACTGGCATGCAGTAGTGTGTGCAGTACTTTTTTTCAGCATGCCATACCTCAACAAGGTAGTGTGAATAAGTCAGGGATACAAGGCATTTTGCCTTGTCTTACGGCAGGACTGCACTGGAATATAGTTCTACTGCACCTGGGTTGAATCTGCTCTCAAGCAGGTTTTGCATTCCCATAGACCTGTATGCAGATGCAAAACACATTTACAGTGAACAAAACACAGGCTCTTATGAGGACTTCTGTAGTTTTACACTGTGATTTTCTTGTTTATAGGATTTATTAGAGTGCATTAAATATATTACACCGAATGTGCAAGCTTCATTTCAGACATTAACACTGTATCATCACTTTCTTTTTAACATAATTGCTTGTTTATACTTTTGAACGCCAGCTTTCTACTTTATTCCATGTTCATGTGCACTTGTGAATTTACTTTGTTCATTATCAAAAGAAAGAGGGGAAAGGAAAAATCCTGGATCAGGCAAGAGCCTTATTTAAGACTGTGTCATTATTATTATTTGTCTCTAATTGCCCTTGTTTGCATACAATCCCGACAGCTCAGAGAACTGGTGGGTGTTTATTTACGGTCTGCTTTCCAAGTTATAAATCCCAACTTTATCCCTCCCTCTTCAAATGGGTGGCAGCTGTAGAGAGCTACAGTGTAAAAGTGTTTGATACATCCAGTCTATATATGAGACCATGTAGTAATAATAATGAGTAATAGTAATAATGTAGTAATAGAAGTGTAATAAGAGATGTCCTGCTATCTGTATGTAAATGTAATTGTCCAAAATTGTAAATGTAAATACTATACAGTAAGTTATAATAACAAACAGGTTATTGGCTGGTAACTCATTCAGCACCAGGGGTGGACTGACAACTCATGGGTCCCCCGGGCAATAGGGGATCATGGGGCCCCTGTGTCCTTACCCAAACTCAAAAAAGCCTATGAAAAAGGTACCAGGGGCATCTCATGGGGCCCCCTACTGACCCCGGGCCCTTGGGCAGTGCCCGAGTTTCCAAATGGTCAGTCCGCCCCTGTTCAGCACTATTATAATACTTTAGCTTTCTGCTGGCTTAAACGGTTTAAACGGCATATATTTTAATTTAAATTGTACCTTTCTAGATTACATTTAAAAAAATAGGTGGTCCTGAGTGGCTTGATGCACAAAAAAATTATAGTATCTTGCAAAGTAGGCTGATATTGCACTTCTTAGCAGGACTGTTTTCAGCACATCTCACAGCAGTTCTTGTGAACAATTACCTTTTATTCTTCTTTTTTATGTCTCCTCCATTCTTTCTTAACCATGTGTCAGATGGCCTTTGAGGCAACAGTAACATTTACAGACATAGTCGTAAACAAAAAGTTTGAGTCCATGTCATTTCATGTTTGTGTGTGCTCAACTGTTTCACATGCTGTTTTGTTGACAATCACCTTCTAAACTCACGTTAGTTATAATGTGAATACTTGACAGATAGAGAGGGATTTAGGACTAAAATATGAATTTGAGACTAACTTAAAGTGTTACTAAACCCACAACAGTAAAATCAGTCTGTATATGCAGTAAAGCACTTGTTATACCCACTGTGGAACCTAAGGGGTTAATCCTCTGCATTGTGGAAAAACACTGTTTGATCCTGACTTCTTCTAGTGCCCCCCTCTTATCTCCTGATAAGACATATCAGGTGGAGTCACTCTGTACATGTTCAGTTTGGTGTGTATTGCTAGAGAGGTTTGTTTTTTTCTTGGGATAGTGCATGTGATCACCACAGGCCCAATCAGCTTTGTCCAGACAGAGGTCAGGGGTTCTGCATTCTCCTAGAACAGAATGAAAACTCCTACAAGCTTTAACTAGTACTCGGCTGGACACTGATAGATGTCACAAGACTGCTGTAACTGCTGATGAGAAAAGGTATTTAGCAGTTTATATTTAGTAAAATATTTGCATTTCCATGTTCTGTGTACTGTGGGAGATCAGATATAGTGAATGCAGAGTCCTGGGTTTAGTAACACTTTAACAAGACCAAGGGCTAAGTCACGCAGTGTGCAGTTACAGACATATTACTGCACTGTAAAATGTCTGTCACCACAATGACACACAGAAAACACATACTTCCTATGTGCCCCATTCACACTACAAGACATGTAGACTTACTGCATTTTATCACAGTGCATCGTACAGAATTACATGGCACTGTACAGCAACACAGTGCATGAATGACGTATATGTTTTGTACACTTCAAATAAAGTTGATACAAAACAAAAAAGGCAGCCATGTGCTGAATTGCACACCACACTGCCCCCTACTGCAGCTGGGAATGAACAGCTGCCGGAGCGGTAAAATGCTTCGCCAGCTGTCAGCTATAGTGTGGATTTGCAGTGAACAAGACTGCTTATTTAGTGAGTGGAATATGTGTAACAATTTGCACACCGGTCTCTTTAGGAATTAGGGGTATATTTTTTATAAAAACACAGATCTAGTATTTAAAAACAGGGAGAGTTTAAATGGCAGTCAGTGCTGGTGAATGTAACATTGTAGAACAAGTAATGATGTTTGTTGAACAGCAGCTAAACAAGGCTTGAGCTGCCAAACGTAGGGAAATGCAGATGGCAAATGTGCTTTATAGATGCCACTAATCTTTTGATGGTGAAAAAGCAGGAAATGGTCAGGAGATAATCATTCCCTGGTTTACCCCTAAGGTTGGACGTTTGGAAAGGTCTTATGGCTACAAGCCTAACAAAGAAAAGTGTTATAGTAATAGTTTGTTCCCCGTCCCACTATCTCAAATAATTATTTCTCATGTGAGCATACAAACATACCATAAATTGTCCTTCAGTTATATCAACATATACAAACATTGTAGGCTGAATCCCAGTACATTTGTGCACAGAACTGGTCCATTTCTGGTTGTCTATTCCTGGTGTGGACCGAAGTAAACAATAAATTCAGTCTTATTTTTTACTTCGTTCGTAGGTTAGTTTTAGGGTTATCAGAGTATCAGGAATTTTTGTATCAGTTAAAGTGGTTGTAGAGGGTGAAGGTATTTTACTTTAATGCATTCTCTGCATTAAGGTAAAAAAAAAACTTCTAATGTCAGCTCCTCTCCCCCTCGATCCAGCGCCGTGCTTGAGAGCTGCAGCACTGTTCTCTCTTCCCTTCTCACTGGTTCCTTCATGATCATGGCTGCTCTGTGCAAAACCATTGCACAGAGCAAGTAAGTATGACATATTTGTTGTTTAAACAAAAAAAAAACATTACAATCACTTTAAGGTTCAAGTTAGGGTTTGGTTTTGAGGCTACATTTTAGGTTAATTGATAAGGTCTCATTTTAAGGATTAGGTTGTCAAGTAGGGGGAAGGTTAAGTGTCAGAATTTACTTTAGGTTTAGGAACACTAAAAACAGTAAGTGGTATTATGTGTTTTTGTTTTAGTTATTTATTTAGATTGCCATAATATATATGTTATGTTACCAAACCAAACCAATGGTGCTTTGTCACAAGGCATACAATGTATGGGTATCCCCTATTAGATAACTAACAGCGACTCTTGATAAATACAACATATATCCCATTTGGTGTTCTGTGCTTTTGGATAAAAAACACATATCTATAACAGTGCCTTGAGTACATTCATGCCTAAGGCCTAGTTTTTTCACGCCAATCCTATTTTCTGTCATTGTAGTAAGACTGTAGCTACCTTTCCATATGGTTCCTCTTCTGCATTAACATTCTACGGTACAAATGGATTGCCTTAGTATGTTTCATAACATTAGATTATTACTTTTTCACATCTGCTAAATAAATCGACTGCTTTCTGTGTAAGCTATTGAAAGCTGTTGTGCCCCTAAGCAATCTTAGATTTTATCCAGAGTTGGGCCGCTGTATTTGTGGTGTATATATAGAATTTATTTTGCCAGGCTTTTCTTGTACCATATAACAGATTACAAAGAGAGTGCAGACTTGTGTCACATTTTTTTGATGGTTCAGAAACAATGCACAGTGCATGGCTTTTTATGTTTTTGAGGTATTTTATAAAGATGTTTTTCCTAATTTAGGTATTAAACGCCAGGTGGATCCACCTTTTTCTGTCATAGCTGTAATATACTGTATTTGTGTGTCTGTGTGGGCCACTGTATTTGTGTGTATGCTTAGAATTTATTTTTCCAAACTTTCCTTTTACTGTGTAAAAGATTACAAAGAAAGCAGAAGATTTTTTTCTCTAGAGCTATAGTGACTGTTATATACATACAGGCTTTATATCCCTTGTTTTACTTGTTATGCATAACAAGTAAACAGTATAGCATTGCTTTATTTTTTATTATGTGTTTGTGCTTAACAATGTATGACACTGTCCTGTATCTGTTTTCATGCCCCGTGCACATTGTAACAATCAAAAGCACTAATCAAAAAGTGTGAGTGCTGTTGATTGGAACACTGTGCATGGGAGAGCCAGACCTCTGCACTCCAATGTTCTGGTTCTCCATGCTGTCGCTACAGGACAGCTTCATACCCTGTTAGGTTAGGCATTTTTTTTAATACCATATTCTCTACCTATTGTACAACCCGACTGCATAAATGTACAAAAAAAAAATAATGCAGACGGTATGCTTATCGCAGCATGCACGTTTTTTATTCCACTAGATCATTAAATTTTTTTAAATAAGTAAGATTTGTTGTGTATAAGGCCTTGCATGCCCAAGCATACAGATTTACCAAGCAGTTTAAGGTATTTACAGACACAAGAGAGCATTTACCAAAACAAACTGGTTTCAGATTGCGCAATAGTTTTAGGTCTGTTGGTCTTCCCTGACCCTGGCCAAATTTGGAGGAAGATTCAGATGGCCAGGTTATATCTTTCCTGGCTAAATCATTATTAGTTTCTCCCAAGACAAGTGGCTATTTTTGTGTTTTCCCTTCCTAGCTCAAAGACATAAACATGGAAGTTTAACCAATGTGAATTTTGGCTGCTTTTCATATGAAAAATAATTTGGCATCCTGATTGAACATGTGAGGTTTTCTTGGCAATCAATGCCTAAGAATGCATTTAGAAGCATAACCATACATTTGTATAAATAGGTGAATTTGGTTATTCCAGTTCTTCCACATACTGATGATCATTCTAAAGAGTGGCAAGAATGATATTGTGAAAAAAGCAAATTTTTTTGTATTTTAGAAACTGTGTTTATGGTTCATCGAATAGAACTATAAATTAAGTCTGATTTTACAATTGTTTTGACATTTCCAAACACTTGGCCAATAAAAACACAGAATTAGCATTAGAAAACAAAGTGCAAATAAATGGTTACTTTAAGAAACAAATGTAATTTTATTATACCCTTCCTTGTTTTATAGTGCTCCCCATGTAAATCTTTTAGTCATAACATTTGTTTATTTTTTTAGGGGTTTTTTTTTGTCTTTTTTACTTTCCGCTTTCATAGCTTGTTCTACTGAAATTTTAAATGGTTAAAAATATAGCCATTAAAGTGGCTGCAAACAAGCCTCCTGTCATGGATATAAACACTTCATAGAATTAGGATCAGTTCCTTTGTAGTTTGCATGGGATGAGAATGTTGTCTCTATATACTGATCTGCTTAGAAAATCGGAAAATACAACACCAGTTGCATGATTGTAAGATAGTATTTGAAGAAATGTTTTTGTAGTGATTTAGAATAAGCTATGTCACCGTATTGGGCTACAATAAACCATCAAATGATTGATGTTTAAAGGAAACACCATTTTTTTTTTCCTGTTAAACCTTGTCCAGTGGTAGTGTGGGCTGACATTTACATTGAGTACATGATCTTGTTTCGCATGGCCTTGACTGAACATCAGTGGTGAATCCCAGGCCGTTTCTCTTTATCATCTGGCTGTTATTAGTATGTTCTGTTTGTTTTGTAATAACAGCATGCCATGCTTCTGCTCTCATACTTGGCTTTATTCTCTGCACACCAGTCCTGAATAGCTACAGTGCTCAACCGAATTATGGCGCACCCGCTTCACCAGCAGGCACCAATCCAGCTCGACCTGGTGGATTTCCAGGAGCTAACAGCCCGGGCCCTGTCGCTGATATCTATGGAACTGCCAGCCAAGATTCGGGTGTTGGTAACTACATTAGCGCAGCAAGTCCTCAACCGGGTTCTGGCTTTGGCCATGGAATTGCTGTAAGTGTCTTGTTTACTTTATATTGTGTACTGTTCAATATTTGTTGGATATATTCAAGAATAAGCCTTTAAATGATGAAATTATTTTTTTCCCCATGATTATCATTACATCTCTTTTGATTATAGTGGATTCTCGTAATGTCTTGGGTTCTGCTTCATACATGTTGCTTTCATATAGCCTGTTTCCTTTTCACCATTTATAATTGATGAAATTCCCAAGCAAGGGAGCTGACATTAATTTGAGAATTATAAACTTGTCAGATCTTGGCTTCCTTAAAAACAGAATTTACAAAATCAACAGGAGCCAGGTTACTAAAGAAACATACAAAATGAATAATGCCGCCTAACTTTTTGAAGTCTTTTTGGTGGTTGGTGTTGGTGGCAGCAAATGTTTCATTTTAAAGAGGCTGCACTGACTCCTAGGCTGTTTTTTACAATCTTCATTGTTTGCTTAGAAAAGGTATTTCCCCCTTTTCCTAATTTCCTTTATAATTGCAAATTTTTTAACACTGAATGGTTTTAAGGTTTAAAATATAATATTCAAGTTCCTAAACAAAATAAATCTCTTTTTGTTATTTGAAGTTTAAAGAAGGTTAACAACTAACACTTTGTGAAAATGTATTTGCCCCTGGTAAAAAGGCTGAATAGCATGAAGGTTATTGTAGTGAAATGATTGAATACAATGAGGGCTGATGAATGTTAGCATAGCTCAATGTCTCACTTATTTTGACCCTTATCTTAAGAAGAAACAAGTTGGCAGCAGGGAGATTCAGCAATCACTAAATGGCATCAATGAGAAATTTGTACAGAAGTAGCATTTTTTTTTCTAAACCGTATATGAAAAAAATGATCCAAAAAACTACAATGCATATAAAAATTGTCCAATTAACTTTGGGCTTCCCAGCAAAGATCAGTGTTGTGACTCATCAATTACTGAGCAAAAAGTACTTCCTTAGGGAGTATAAAGACAGAAACCACTGCTAACCAAGTAGAATGTAAACACTCTACTCTTGTTTGCCAGGACATGCCTTAATTTTCTGCTGGAGAATTTTCTATGGAGAGAAGAGAGTATTTATGACCCTCTTATGTCTGGTGTAAAGCAAGCACAGCATTCCATAGTCAAACCCCAACAGTCTAACATGGTGGCGCTGCTCTTTTGGTTCAGAGTTGCTTTGCTGCCCCAGGTCTTGAGTGACTTGCCATAACTGAAGTAACTACTAATCCTGCTTTATATCTTTGTTTAAACTAAAGCATAGTTGGATAGTGCAGACGGACATTGATAACAAACAAATGTAGAGTGGCTGAAAAAAAAGCAGAATGAAGCTAGTTCCTGCATTTTCTTTGTGCGGGCGGGTGTACTCTCCCAAAGTGTGTGCTTACATTATCTGCTAGCAAACATCTAGTACAGTGATGTGAAATGCTGCTACTAAACCTTTGATGTCATACAAGCACTAAAGTTTAATCTGGTTCAGAGCATTGACATAGCATCGTTGCAAAAGTGTCTGTTATACCTGGTCATCTGGTATCCTGATCGCCTGTTGCTTGTAATTAAATCAGAGCTTGGATCCTTGTTACTGTTTCTGTCTACTGCCTACTGCCTACTTTTATCTTCTGCCTGGTTACTAGATTAAGCCTGTTTTCTGCCTGCCCCAATTATTGTCTTTTACTGTATGTGATTTTATCTTTACCTTCAATTTGGTGGTTTGCTTGGTCACACTTTTGGTTATCAGCTGTCACCACTGGGCAAACCTAAGAACTACAACTGTTCATGCACCCAATATTAATCCTCCTGGGAATGAGCATGATACTCCTTAGACTTATGCATGTCAGCATTGTTCTGATGGCACAAAGGGTTTACTGACCATTACCAAACAACGTATACTTCAAAGCCTACCATATTTTTAATTACAATTGTGTAAGGAAACATATGCTACAATTCCTCCACAGAAATGTAAAAGAGTGATACAGAATAATAGGAAGCATTTGGATACAATAATTTCAAGTAGAGGTTGTGCAACCATTTTAAAGGGGGCAATTATGTTTAAAAACAATTCTGGTTGATGTTGACACCATCTTTTAAACTGAATACATGGTATCTATTTAAACAAATTAAACATTCAGTGTCCAAAATTTGCAATAACAGAAAATCAGATAGGGACGCAGTTTTTAATCCATGAATTCTTTTGAAGCATAACTGAAGGTAAAACTTTTTTTTTTTTTAATAATAGATTGTGGAGAGGAATACGAAAATCTGTCAGGTTTTTATTGCTGTCTGTCTGCCTGTTAGGGAGATTCACCCCATATGCCCTGCTGACCGTTATTGTTGAAAGTGAATGAAAATCTCAGATTTTGAGCTGTCACCAGAACAGGCAATATAGGGGAAATCTTTCAATGGGGGCAATAGTTCTGGTGACCCTGCTGACTACCAGGAATTTTCTTATATTCGCAGGAATGTCCTCTGGCTTCCTATTGTGGCTTTGGAGTAACATCTTCCAATTGGGACACAGATGGCAAAAAAACCCCACAAAAAATAAGGCTTATAACCATTCCTCACTCTATCCAAACTTAAATTAATGGAGTGCCTTCAGTTTTGCTTAAGTAGATTTTTGCACATTTACACCTTGGCATCCTATTGTGCAGTGTTAAGGACCTGCAACATTTTTGCCAAACAGCACTGACAACACATTGAAGTGCATTACTATATTGTGGTGTTCTGTAGCACATGTACATTCCTGCATAGTGTCAATAAGATTAAATGGCACCACATTGCACTGAGGCATACATACAAATGTCAACTCATGTGCTACCAACACACAACAGTATAAATGGGCCCTTACAAGCATCAACACCTCCACCACCAGCATCCACTTTCTGATTTATCACAATGTCCCCCAGTGAGGCACAGGAGACCACCTCCTATGGCTGCCTGTCCTGGCTGCCCCTTCTGTGCCTTGCTGTTGGTTAATGAGGCTGTCCATCATGATGGTGGCCTAAAGTTGTAGCATGGAAGGCAAGAAATCCAACTGACAGCTTTATCTCCTCATCAGAACAGTTTACTTTTCTTGTAGTCCCAGTCAGCCTGATCAGAAAGTGCATGCCTGGTACGTGAAGGTATCAACCAGATTTGTGAGTATTTAATGTGTATTTTGCTTTTGGGATTTCCTTCATTAGAAGTACAGATAACCTATATTTTGTTATCCGATTCAAGAGAGGTAGCTGATTCTCACTATCATAGCAGGCATAATTATGTGATATGGTGATATGTGGATAGACATTTTAGAAGTAGGTAACTTAAAGACAAAGTTTCTGACTTCAAATATAATTAAAATATTATTTTTTAGACAAAGACAATAAATTAGATTTTTAACCCCTGCTTCATATAAATGTGCTCTGTTAACACGTATTATTATGGATCTCACTTAACCTATTGGCACAAAGCCTTATTGTTTTTTATCTTTCCCTGGGATTATTAATAGACTTGTTTCAGACCAGCACACTTCACTGCCTTAAATGTGCTTAGTAATATGAAAGCAGTAGAAACTAATGGCTGGTTTTCATTTATACATTAAGGTCTCAGTGACCATCTTTTACCCAGCATTTGGTCTTAAACCAGGGTGTTTAACATTTATTGCCATTCTAATTATCACTGTAAGAGATATGGAATACTTATACCCTGGAAGGTCTTATAATGTTAAAGTGTTGTCAAGGTCTAGGAAATAAAGTTCTACCTTGATATTTTCCTTTCATCCAGACATTGTCAGTTATGTATTATGAATGTTAATACTATTTCTCTGCTAAAAGTCTAGTCTGCTCTGCTAATTTCCAATCAAGTTAAACTAATGAATTACTGTGCAAAAGTTTAAAGCAACAAAACATTTTCACTACAGTTATTATAATACATTTTGCTGCAATAGACTGCATGTCCACTCCCTGTATGGGAATACTTGCTTTAGTGCACACTTAAATAATAAAGTTGCAGTAACAAAATATAATGCTTTCAAAGCACACCCTTGGCTTTGTGCACTTCTTTTTGTACTGTTAAAATATATCACAAAATAACTCAGGAATCCAGAGAATGATGAAAATATCAGGTAATAACACACCTGTTCCTGTGTATTTGTGTACCCGTGTAGTGCAATTAATTGTTGTGTGTATTTTAACATTCCGAGAATCTAGTCCTCTGCTCCTAAGACAGGCCAATAAATAAAAAAAGGAAGATGCACTTCTAAATCTTTTTCTTATTGGAAAGTGCTTCCTCTTTTCAGAGCAGAGTACTGAATTCTAGTCAAATCAACTCCAGAATTTGCATGCATGTTTTGTTTTGATCTACTGTCTAACTAATATTTTTAAGTTGTGACTGTTTACTTCTGCAAAGCTTAAATGGAAATACTAACCTATTTTATAGCCAATGAAGAAAAAAAGTGTTGTTCTGCTGTACCACAATGATGTTTATATCCAGATAGAAATTTAACTTGCATTAAACTCCAGTTTGCATGCATTTTGTTTCAGACTGCAAAGTGTTTCTGTACGCTGTATGGTGGCATGGATGTGCATTTAATTATCCTAGACTGCCAGTCATAACACTCATGACACAATTATTGTTAGTGGTACATATGCTGAATTGTGAAATTGCATGGTGGTGGGGGCGATCAAACTTATCAACTAAAAACATGTTTTACTTTGGATTGACATAGTACGATGTACATAAACATTTGTGTATTTATGCATATTTTACAGTTCAAGCAGTATTAAGCCCAAAAGCCAACATTCATAATTTGCAGCTTACCAATTATTAGATGTGATGGCTGCATTAGTTGTCTTTTTTTTTTTTTTTTTTTTAGGGCTTTCTTCTATGTTCACCTGATGATCTGGCTAGTCAGTTTGTTGTTTTTCAAAAGAACAAGAACTGGTGCAGGTGTATCAGTTACAGGGATGAGACAAACTATTTACCAATGTCAGGGGTTCTTACAATGATTACTTTTTATTTATGTTAAACCTTTATCCCAAAAGGAAAAAAACTTGCTGTAACTGGTTATACAGTCTTTTTTTTAAGTACAACTAAGGGCAATTTTTTTTTCTAGTTTTGGATAGAGTTGAGATGGATTAGAACACCTATCAGTTTTTATTGCTGTCTGTGTCCACATTAAGGAGATTCTCTCTCTCTATTTGTCCTGTTTACCATTATAAATGAAACTGAAAGTAAAAGAAAATCCCGTACTTTGGGTTGTCCCCTGAAATTTTCCAATGGGTACACTAGTTCTGGTCATATGGGGGTACTCAAGGAATGCTCTTAATTTGCAGAGATTTCCTCTCTTGGCTATGGGACAGGAAGCAAAAGGTTTGCCTATAGTTCTACTTTAAATCTGCTAGTGCATCTAACACTACCCTCCTACTGTACTGGCAATGCTGCTGTCCAAATGTGCCCTCTGTGCTCCTTCATCCAGAGTAAGGACACTCTAATACAGATAAAGCGTGTTACTGGCCAGATCATTGCGTAAAAACTAAGAAAAGGAAACCTAATGCAGCCACCACATCTAATGATTGGTAAGCTGCCTGCAATGTATTACATTTTTGGTTTTGGGTTTAACACTGCTTTCGAATGCCCTTACTTTTAGTTATTTTTTTATGTTTTCTAATATCGTTACTATACATCTTAGCTTTACAGGACCCCTTAGAGACACCATTAGGTATATCATCCACCCTTTGGACTTATTGTCAAGCAGTGATTCAGGTTCACTTTTTCCTTTACTGGAGTGCATTTTGATGAATGCCAATCAATCATTTATAGATAGCTTTTATTTTCAAATTATTTGTTTGAGATATTTTGGTTTTATTCTTATTCACTTTTAACTGAAAAACATACCCATTAAAATTATAGGCTGGTGTTTCATAAATGAAACCTTAAAATACATTTCAATGTTTAGCTTTCCAGTTTCTTTTGAGCCGTGTCTTATTATCCTCAGTCAATCGGCATGGCCAGAAGAACATACACTGTAGTCTGAGAATCAATGTGTTCAAACATTTACCAATTATGATGACACTACATACAGTAGTTATTCACAGATCTAACAGACTGTACAGGTTAATGAAACATACCTGTAACAGTGTCTATATTGGTAATGTAAGGCTGCCTGTATGTTTTTTTACATTTTCCAGAAGTGTTCTTTTCCCTTTGCTTTGTTTAATAGAAATGATTAGTTAATCCCCTATGTCATCATTTTAGCACTTAAAGAAGCATCAATTTGCTCAACATTGATTTTACTACAGGTTAGTTTGAGAATAAGGGAAGCCGATATCTCTGTTGGCTTGACTTGGGATAAGAAGTACTGAGACATATGCTGTAAAGCAGTACAAAATGCAGTTATTTACAAGATATAGTAATCTACAATGGCCTTTCAGATTTTAGTTTTCACTAGTCATTTTCATGAAGGATGCATTCTGATTGTAGGTTACTGATTACATGTTGCTGCTTGTGCACATTTTGAAGTCCAAACAGATAAACTCCAGTACAACTATATAATAAGAATTTTCCAGTTGACTTGCCAAATGATGCTTTTTGTGTAAAAGCATTTCTTACTGCATGTTAAATATTTTAAATTCAGCTATGTTAATTGTCCAGTAAGCTTGATATTCCTAAACCTTGGACCTTCCTTAGACCTATAGGCTGGTACCTTCAGGTGAATGAACACTTGCAAAGCTTTAAAGGACATGTTCTCTGGGTGTCCCCCTATAACTCTACCTCGCTCCACGAGTCCTCTGTCTATAACGTTAAAAAATAAATGCAACTCACTTCTCTATGGTCCCTTAACCACCTGGCCATTTTTATATATTAGTACATGCAATGATTTATACCTGCTTCTGATGCACAATGCAGTCGCTTTATACAAATTAACCATTTCTAACATTGCATCAGAGATTTAACATATAGCCACTTAGTGCAGTAATTATAAGCCTGTGCAGGCCTATTTGAAGTGTTTTATTTAACAGTGAACACAAACGCAGACAAACTAATCCTCCATTCAACAATAACTGGAGTTTTAACAGCCTTTTATTTTTATGGGTATGAGCACACTTTTAAAAGAAGGAAAATATACTTCACTACGTTTTATATCCTATTTCAGGAATCTCCATACAGTTTTTCTGTTTTAGCAGTTGCTGCATTTTCTTGTACAGTGTCAGTTCAATCACTAACCCTTTGAACCTGGTTGAATTCCTCTTCCGATTATCATGTCACCATAGTAACCTTAAAAAATCTCATCTAGTTGGCTTGTACTATCAAATGGGAAGCATTACCATCCAGCTAACAGCAGTACTAAGGTAAATTACCCTCTCTCACCCCTCCAAACTTGTCTCATTTTATACCTCACCTACTGGAAAAGCCCTCTGTGCTTTAAAGCTTGACTAGTGTGACCTCTGGGCTGCTCAGATGAAAGCATAGTCTTCAGCTTGCAGTTTCACTCTGCTAATATTTCTCTGCAAGGCCATTACAATGCACAGATGAGGGAAGATTGGCATCTTTTTTTAGTGGGTTTTTTACTTGTAATTCATACTTTTTTTTTTTAAGACATGCTTAGCAATCCGTGGCTTCCAAGCTGTTGTGTTAAAACTCGCAGCAGCTACTGGTTGCCTACCTCTATTGTGTAAACCCATGGAGATGTTAATTTTCCTTACTACGTGCACCATTGGCACAGCTGTTCTGTGCAGAGTATAAAGTTAATAAATGGACTCTGTGGATCAGTAGCAATATGTATGAAAAATGCACATTCATGCCAGCCCTACAATATCTAGATGAACTGCATTGGACTGTACTTTTGAATAGGGCACTGACAAACTCAACAATTGTACACTTTTAGGGGCCTTTGATTGCAACGGCATTTACAAATGGATACCATTGAAACGTTTCAGGTGGTTGGTTGCCATCTCACTTTGAGGTATTCTCATTTCTACCATTGTATTTTATGGAAGTATATTCATGTAATCTGTTGTCTCCTATGTATCACCTTATAACTGTGTCATCTTTATAACCTTTTCTTGTCTAACACCTATCTCACTTTTCATATTACCATAGCACCTACTGTATCTGTTGAATTACATCCGCTTCTGCTGTACAGTGTTGTCAGTCTCCTCTACTGCACAGAGGACTTGACTCTGCTGTACAATCAGTACAGAATCTGATTCTAAAAGAGTGAAGGACTGTTCTTACCAAAACTCACCAAAACTGATCATTTTATCACAGCAAAGCCATATACATCATGCAGACAAAGTATCTAGAAAATAGAAATCTGAGCTGCCTTTTGCAGTGAATAAGATTCTAGTTTTTATTTTTCCAGCCTGCTATTTAAAAAAGCAGCTGAGATGAGATGTGGGCAGCACAGGCATTTTCCGTGCAAACCTTTTTTTTTTTAACATAAGGTCCATTATCATTTTCATTCAGAATGCTACAGAAATGCAATAAACCGTGACCTTTTTATGTTTGACATAAGCATGTCATTGAAATATAACATATCCTTTTGTGAAATGTATTTGTTCTTATATTTTATCAGTGTGTTTGCAATATTTTCTCTGCTGACAGTTTGCATTACTTTTTGTTTAATAGCTGCAAAGTTGAAAATTGGTATTAAAACTATATTATGTTGTGTAGGAACAGCATAGTTTGAAATTCACATATGAAGAACAATAGGTATGCACATACAGCATGAGGCACACTATACCTATGACAGTAAATAGATGTTCTGTTTCAACTAACCAGACCAAAGTTACAAGCATATACTAGGGGTCCTATGGTCTCTATACAGCTATTTTGATTAGGGTCAGTTAAATAAGAGTAAAAAGGCACCTGCTTCAATCCCTCTAGCACAGGGGGCCAACCAAGAGACTTGGATTGTATGGCAAAAGGAAACTGATATCCTAGATAACTGGTGCTGTAAAAAAATCAAGAAATCTATTTTTTTAAAGAAGAGACTTTCCTCTTCTTTTCCCTCATGATGTGCTATTTATTTGAAATGTCAAAATGAAATTGTCAGTAAATAGTTCTTCTCTAAGGTACACTTGTGTATGTCTTGGCAGATCTTTGCTGTGTTAAGTAAAGCTTGTCTGCAAAGGTGGTGTTAAAATAATCCAGCAAAGTCAGCTTTGTGCATCATATTGCAGTTGCAGCTGTCTGAATACTGGTTATTACTACTGATGCAACAACTCATATTTTATGCTGCAGTCCACAAAAGGGGCCTAAACTGCTTTCTAAGACCTTTGTATGGAAAGTGTTTTAAACAGAGCTACATTGTCACAACTTGGTTAATGCATATACAGCCAGCACACCATGGATTCTCAAAATAGCATCCAAAGATTTAATAAAGTGATCACGTCACAGCCAAGAATTGTGACTATGATGTGATCACTAAAATAAACTTGTGGATGCTATTTTGAAGATCCGCAGTGTACTGGCTTTATATGCTTTTGTCTCTTGACTCCCAGCAACTTTTACCTATATAACCCCCCTTGAATCCTAGGGGTTTTTTTCAGGAATGGATATGTAATAGATTGTATTACCATTGCTGCTTTGTCGCAGAAAAATGTCAAAACTTCAAAACTGGCTAGGTTGTCTGCAAAACAGATGGCACTTTCTTTTGATGTCATACTTTAGGTTTAGACATTTTTTTTAGGTAAAAAAATGTTGAAACTTTTTTGTTTTGTACTGGGGTTAATTGAAATTAAAGTACATTTTAAATTATTTTTAGGTTGTGTTTTTTTGCAGTTTCTTATGTATATAAGTAGGCAATTATGCTATAAAACATTTCTACTACTTCTATACAGTTGGACACCACATAAGTATGCTTTATTCACATTTTGTGATCATGGCAGGGCCCAGAAACAAGGGTGTGCATTCTGCTGCTAATGGCTGAAAACTGGCAAGTCCATATTTTTGCACCAAATTCATTTATAGTGGCTCAGGAGTGACAGGACCCCCAGAAACTATCCCAAAATTATTCTATTTAGAAAGGATGACCCTTTAGGGTTTTCTGTAAAGGATATAACTTGGACTTTGATCACCAATTTTTCTGAATGCAATTGGCTGCAAAATTTTTTTTAAAAAAAGCATAAATTCAGTCATAGTTTTTGCAAACACAGTGATGGCATGGTAAAAATTGTATTCAATAATATCTTTAGCTACCTCTCCCATGTCCAAGAATACCATATACGTATTCCTTAGTCACTTTGTGGAAATATGGCAGGGCCCAGAAGGGCAAAATATTGCATGATGCGCTTGGGGAAGAAAAAAACAGTTTGTGTAAATGGTTAGTGTAACATTGAGATAACATTAGGTCGGGTTGATGAGGCACAAGTTAGTGTGACCATGACTTTTTTCACAGGTATGCATGTGCTAAAGACTTGAATGAACTTGTGTTCACTCACGTGAGCATTTGATGCTTGGGCAGCGAACACAAATGTCATCCAGATCAACTGATGTCATTGTTGCAGCTTAGGCCTCATTCACACAAGGTGTATGGATCTGTACCGTGCAGAGGGCCCTGTTTACCCACATGAGGTTGCGCACATCCTCCTGCAGGCAGTACTATTGCAGTCAATTGGACACAGCCACTGCTCTCAATGTGACATCCATGCGGGTGCACGGCCACAAATGTGCACAAGGTGTGTTTGGGGCTCTGCACCTGCTAGATGTCAATTTGGGAGCAGCATCCCAATTGACTGCAAGGTGACTGTCTGCACTGCACTGACACACCTGTGCAACACTATGAAGGTAAACCTGGCCCTCACACAGAGTACAGATTCATACACCCTGTGTGAACGAAGCCTTAGGCTTTCTTCAGATGATATTGGAGACCCGCCCTGTCTGCAGGCTCCCTTTGTTTTTGTGCCTGTGCCTACCCCTGTCCTAGGCTGTGTGTGGGCAGCCTATAGGGGTGCATGCAGGCAGAGGGCCCACATGGACACAGCTGCATGTAGCCACATGCCAAAATTTGACATGCGGGCAGGAGCAGGTGCACTGATCTGAACTCCGACAGCATGCGTATTTATCCATGTGATCGCTCTGCTCTGTCAGATTTTAACACACAGCTGTGTCCTTGCATCCACCTTTGTAGGCTGACCGCATGCAGCCAGGGCAGATGCAGATGAAAAAACAAAGAAGGCCTGCATTAAAAACAGGTCTTTGCTCCTATCTGAAAGAAGCTTTAGGAAATATTCTAGGCATTATTAATATATGTACACATTTTTATCTTTTGTATTTCACTTAATTTTTTTTCTTGAGCGGCCTTGATCTGATCAGTGGAGATCTGATCCAGAACCCCCCTATAGATTTGTAGCAGTAGATAATTGCTAATTATCATCTACCTCTGGCTGCAGTCAGTCTGCAGTAGATTACTATAACAGTGATCACCTGCTGCATGGAAGGCTGGGCAGAGCTTTGACACCTCTGCCTGACTTTCTGTAGTAAATGGGTGTGTGGTGACATCACTCATGATGTCATCACACTCACAAGGTAAGCACAGCACAGGAGTGCTGTGTCTACTTTTGCTTTTACAGAGCGGTCCTATGGAGAACTCTGTGAAATGATCAGCTCCTGGGCATAACATTGGATGCCGGCTGTCACAGGTAGCTGGCAGGACCCACGGGAACCGCCGAACCCTGCCGCCATTTCAATAAAAAATAACTTTTATCCCAGTGCCACTTTTTTTTTTGTGTGTGTGTGTGTGCATAAAAGTGTCCCTTTTTTCTCTGAAAGCTGGGAAGCATGCACAGGTAGTACACATACTCTGAATGGTATGAAAAACCTCAGCATCTAAAAAGTAGAGATTCCTGCCCAGAACAGCTGAGTTTCCTCTACTGCCTGAGAGCCATCATAAGAGTGAGATTGTTTTTTGTTTAGACTCGGTGCACACTAGTGTGATTTCAGATGCAATTTGAGTCATACAGAATTGCATGGCAAAGGAAATCCCATTGTTTTCAGTGGTGCTGGTTCACATAAATGCAACACAGCACAGTGCAAATTGGGAAAATGTTCCTGTACTACTTTAGTGCAACTCCAGCACGATTTTGGCTTTATTGAATATGCAAACCACTACCAAGTCGCACTACATAATCAAACTGAAAATCAGATCAAAGCCGGATTACAGTAGCTGTGATCCAAGCCATTTGGATATGTATACTGAGGGGGAAAATACTAGGCACTGGTGATAGCACAGCTATCAGCACTACCGTTTACTGTGGTTGCTAATTTGTAGAGAGATAAATGTCTGTGTAATGCTCACCCCTAACTCACTGATGCTCACCTCTCCAGTGATCCTTCACCACTCCTTCCCATGTCATTAAATACCTGGTGCTGGCAGTTGTTGAAACCTAAAGTACTGCCACCTCTACTGCCATGTGACAGTGCTTGAGATTAGTAATTTGCCACTAGGTTAAAGCACTGCATCATGGGAGTATATCATTTCTCACCTTTAGCCATAAACACTGTTTATTTTGCACCAACTGTAACAGAGTAAGGCACACTTGGGATTGCTGAAAAGCCTGTATCCAAAGGTCGGGAGGACAGCTTTCAACAGACACCTTCACTGTGTGTGAATGAGGGCACATAGTTACATGCCTTGCTGTAACTATGTGATTGTTCATTAAAACATTTGGACCCATATTGGTGATCCTCTGTGTGCAGGTCACATTCTCCCTTCCTGAATGATGGCAAAAGCTCCTCTCTGAGCAACAGCTATGTGTATCCCCAGTATCTGTGTTCTCCTGTCATTGGAAAGAATGTAGAGGTGCCAGGCTGCACAGCTCAGTGAAGTCTTTGATCTTTTATTACCTACGCCAATGAAACCATCAGTACAAGATCATGTAGGCAGCCCTCTGACGGACTCATAGACAGTGGGCGCAATGTTATATAGTGGAAAAGCGAGATTACACACTCTGCTATACCCTTCCCCCACTTCTCATACTGTGCATGCTCAAACTGGACTCTCAGTATCTTTAGTTTTTTTTACAGGTAAGAGCTGTGGGATGTTGAGCTTTAGAGGTGGGTAGGGAGGATACCTAACAGCAGAGTGGGTGGTAGTGGGCAGTAAGATGAGAAGCACATGGCCTCTCTGAATGAAGCTTTCTCAATAACTCAGGAAACCAAAGTGGTGAAGTCAGCAGTACCCGCAGAGAACTACAGAGAGGACATTGAAGAGATGTGCTCACATGTAGCTGGCTGGAGACTGGTCCCCTCAACAGGGAATTAGCTCACTTCAAATAGGTATCAAGGCTGTATTAGACTTGTCTTTGTTTAAGCATACAGTATACCTATTACAGTGTAGGTTTGTGGTATACTGTCACGGTGTAAGGTCAAGTTCAGAGACCAGTTGCTATAGCAGTAAAAGGCTTACCTGGAACCAGCAGGATAGGTACACCAGCAGATCCCCCTGGGAATCACGCAGGCTCACCTGAGGTGCGGGGTCTAAGTTTTAACCGGTATTCACCAGAGCTCCTAATGGTGGAGATGGATTGGGCTGCGTGTTAATACCAGGTCGCAGATCTCAGGATCACCCCACCAGGGAATGTGCAGACTGGAAACCAATAGCGGATCAACAGGTTAGGGATCAGACGAAAGCAGAGTCGGTCACAAGCCAAGGGTCGGTCACAAATGGTAGCAGATCAATCGTAGTACGTTAGGATGAGACGAAATCGTGGTCAGGAACAAGCCAAAGATCAGTAGCGGAGGTGTAGACAGCAGCAGGAACAGTAGCGGGATATTGGCTGGAAAGGCACAATAATCTGGCAAGGAGGAAGTCCAAGGACATGGCTTATATAGGAAGTTCATGGGAGGAGCAAGGAGTTCAAGGTTCAAGAGCAAACAAGGCACAAGGCAGGATTATCTAATAGAAGAGGCAGAGTGTTGTCCAGCATCCTAGGTAGCTCAGTGAGAAGAGTTACTGCCTGACACAGTAGAAGTCCCAGGTTCAAGTCCAGGCCCTGACATATACACACCACTCTGAACTGCACAATTAGAAGTGACACAAACACAAAGCCAGGTTGTGACTGTGTTGTAGAACAGGTTAGAGCAGCTAAGTGGTTAGCACTTTTGCCTAGCAGCATTAATGTTGTCAGTTTGAATTCCAACCATGGCACTACCTGCACAGAGTTTTTATGTTCCCCCTGTGCCTGTGTTTTTAATCTGGGTACTCCGGTTTCCTCCCACACTCTATAGGCATGCATTTAGATGAAGTATCTCCTGTCTAAATAGGCCCTTGTATGTGTATGTATGATCATGAGTTAGGGACCATAGATTTGTAAGCTCCTTGAGGGCAGGGACCGATGTGAATGTACAATACATGTAAAGTGCTGTGTAAATTGACGGTACTATATAGGTATCTGTAATAAATAAAATACAAATTTCAAAAAGGCAGTAAAACATTTTTGTGCTCTGAAAACTCTAGTCCATTTTACATAGGAATTTATGAACAATTCAACAAAAAAACTGAGCTTAGCTTATCATAGCTGTACTGGGGCAAACATTGTGCTGTCTGGACTTTATTTGAGAAATCTAACAGGTTACAAAATAGAGAGCTTTCCACTGTATTCAGGTACTTAGTGTACAAATACTGTATTTGTAGCCTATAAAAATTGTTATAATGGAAAATTCTAAATGTAGTGTCTCTGTTCCACCATTGCCAAGATACAGTGCTTTGTATCAGTCACCTGGTTTCTCTAGACAGAGGCTAAAGGAGACAGATATAATCTGATCTGACTTTTTCAGCTTACATATTATGGTAACATTCTGAGCAGGAGTAGCTGGAGGTTACATTTTTTATGCAATTTTTTTTTATGCAGGTACTGCCAGCACAGGCAGAATTCATAAGAAGTGAAACTGAAAAAGTAAATTGTTACAAATTAAACTGAACAACATCTAACCTTAGGCTCCCTTCACACTGTTGCATGGTGGTTACTGCCTGTTATCACAATGCACAACATTCTGTGAACCGCCCCAGTATGAAAGTACAGTAGCTGTCAGTGGATCTTCACCACAGCACACAGTAGTGCATATTGTGCTCCACTGCATAAAAAAAAATTGTAGGTCTGGTTTTATGTTCATATCAGTGCATTGGCAAATCATTCCAAGGAATTGGCTATCTTATCTCAACACACATTAATGAGCAGTTGATGAGTGTCTGTCACAGCTCCTTAGTTTTATTAACTTCTGCCAAAATGGAAGATTTTGGGGTGGGATGTGGCATCAGGAGGAAACTGTCTGTTCCTTGGGCTGATTTTTTATTTTTTTTGGTCAACTTAGGTTTTTAGCTTCAGTGTGTGACCGTCACTGTTTGACATAAGTCAAATCTATCAATCTAATGATCAACGTCTGTCAAACACGCAAGTTGGAAAACTTTTGCCATTTAATGGCTGCTGCTGCTGATCTGTATTTTCTGACAGCCCATTGGCTGAGCAAAAAAAAAAAATACTACCCATCTATGGCCAGATTTGGGGATAGAATAACCCAACAAGCTGAACTGTGCATTAGTCCCCATTTACACCTGTGTGATTTGTCATGCAGTAACAATACGTACTATTGTCTATGGAAGCCATACAGACCTATGCAACTCACTTCCATGTGACTTGATTCAGGTGCAAGTGCTTCTTTTGGCAATTTTTTTACCCCGATGACTTCAGTGGACATAGACTTCAATGCATGCATAAGAAAATGCATCAAAAGGGCAAAAAAAGCATTAAAAATAATTTAAAATGCATGGAAAACAGATGTGTAAACATAGCCTAACACTGCTGTTCTGAAGTGGTGATGGGTGTAGATAATAAAAAATCAAGTAATCACAGAGGTAAAACTGCACTTTTATAACAGTTTGAATGGAGACCCAGATTACTGCATGTGTCCTATGGTGGTTGATTCTCCTTATACAAATATGTTAACCTGAACTTTTCCTTAAATATTACCTAACCTCTGAACCTTAGCATAACCCTTAAACCTGATACTTGAAAACCTTTATAAGTTTATATGGAGACCTAAAATATTGTGCTTAAAGTGGCTGTAAATGCTGGGTTCCCACTGGGGAACAAAAACTGAAGGTAAAAGTACTGTGATTTGCTTGTGGGCACATTACTATGGTACATAGCTTCTATGTTGCATGCACTAGAGGTTTACAACCACTTTAAACCTAGTAAACTGTAGTTAAAGGCTACCTCTATTTTTTGCAAAAAAAATAAATGCACCCGCATTTGGAGAAAAAATGTGCATTTGTAATATTTTTGCAAATGAGCCTTCAAAGCATTGCAGCTGTGATCACTGGAATGCAAAACCCATGCACAGGCTCCTGCAGACTCTTTCTTCATATTGAATTACAGACTTTCAGTTAGAGGAAACATCAATACACTATGAGTGTGGTAATCACGCTCCAGTGATAACTATAAGTCCATCTGCCACTGTGACATATGGAACTTGTAGTTTGTTCATCCAAAGATCTCTGTGATTGAATGACATGGCTGTGAGGGTGGAGCCATGTACAGCCATGGTATCATATTACACCCTACATATGGTTATCCTTTAAAACCCTTTTCCCCTAACTGACATTAACATTTTAGTTTGTAATGGCTACTGCAGTTACAACTAAGTTCATTGAAGGGAATATCTCATTACTGGAGTCCCTTAGAGATGTAAGAAACCAATGTCTGCTTTTATTTTTAGCTACTATGGAAAACAAGAAAAGAAAATTAGTTTAGGGAAAATTTGGCTTTTAAACAGTAATGGCTTTTTATTGCAGAAGAGACATACAATCTTACCTGCCTAATCACAATCCTCTGTGGAATGTCTACTGAACTCAACATGAGCAGCTCAGTTTACATTCTGGCACACCACCAGTGTGCTGGGTTAACTGTACTCCCGAGCCGGCCAATCAAAATGGCCAAAGACTGACACCCTGAAGAACCAGGGGAGAACATGCCAACACTGGCAAGGGTCATTGTGGCCATCGGACCATTGAAAATAAGATACGTTTATGTGCTTTTAATTCTGCTTTAGGATAGGTTTGTATTAATACCTTATTAATTAGATAACACAATAATATGCAGTGTTTTACTGCACTGCATGAAAATAACTCATTAGTTTTTCTTTTTTCTTAAAGCAGGTATTAAACCCAAAAACAAAAATGTATTAATTTGCACCTCACCAATTAGATGTGGTGTCTGCATTAGCTTTCTTTTTTTGTAGGTTTTTAAAATCTTATTTTCACCTGGTAATTCAGCCAGTAAGTCTGTTATTTGTCAAATTTCTTTAACAGACCAAGCAGTCCAGCAAACGTAGTAGTTTGAGGGCTGAGACAAACCATTTACCACTGACGGGTGCTTACAGTGCTCAGCTTTTTTTTCATTTATGGAAAACCTTTATCCAAGAAAAAAAAAACTGGCTTCGATTTGTTAGTCAAGTCTATCTAAATCTGCTAGTCTAACACTACCCTTCCCCAGACTGTCAATGTTGCTGTCAAGAGGTGTTTGCTTTACCATGTCCTCCAGAGTGGAGACACCCTAAGACCAAAAGTGTGCTTCTGGCCGGATCATCAGGTGAAGTAAAGGAAAGAACACCATTGCAGCTACCACCTCAGCAGAATTGGTAAGGTGCCATATATTACATTTTTGTTCTTGGGTTCAATGCCACTTTAACCATAAATTACTTTATATAACATGTTACATATTTGCCCACGAGGCTTCTTTGTGTTTAGAAAAGCACCACATTGAGCCTCTGATTATTAAACTATTTCTATATCCTAAGTAACACTGCGCTTTTCTAAACAAAGGCTGGCAGTTTATATTCCATTCAGAAAACTGACATTCTTCCACTAATAATTACGGTAGGTTTATGTAAAATAAAAAAAAAAAATATTTAAAGCAAACAAAATTTCACTTAACACATTACGTTACCACAGTATTTTGTATCTGGAACATTGCCAGCTTTCTAACGTTTTCTTTTGTTCATTGAGATCATGTCTTTTTCTTCTTTCTGTTGGACTCCTGATGCATTTACCAATTTAAAGTGATTCTAAAGGTTCATTTTTGTTTTGGAAAATACCAAACATGCTATAATTACCTACTGTGTGCAGCAGTTTTGTACAAAGCCTGGATCCTCTTCTTCTTAGGTCCCCCACAGGCTCTCCTGGCTTCTCACTTCTTTAGGGTGCCCCCACAGCAAGCAGGTTGCTATGACGGAACCCACGTCTCCATGTGTCCATTCACACACGAAGCTGAGGCTTTGCCCCGCTCCCTCTCCTCATTGGCTGACTGGTTGTGATTGACAGCATCAGGAACCATTGGCTCCCTCTTGCTGCCAATGAGGAGGCAGAGACCCGGGACAGCCAAGGCTGTTGTTCACATCCCTGGATCGCAATGAGGCTCAGATAAGTATTGAGGGGACTGGGGGCACTGCTGCACACAGATGGTTTTTTACCTTAAAAAACCTTGAGGCTTTACAACCACTTTAAGTTATGCTCCTAAACAAACAAATTGGTTATCGTATATGTTAGTATAGTTACATATATGTTACATGCCGCTAATTTCAGTCACAAGTGCTGTCAAGCAGGATGCTGGAGAAATCTAGTTTCCCAGCTGCATTTTAATATTAAGAAATAGGGAAATAGGGCATTTAACATTAAAAATGACTGTTTTTGACTCTGAAAGAGGCTTTATATGCATTTTAAGATTACGATCACAGTATATGATCATCACCACCCAAAAGTATGAGCATGTTTATGCTTAAGTGGCATGATCACATGCCTGTTTTCACATCCCAAAAAGTTAGGGAGCGGCCTGTATATGGATTCTCTGGGGAAGGGATGGGGTAAAAAAATGTTTCCATTGTAGGCAACACTCTTGGATGTGCACAACATTTTCTAATTAGTTAGAGATGATTGTAGCCGTATGAGTACACTTGCAACAAAAACAATTTATTACTGTCTGTGATACTTTTTATTTGCACTAACATCCAAATTTTCAGGACAAGCTTTCAGACTATACCCCTTTTTTCAAGGTTCAAGCATTACTAATACATAAAGTTTAGGCAGTGTGTCAATAAGACATTCTTTGATGAAAAAACACATACCTACAGAGCAATGGTAATTAAACTTAGATAATTAGTGAAATAAGGCAGGGAGGGGGCTTTAGAGTGGGGAGGGGATTAGAGTCACAGAGGTGACAATGGTCATAACATTGTTGGATATTGATTTAGAAAGCTGAGTTCCACATTTAGTTCATTATCTTTTGTGTCAAATAGAATTATCTTTCTGAGTTCAAAAGTTTTCCTTTCTTGAGTAGCTTTGAAGTTCCCTTTTAAGAACCAAAACAATGTTCCATAGTGTGGCCTGGTTGTGAGAAATGATGTCCCACGGCTGTGCAGAAATCATCTTCCTTATGGTTTCTAACCACTTGCCTCAGTAGATGTACTATGGGTGTTTGGCACAGCCAGGCAAGGCGACATACCTGTACACTGCAAGCTAGTACTAGTACAAGCATGCTAGTGCACCCCCTGGGGCCTGCAGTGTGATCCCATGACCTCTTGCCACAGTAGATGTACTGTGGACAGGCAGCACAACCGGGCTAGGCGACGTACCCGTACATCACCTACCACGTGCGCACTAGTTGTGAGCTGCTATGGTATCATGGGATTGCCATGATCATTTATAGTGAATACAAGATATGTAAGCAAACTATCACAAATGGCTTTCATTCAAGAACAGCCTGCCTACTGTTCTGATGCTGTGATTGGCTCACAGCTATCACATGGTACCTGGCAGCTGTACTATGTGATTGCTGTAGCAATCACAGCATGTCAGCTTTAAGCTAGTACAGTATCACTGTGGTGACAGTGAACCACTCTGATGAAAGTATGTATAAGAATATTTAAAAATCTGAATAATTTATTTTTTGTTACATACTGTCAACAGTCAGTATACCTGACCAGTCATATGATTATGCTGTACTGCACAAATTGTGAAAAAAAATTATTTAATTTCTTCATTTTCCAAAACATTGTGACAAAAAAAATTAGAAATTCAAAAACGTCACCATGTCTCTTACTAAATACCTTGGACTGCTTGTCAAAAAGGGGTAATTTGGGGGGTATTTGTACTGTCCTGGCATTTTAGGGCCTCAAGAAATGAGATGTAGGTACATCAGGATCAATTCTCAAATATATGTATATACACCATGGTTTGCAGACTCTATAACCTTCAGACTAAATAATATACATTAACTTGGGTTATTTTTACCAAAGAAATGTAGCAGAATACATTTGGGCCTACATTTATGAAGAAAGAGTATTTGTTTGCAAAATTTTATAAAGAATAACATGTTTTTTTTTTTAATTGTTATGTATTTAGCAAAAAAAATTAAAACCCTAGTGGTGATTAGATACAATATTTGTGTGAAAAAATTATATAAATTTAATTTGGGTACAGTATTGTATGTCCGAGCAATTGCCAGTTAAAGTAGTGCAATGCTAAATAGCAAAAGAAATACCCTGGTCATGAAGGTGATAAAACCTTCCGGAGGTCAAGTGGTTAAGAGTGCTTCTGTTTAAATTCATTTTTGTTTACATTTCTGCCCTGTTTCACCAACATAAGATTTCTGATTGCATTTGGCTGCACAATTTGCAGCATTTCTTGTAGCAAGTCCTGGTTCCTTTATTTGTGACTTCATAATCAGAATAATTATGCTGATTAGTTTATGTATGAAAACCCGAAGAAAACACGGCCCTGAAAACCCAAAGAGAAAATCTCCTACAATACAAAGAGAAAAAAAAACAAACAAATGACTATGTATCTCTAGTAACAACATATAATCCAGTAATAGAATGGATAAGAAAGATAATGAAAGATGTGCACCCCATCATACCAGAGGATGAAACACCGAAATACGTATTCCAACCGCCACCAATGCTGGCTTTAAGGCAACCGCCCAACCTCAGGCATAAACTAATTCACAGGAAATGTCATTCTGATTATGAAGTCACAAATAATGGAACCAAGCTTGCAACAAAAACAGCTCCAAAATGTGCAGCCAAATCAACCTGTTAAAAATGGCACCTTCACAAAAGGAACCTACAATATTACAGGATAATACAGCTGTAGCTCCAGTAATGTGGTGTGACTCATCCAATGCAAAAACTTACATTGGTGAAGCAGAAAAGTCATTACAACAACGGATGAATTTACACAGACACACCATTAAAGAACATAGATAAGGAAGATGATTTCTGCACACCTGCGGGACATCATTTCTCACAACCAGACCACACTATGGAAGACATTGTTTTGTTTCTTAAAAGGGAACTTTAAAACTACTCAAGAAATAAAAAAATTCTGAACTAACAATGATCATTCTATTTGACACAAAAGATGGACTAAATGTGGACTTCAAACTTTTAAATCACTATCTAGTTTTGTGACCATTCTCACCTCTGTGACTCTTCCTTCCTCCAAATCCAGTGCCCTCTCCCTGCATTATCTCACTAACTATCCAAGTTTAATTACCATTTCTGTGCATGTTTGTATGCATTTTTTTTCTCAGAGATTGACTTATTAACATTTTGCTAAAACTTTATGTGTTAGTACTGCTTGGACTTTGAAGAAGTACGCCCCAAAAGCTTGTTCTGAAAATTTGGATGTTAGCGCAAATAAAATAAGTATGACAGAAAGTGCTGAGTTGTTTTTCTAATGAGTTAAAAACTGTGGAACAGTACCAATGCTTTCTTCTCACCAGGAAGAGGAGGAAGTTAGTGGCTACAAGTGAGCAGCTTCTTTCTAATCAAGAGAATTTAAAATTTCGGTAGCCACCAAAGAATGTTAATATATCCTCATTCCCGTTGTTCATAGGGTGACATTTACCAGTTTATGGACCCTCTCCCCCTGCCTGTTCGGAACTTAAAGCAGATGTAAACATTTTGACCTAGTTTACGCACGGTTGGTATACAGTAAAAACAGTGGTTGAGCTGTGCTTTTACTGCCTCCCTCCCAAGCTGCAAAATCAGCCATATGGGGGGAATACTCATGGCACAGCAAACATTATCATCCCTGTCATGTTCGGGGGGGGCAGGACCAACTGCTGAAAATAACCCATTCAAGTGAATGTGGCATGGTAATGTAGGCTTTTTTGGGTTAAAACAGGTGGAGGGGAGGTAGCATAATACCCTCTGAAAAGCAATCTACCGCTGATCATTCTTCAGAGAGCTAATGCAAATATAAACAAGCCCCAACTGAATGACAGCCAATTTGATAATGCACTGTATATCATAAATAGCTACCATTTTTTTTCCTTTAGCGATATTGTAGAAAAATAGTTGCAGATTTAAGAAGATTAAACAGATCTTTTGAAATGTTATTAACCTGTTAAACTCTCTAGGACATTTTAATCACTGGATTTACATTTATTTTGAGCAAATGATTATTGCTCTGTAGCCCCTTTTCTAGTAAGATATTCTAACCCTTACCCACTTTAAAAAAAAAAGCATTTTGGCTGGAGTTCAATATCAATTCTAAAAGATACAGGTATAAAGATTTGGAAAATGATTTGCTTTTACTACATTTCGTTTACTTTTTTCATCACTGTGGATTATGAGACTATATAATTTATACGGTAATTTTATTGTGTTCTACATCGTGAAATAACCACTTTATTATGCTAAGTATCCTTTATCAGCTCAATCTTTACTTGTTTTAACAAGGTACTACATTAATGGCAAAAGCCATACTTCACAAACTGTTCTTTATGCTTGCCTGGAGAGCACTGTTAAGCGATTACCTTAAAAGAAAATAAAGGAATAACCAGATGTTTAAATTCATCACAGTATATTTCCTTGTAAATTCCAGTCATTTTGCATAAATGCCTGCATTCCTGTCATTCACAATGCACTTCAAACACATCGTTCAGGAATAAAAAAGGGCAGCAATTTTTTGTGAAGTATTAAACTAATTTTCTCTTGTGAAGCTGCAATAATATTTAGGCATTTTGGCTGCTTTCTTCATTTTGAAAAATTGCTCTGCTACCGACATGTGGAAATTACAGTGTAGCTGATTTGATCTGCCTATATTTTATAAGTACTTGCCATTTTTTCCCCTAAAACACAAAGTGAACTTTAGACTTCGTTTTCCAGTGCGTATTTTTAAAGCCTTTTCATACTTTTGATGTTACAGTTTGTTTTTTCCTGACCTTCTAATATAAGTGGCAGAATGTTAGAAAATATTAAAGGCCAAGTGGTTTTAAAATCACAGCTGTGGCTGGAGAAGAGTTACAAAGCATGCCTATGTTAAATTAAAGTTCCTAACCTTTGTATGTCCTGCTGATTAAAAATTCTTTCCAGTAGACCCTACCTTTGAAATAATTCATACAGGTTTGGGCATTCAGATATGGCAATTAAAGGTTTTCTCCAGCTGAAGCTGAATTTCACCTGCTTTTGCCTATACAGTATCAGTATATATATATATCAATCAGAATGCAGTATTAACGCATGCTAAATGCATGTCAAGCTCATTGTTATTGCATCTCAAACTGCATTGTAAATTGTTTCAAAATTGATAAGATGTAAAACATGTTCAAGAATGTTTTACTTACTTTTATCTGCATTTTAAAATTTATACCGGTGCATAAACAATTCTCAAAAACTATGATCTAATCACCAACAAGCCAAGTCTCCCTCTCTTTCATGATATACCAGTTAAGGCAGGTACGTGTGGGCCGAATATCGTCCAGTTCAACAGAACCCGCCTGACATTCGGTCAGTGTGTACAGCTGCTTGTTCAACAGAAGCTGGTGTAATGTCCAGCTTCTGTCAAAAGGGAAATCAGCACTGGCAGCCAATGGCTATGAGCACTGATCAGTGTGTTCTGGCGAGGGGGGGTAGTTCCCCTGTGAGAACACAATAGCTCAGAAGGGCTAGATTGCCACAATAACATCGCTTAGTACGGCAACCTCTCAAGTTGTTTTTTTTTTTTTTTGTTCAGCCTACTGGGTTGAACGAGAAAAAACTTCTCATGTGTACCTAGTCATAAGCTCATAGTTGAGTTTGCGGGTAAGCTGCAGTTGACCAGCAGAGGAGATAATAAAGACAGTGATTTGTATAGACAGTGAAAGGGGAGTTGGTGTGAGATCCTGCACCTGCATCAACATTTATTAAGCAGAACAAGAACAGTGAAGCCCTGGCTGCATCAGGCTGTGAACACGACCAACCTGGAAAATGTGATGTAATGCCCTTAGTCTATTTGCTTTTAATATGTGAGCTCCTTGGCTTACATCCTCCAAGCTCATCACTTTCTTCCTTCACTTCTGACTGCATCCTCTATACTAGGTAAATGAAAGTAGACTAGATAAGCAACAGAGGATAGAACAGCTTACATCAGTGGACAGGGAATCTGACAAATATGGTTTCATTGGTAATTATTTCAGTAACCCAAATGCACCCCTATAATTTGATAAGAGTAGCAACCTGTGTAGCTGCATGCCTGGCTCTGGCAATGCTCAGCCCTGTTTCTCCAAGCTTTCAAAAAGCTGCAGTGCAAGCTGTATATTACTGTACTTACTTAATTCAGACAAGGTATAACATAATACATAATTTTATAGCTCATCATATGTACAAATGTCTATTTTCTATATCTAGCTGGAGCAGATGTGCAGACTCCATACTAGCAAACCAATCCACAAGGTTCAAGATCTGATTGGATCAGGTTGATTTTTAAAGAGAGAGCATTTAATTGTGCCCTCTATAACTGATTAGAACTAGATTCCCATATCTTGAGTGCCCTAAGAATGGGGTGTAGGTAATTGTGGGATTCATACACAATATATTTGTCCCTTAGTGAACTAATGACAGAATTTAATGGATCTCTTACACATTCACTATGACACAAATCTAGCTGTAGAAAAAAATACATTTCCCATGTAAGGCTCCTCATTACATAGTAGTATATTGGTTTACATTTGAGAGAAACGTTCCTTACTCTGCAGCTTCCAGACACATAGTAAATTTAGACATTTATTTAATACTAGAGCATCAGATTATGGAAGAGACATACTCCATTATCTATAGTCTGGTAACAGGCATTTCCAAATTCATTGATTTAAAGGAAACATTGTAAGGGTTCTTTCACATGGGCAGTAAAAACAGTGGACATGGCAGTCAATTAACCTACCAGCTCCTATCTATGGACTGTGGGAGGAAACCAGAGTATGCAGAGGAAACCCAAGCAAGCACAGGGGGAAAATCTAAATTCCATGCAGGTAGTATGATTTGAACTACAATGCAGGAGTGCTAACCCCTAAACCTCTGCCCACAGCAGATTTATCTGGATGCTCAAGCAAGACGAGGTAAGGTTTCTGAAAGATTCCAGGCTGGGTTAATGTCATCAGTCCATGACTTCTACATTTTCACAAAATATGCACACAGAAACACAACAGAAGATGTGGTACTCTGGGGAGTGCAACTGCTTTAGTTTCTTCATCTAATTAACCTTTTAAGCTATGAAAGTGAAATTATTGTTTAAACAGAGTACGGGGGTGATATTTTTCCTTGTATTATCTATATAGTGTGTCTTACAGAGTCCAGCAGGTTCCATTACCAGTTCAGGAGGGCAGAGTGTGAAAAAAAAAAAAAGGCTTGGCATGTACGCATATAATTCCCACATTACCTACCTTCTAATTTTTGGGCAACCTTGCTTGCTGCTTAAAGCAAGACATCAACCAAAAGGGAAATTCCCCCTTTTTTCCCCACCCCCACCACTGCCACATTTGGCACTTTTTGGGGGAGAGCAGTTACCTGGTTTTGACAGGTACCTGCCCCTACTTCTGGGTCAGATCACCGTGGCGATCTGAGCTGGAAGTCCAGCCCCCTCTCCTTCCCCTGCAGCCTTCTGGGACACCTTACAGGTTCCAGAAGATTGCTGGACCATTCACAATGAGCATTTTGCGCATGCACAGTAGGAAGCCAGGAGTGAATCTGCAAGGCTTCACTGCCAGTTTCCCTTACTTAAGTTGCCTGCAGCTGCGCCCCAAGCCGACTGAAGAATTGGCTTGGGTGAGGGCATCGCTGGGTCCTTGGACAGGTAAGTGTCCTTATATTCAAAGTCAGCAGCTACAGTATTTTTTAACTGCCGACTTTTAATTTTTTGGGGGGGAGCCTGAATTTACAGGCTGGTATTAACATAGCAAGGGGTGCTAGGTGATAGTCCATATTTAGTGTCAAGCTGAAATTACACTTTGAGACTTTTAATATAGTCTCAGGAGCAGTCTACTAGAATTACTGATGGAACAGATTTTAATTATTCACTTATCTCTAATGTAGACATCAGCTCAATGATTATTCACTGATGTCTGTGCTGCATGATTTCATACACTCAGGCTGTCATAGGCATATGTGAACAATAGAATCATTTTGTTCAGGATATACCTATTTGACCAGAAATTGTCACGCTTCATTAAAACCAAGAAATGCTACTGTTAAAGCAGCTTGCTATATACGCTATAAATAATACCACTGTGTTTGGATCTTGTAGTCCAATAGTCAGGTGTGCAATCAGTAGAAGGCTGCTTATTACAATGCAAGTTCAGAGGGTCCTAAAACCTCTCTCCATAACCCACAAATCCTATTTCACTGAAGAGGTGGGATTTTTCTTTCTCAAAGGCAGCAAGACAAGAAAAAATTAACAAATGTGTAAACAATTAGTAATTATCTTAGTTTATTGCTGCTTCATGTAATATTACTGCCCTGGGCTCAGTCCACCCATGCCTACTAGTAAATCTGACATTGTCTGCAACATGCTTTCACCTTGGAAGTTGGAGGGTCTCTGGAAATATTTTTGTAGAAATAGATATTTTAAAATTCTGATCATTATGTTAATAATTTGATAATTTCATCTTTTTAAAGTACATTTCACTCATTTATAGCTAGACTTTCTTGAGCATTCCTCCCACACTAGCTGCAGTCTGTTTTTTGGAATGTGACATAGCTTTATGTGGACATTTCATTTGCCTAATTAGCATTTGTCAGATGTATGTTTTAGGTAAACAAATTACTTTTTCTTTCTTCAAGCAAGATAAAGTGTGAAGTGTACACTTGTATATTATCAGAAAAGATTAGTTAATCCTACTTGATGGACCATATGGTAGCTAGGTAATTAAAAATATGGATTTTTAATTAGTTGCAGTGAAATTCTACTGTGAATGCTATTTTTTTTTTTCTTCTTTCTTCCTTTTTTTTCCTTTTTTTTTCTCGCCCTCCCTTCTTGGTTTTGATGTGTAGATCTCCAGATATATCTATGAGGATAAGCTAACATCATGTAATATAATAATCACCTCTGGACAAGCTCTGCATTTATGTCCTGTCACATCAAACACAATCATCCCACATATCAAAATGTCTTCTATGTAGTTTGTTTTCAGTATTTCAGTTGTGGTTTTGGTCTGTCTTGTTTGAATGTGCAATGTTCAGTGTAACATGTTAGATGTGCATTAAAGTTGAAATTCTTGTAACTGCATATGAATTAATGCCTACAGAGCCACAAATTTCTTGAAAAAAGATTGGGATGAGTATGACTAGCTTTAGGTCATTTAGTTTGGATCAGCAGAGTGCAAAAGAAAAGTTCTACTTTGCTAGGTTGAATCAAAATGAGGGAGTCTTCTGTGAGCTAACCCATAAAGTTAATGGCACAGTAATTGGAAGTCCCAGGCATGCATTGTTGAATGGAAACTAGAGAAATATACATGGGTGTAGAGGCGGGGTTGTCAAAAAAAAATTGATGTTTGCCTTGTTTGAATATAATTGTCAACTACCTGTAGTAATAATTTGTAAATATATTTATGTGTATGCCTGTTAAACTCACTTATGTTTTTCCTACTGTAGAATTTATCTGGATGCCCAGGCAAGACCGGGCGAAGTTTCTGAATGGTCCCATGTTGGGATGATGTCATCAGGCCTTGAGTACTACATTTTCACTAGTACAAGATATATATACACAGAAACACAACTGGAGAGATGGCACTCTGGGGACTGCAACTGTTTCAATCTCTTCATCTCATGAACCTGCTGTGCTATAAAATCTACAGCTTTTTTTCTTTACAAGAAAATTATGTGCAGACCTGTATTGATTTTATTTTTGCTTTTGTCTTTTTTTTTTTTTGTTTTGTTTTGTTTTGCATTGGGATTGTGGGGCACATTTTAATTCACCCTTATGATGTTTCTTTCTATTTGTGTTTTAGTTGAAGCTAACCATAGTACAGGTATTAATTGTTGCATTTATAAGTCTTTACTTTCATTATTATTATGGCTCAAAAGAGATTGAACTTATGAATAAGTTGAAAACCTTGGTACCTGTCAGTAAGAAGAAAACAATATTGGTAAACCGCATTTTGCGAACTGTCATATAAGGTTGGATTTTAGCACATGATGAATGTTGCAGTAGGTTTTTATTTGGTACTGAAGTAAATTTCATGATGTACATAATGTAAAAGAGCAGCTGACTAAGGTGATTATGTAGAATTTGTGTGATGTCTCCCTTTGTTAAACTGATTATATCTATTTTCGGCAATAACTTAAGGACAACAACATTTTTGAGTCCTCGGTTTTTATATAAGTGCTTTTTTTTTTTCTTGTTGAAAGAGGTGATATTCTAAGGTTTTATGAAATTCATTCTTAATGCAAACAGAAGTGCTGTAAATAACCTTCCATAACTACGTGTAAATTCTTAGAAAATTATATATATATATATATATATATATATATATATATATACATATAATTTTTTATTTTTTTTTTGGAAGGGCAAGCAGTCAGTAGCATCTCTAAACAATAAAGGGGATTGATAAACGCATTGTTAAAGTTAAACCCCAAAAGAGTTGCCGCAATGTGCCCTATTAGTTAGATTAACACTGTTAAATTTGTTGTGTAGTTGTTTAGACCTGATAACTGTACTAGCGTCATACCAGCATATTACCTATTTAAATTATGTGCACAGCTTAGAAGTCTAGTTCTATTTTTGTTGATTTGAGGATAAAGATAAAAATACCCAAAATGAAAATTAAGCTACCGTTTAATATTTAAAGTATTTTAAGATTGAAATGCGTCAAGTTTTTTTTCTCTATATTTAAAATAGGTCAAATAATTGTCCAGTCATTTCAGCTGCTCTATATATCTGTATTCTTTTTCTTCTGCTTTGTTGTCTCCAGTTACTGACATATGCCATACAAGAAAGGCATCATTCACCCTGTGTTACATAATTATATTTGGGGTTTTTTTTTTTCACTAATTAGGGATGCAAACCATTTGTTTTAATACCTCAGTGCTCTAACTATCACAATAGAGAAGATAAAAGAAATAATTTATTGAAGAAATAATAACAAGGGTATGGAACATCATTGCACTGTGACTGGTAGGGAAAACTGACAATTTCCTATTTGCACAAGCTTTCTTTTGGCTGTTTTATATTTGATCCTCTCTGGGGAAACTTATGAAGGATATTTTAATTTAATTTTTTAAATATCAATTAAAATTCCTACAAGAGCAATCTAGAAGTATGACTTGGTGTATATGGCATTAACACCTTACTGTTGTGTGCGTATATATATATATATATATATATATATATATATATATATATATATATATATATATATATATATAAAATCAAGTTTTAATATTTTTTTTATTTTATTTTATAACTGTTACATGTATAAAATTGGTACTTTTCTTTTCATACAGCCAGTACAAGACACTGAATGCTACATTTCTGAGACAAAAGCTGCTGCACTCCTATTTTTTATAAATATTAGTAACAAGTAGTGATACCATACGTAAACTAGAAACGATATAGATATTACTGAATAGGGAACGATCATACTGATTTAAAAGAAACAATTTATTTTTTTTTTAATCTTCCTTTAATTGTCCTTGTGTGAATGTGGAAAGTCACTTTTTGTTTTGTTCAAATAAAATTCTATTTTTTTTTAACATTGAAATTAAATCACTTTAATAAATCAAACCAAACTGCTATATGTAATTAAAGAAAAACTAAAAAAAAAAAAAAATATATAAAAAAGTGAACGTGTTTCCCCAAATTTTAATCTTTAAAGTCAGGGGATTTTTTAAAAGCAAATATTTTGTTAATGTTGATAATGTACTGTACTTCCATATATTATATATATATATATATTTACATATATATAAATATTTTCTTTCCATTCCCAGACACCTCATAGAATATTCTTTTGTCCTTACCTGTATCTTAGCAATGTAAATAGTGGCTGTTGTGTAATTGTGCTTTCCTGTTGCTAACATACTAAATTCATTTTCTCTTTTCTCCTAGTAAATATTGGTAGATGTGTAGAAATTAAAAGTACAGACACGATTAGATGTAGTTCTTCGGATTTAGGACCAGTAAGGATAGAACTTTCTTTAAATTAACAACGATTTTTAGACTTTTTTTTTTGATGAAGTATATATGATTTGTTATTTTATTGATCTGAAGTGGTTTCAACTAACCAAAGGTCTCACAATGCTAAAAATGCTGGCAATCTCTAATAGGCATTTTGCAGATCTCCCTACCTTCCCTTGATTTTAAAAGGGGAATGCCATACTACCTTAAATGCTAATGCTATATATGCAAAACTGGATTTTTTAATTTATTTTTTAAAGAGGGAGGCATGGTATATAAAATGATTTTACTAAGATAAAACAAATATTTTTTTAAGAATGCTCAGATGAAATAGATAATCTGTGTGAATATGTTTTACATGTTGCTATATAAGAGTCCCATTGCCCCATAGATGAAATGTGGAACCTGCTAAATGTTTCAATGTGGCTACCTAGATCAAGGTTTGCTCTAGTTCCCTGCTCATCTAGTGCATTCATGGTTTTGTATACTCTCTAGCACAAAGTTTAATTGTCTCTTTATTTTACTCAAGGGCAAAGGGTCGTGCCTCCAGAACACATTTATAAAAATGTGTTTTCTTATTAGATTGCTACACCAGCATCAGTTGTTGATCGTTTTCTTGTTGAAGGCATCCAAAAAGTTGCAATTAGAACGCTGTATAGAAACCATTAAAATTTAAGAAATATTTTTACTGTAGCACGACTTCACTTTTATTTAAGCAATTATATTCAACTCAATCAACTTTTTAGTAGAACTCATATATGTTACTTCTGATCACCAGCTGACCAGTGAATGTTTTAAGCAATACTAACTCTCATGACAGCATAAGTATCACTCCTGACTCTTATGCCAAGACTGCTGTTTATTTAACTGGAAGTTATTTCAGAAGACAATCACATTACCAGCTATCAATTGTAGATTATTTTTTTTTACCATTACACGTTCTTAACCTTCTTCCACATAACAATGTCCCTCTGAATGCACATACAAAATTAAGTGCAAGGGACACTGAAAGAGCATCTGAAATAACATTATATGTATTTTTAAACATCATTTAGTTATGATCTTAAAGTTTAAGTTTATTTGATATTTTTGCCTGCTGGAAGGTAAGCAAACAAAACAGTATCCCAAAGTTTTTATATTACATATACATTATTAGCATGTTAAGTTTACTTTAATGGATGCAGAATGACTTTGTTGCATATGTATGTCTAATGTCTTCTTTTAATTATATGGTTCAGCACCAAATGGAACCCATTTTTGTTTGACTGTATGCATTTACTATAAGTGCAGGAGTATTAGCTATGTCAGCATAGATGATCCTGGGTGAAACAATCAGTTTTATAGCAGCTGTGATATCTAACGGTATCAGATCTGTCAGCAATTGATTTATATTCTACTTGCTTGCTGCTAGGACAATAGGTGCTTTTTTCGGTGACACAGATTTGACAGATCTTATGTAAGGTGACCAAGTACATCCTTACGTACACACATACCATCATTGTAATGTGATGCATAAATATCTGAATGTTATTAAATATTGTTCAATATATATAATGGACTTAGATATTGTCTTATAGTAGTTTGATGACCTCGGCCTTTCCTCTGTTTGTTACATGTTACTCTTGTTAGTTGGTAAAGTATGTACCATTAGAAACTCTCCTTCTCTGCTGGTTGGAGAAAAATAAAAGATAATTAAGTTCTAGTAGTCTTTCATTTTCTAAATAATGTTGAGCTATATTACATGAAGTATGAAGATAGATAAGATGCACTTTGGCAGTCTCAAAAAATCTTTTGGGTCTTGTATGTTTTATCATGTTTTTTTTAGCTTAATGGAAAGTTTTGGTATGTGTTCTGCAGCCTAGTATAGGATACAGCAACAAAAAAAAGACATAAGGTTGCAGCTAGTTGAGTGTCATGGACTCCACAAAAAAGCAAGGTCCTCTTAAATATTTAAGACTTTAAGGCCTTGTTTACACTTTGGGTGGGTGGGGGGGAGGGTACAGGCAGTTGATCTGAGTTATTACTTCTCCCCTTAACGTAATATAGTGGCCCGGGGGGAGGGGGATACACATGCTGCAGCCAAAAGTGCTTTGCTTTATGGAAAAAAAATATCACAGGCGTGTTCAGCAGGCAGTACTACTGCCAAGCACCACACATTCATGTGAATGGAGCCAATCTGTAACCTTCCTGGAACTGCATGCACTGTATGCCATTGCAGCATGCTGCTGCATCTTTTCAAGGGTTTCAATGGCCATTCCAGAGGTGACATAACATCTCCAAGCCACCTGTCAAATGGCTCTGAAAAGTGATCAACTATGGAATTTTGATTGAGTAATCCATGCGTTTTACCAGTCTCCACGTACTCAATTTAGCTATTCCAACTGAATTCAATTTAAACTGACACCTTAGGTTGTTTCCATCTTAGTTGATGATAAACTGTACATTTTGAGGAGTTGACATATTAAAATCTTAATGTATGTGGCCACCCTAATTTAGAAAACAAATTTGTGGGCTTTCCTCACTTTCTTAAGTGACCTCAGGTCCATTTAGGCAGAAATCTCCATGTGCTTGCTTGCAGTCTTAGATTATTTTCAAAGCGCTCTGGATCCCTAAAACTTTGGCTGATAAGATGTGCAAACTTTGACCAGAGCTTGCATGGTTCTGTTCTGTCCAAACTTCCTCTGGCTTCACCAGATAACTTCCTATTTCACAGAATATGTCATGTCGGTATCCCTGGTCGAGAAATGTGCAGGTGAGTTCAGGATGCGAACATAAAAGCTGCTGTTGCTATTTGCAGAATAATGTGCCTTTTTGTTTTGGGATTCCAAGATGCTCTCAACATAATATCAAACACTGAGAGGAGGTGCCTGGAAGCAGTTTTATGGACCTTCGGCCATTTAAGCCAGTGAACAAGTTTAAAACTTCTGATCACCCTACCCTTTTCTTGTATTAAAAAAGCCTTTTAGCCTGTGCTACAGAAAAAAAGTACTCCTGTGTAAGCATTGTGTGATCTTAATTTAAGGGAGAGGATAAGGATTAGGGCTGCTAATTATTCCCATAATCCAAGCCACTTCAGCTGAAGTTATGAGACCAAATGGCGAAACATCACATTACTAACAGTTACTAAGCAGTCCATTTTAATGTGACAGCAGTAGGTTAAATCAACCAGCAGCAATATAATGCACCAATGAATGAAAAGTTTTAGTAAGGAAAAATTTGTAAATTGTGTTGAAGCTCTGCAAAATATTTTAAAAAGTAGACTGTGTCTACAATATTATTATAAAGGGGGCTCAGAAGTAAAATATTTTAGATAATTAATTGGCAAATAATAGCTACATACCTTTATATTTTAAGTAAATTAAATGGGAATGTTTGTGTGTGGATAACATCCCTGTAATAGGACTGACTTTTTATTGAAAGTGGGTGAAGCTTGTAACTGTGCTTGAAATTTTCGTCAATATAGAAACTAAAACCTTCATGGGAAAGCCAGCTGAGTAATGAATAATGCCTGACATCGCAGGGTGGGTAAATGTACACTGTTTTTGATATATACTGTAGGAATGATACTAGGATATTTGTTAGGATCTAGTTTATTGTGAAAATGTATGAGCAGTTCTGAAATATTTTAAAATTTTGATAGATATAATACCATATTCCACAATAATAATTTTGTTATTAAAACTGTAACAATAGCTGGTCAGTCCAAACCGAGTTCTACTACCTATTATTCATTTTTTTTTCTCATGTACCTTTTGAAATGTTGATGCTTTTAACTGCATTATTCAGCTTTACTTACATAAAACTGTGATGGCAGAGGGAACTGGGTAAGCCAAATAGTTATCATTTGCTGGTTGGCAAGCCTGACAAAGATTTCATATACGTTGCTTCATCTTGTAGCAATTTAATGTAAAAACTGACTGGTATACCAGTCAGATTTTATGTTAATTGTGTGTCTTATATGAGCAGAACCCTTGTTTGCAACCAGTAGCTGACTTTCTATTGCCTACTTTTTTATAGCAAGTAATGACTGAAACTACTGACTACTACTGAAATCATTTAATGTCATGTTTTACTACCAATGGCGATGTTAGTTGTAGACATCCATGAAAACCGTTCTTGAAAAAGATTGGCACAACAATGCTAATCAGTGCCTTTGTATAGTGGAACAAGTAATGTACAAGCAATACTGGACTTTAAGTGCACTGTTACCTTGAAATATGAGTGAAGCGCCTTCATATTACACTGAGGTTAAACCCTGTTAGAATTGCTAGGCCTTCATTGACCTTTTCCGTGAGCATTGTCTGTTTTATTCTATTTTGTTTTCTTTTTTATTATTGTCTTAAGACTATGGATTGGATTTCCAATGACTTCCTAATGTTGAACTAAAGCACTTCATGAGACCCTAGTACTATAAACACACATAAATAAAACTATCTAGCACTAAAAATCAATTATGTGAAATGTAAAAGAATGGTACAAGCATACACAAAGCTTGTTAACTGAACTTAGAGTAGAATTAAAAAAAATAAACAAATAGCTTGTATCTGTTTTAAAAATAGACCTGCAATATTGCACAGACACCAGTATAAATAAAAACAAATTTAGAATATTTTATTGTTTTTGAATACAAGATTAAGCACGACAACATTTCATGGTGTTCAGATAGCTACCCCTTCCATAATAGGCAACAAATACCCTATCTTCTAAAAGTAGTTTTATACAGATCAACTTCTCAGTGCAAAACAAATGGCAAATTCATGAGCACGATCCCCTTGGTTAAAATGAAGCTTGACCTATCCTTTTTTCCTAGGTTCCATTTTGTTCACCTAAAGTTGAACTTGTAGCTTGGACTTTAAGGTAGCATGGCTCTGTCACTGTCATTTTGTTTCATTGTACAGCAGTTTACAACTGATGAATGAGGCACATTGTACTAGACTAGGTCAATTGTTGGGTAATTGTTGGTTATGACGACCTGAAAGGTGTACTAATTTGTATATTGTTTTTGTTTTTCAGGAGTAAAATGCCATTTTTTATTCTTAAGTGTGAATGAGGGCTAGGGATGTAGCCACACAGATGTTTTAAATGTTTGCCATAACATAAGCAAGACTTAAGCAATATTATTTATTACATTGGTAATGTGTCATCCATTGTTTGTGTAATGTACAACTGTTTACAAAAACACTAACTTGTATTTAACTTGAAAAATAAGTGTCTTGTATGGTATTCCTTTGAAGGTAATTCTACCATGTCTGTTACTTATGTAAAAATGATTTTCTAAGGAACTTAATGAATCTGTGATGGCGCCAATGTAATTTTACTTTACCAAGATATTCTGTACATACAGTTCTGTTTTACAGAAGCTATTCATGAGTGTTCAGAAATCTGACTATTAACTTTTGTGTAAACACTAAGATTTCAGTATATTAAGCAATACTTCTCTACACTGTAATGACTTTACCAAAAATAAACTGAAACTTAAAAAAGAATTACAAAGATTAAGTCACCCAAGTTGCCCATTCAAATGTATCATGTATTACTGAACAATCAGAATGTACTGTTCTGTAGATGAGTTACAATTTTGTTTTTCTTTTTTTTTTTTTTTGTCTTTTTCCGATCTAACAGGGTAGATAGGGAATAACAAGAAGAGTCTCCAATGCTTACTATAAACTGCACAAAGCACCCAGTGCAAGATATGTGTGCCTCTATTGGAATGAACGAAAGCTGATAAATCTAGACGCTTATGCATTAAGTGCTAGGTTCCAAGGTTTTCAGAATGGCAAACAAAGCATCACTGATGGTTCTACGTATCTTAACACAAATTAACTTTATTAATGGCACTGTGGCAGACCTAGCCCTTACTTTTATACTTTAGTATGAACTGATGAGAACTTTGGTAGTGACTATTTTTTTTATATATATACATATGTATGTATCTATATATATATATATCTCAAGCATCGCATCTTTCAGGTCTTTGTGTATGGCTTCTCGAAGCCTTGTTGTAAAATACTATGTGGATGGGGGTCTCTCACATAATAGATGTGGAAAGTATAATTTTATATTTGTATTTTCAAATAAATAAGTTTGTGAAAGGTTTCCATCCTCTACTGTGGTCCAGAATTCAATGTGTTTGTCTGACAACAAAAAAAGAATAAATAAAATAATTTGTTTTGAAATGTGTTCTTTGTCTTTTCTGTGAGAAGTTCAATTGTTTAAAGTGTTTCCTATTGCTGTTATTTGAAATGAAAGCAAGCATTAACCTCTTCAAAGTGAGAAAAAATGGTAAAACATATACCATCATAAGTTTTGTTTTGGTTTCCATTATTTAACAGGTTTAAGATCTCAGGTTAGTGAAGTACTCCATGTAAGAGATTATTTAACTCCTTGGCACCAGTGCCTCCTGACCCTTTAAGGGGTTTCAGATGCTGGGAGGTGGGGTTACTCATCATGTGACTGCTGTGATTGGCTGTCACATGATTGCAAAGCTCCCGATCACAAGTAGAGATCAGGAGCTTTCCGTTAGCAGCTGGTAACTGTCCTGAGAAGCGTGTACAGTGCGTCCTTTCGGCACAGTTCTGTTTATCCTTAGGTATGCATATATGCGACTCTTGGCATTTAGTGATATTTTAACCCGTGCTTAAGTTATCCACTTGCATGTATTAATTTATACCTAAATTGAACATCATAATATAAACATAAAATTTACATGTTACAATATAAACATTACAATACATAAACAATGTATAAATTACAATATATAAATTAAAAAAAACCCAAAGTGCAAAAAATTATCTGATCAAATCAATCAAACAAGGCTGCTGATACAAAAGGTACTGACCCTCATAAAGTTGACTACTATCATTGTTCATCTTGGCATTAAGGCCCACCTGCCGAGAGGCCACATATATGCGTGCAGCCAGCGGGAAGGAGTTAAGGTTTAACAGTAGGTATAACTAAAACTAAAGTATAAGTGTGTGTGTGTATATGTATGTGTGTGTATATATATATATATATATATATATATATATATATATATATTATATATATATATATATACACACACACACACACACTGCTCAAAAAAATTAAAGGAACACTTTTTAATCAGAGTATAGCATCAAGTCAATTAAACTCCTGGGATATTGATCTGCTCAGTTAAGTTTAAAACAGTTTCAGCTGCTTTGGTGTTAATGAAATTAACAACACGTGCACTAAATGGGCAACAATGAGATGACCCCCAAAACAGGAATGGTTTTATAGGTGGAGGCCACTGACATTCTTTTCCCTACTCATCTTTTCTGACTGTTTTACACTAGTTTTGCATTTGGCTAGCATCAGTGTCACTATTGGTAGCATGAGACGATTCTTGGACCCTACAGAGGTTGCACAGGCAGTCCAACTCCTCCAGGATGGCACATCAATGCGTTCCATTGCCAAAAGGTTTGCTGTGTCTCCCAGCACAGTCTCAGGAGCATGAAGGAGAATCCAGGAGACAGGCAGATACTCTAGGAGAGCTGGAAAGGGCCGTAGAAAGTCCTTAACCTATCAGCAGGACCGATATCTGCTCCTTTGTGCAAGGAGGATCAGGATGAGCACTGCCAGAGCCCTACAAAATGACCTCCAGCAGGCCACTGGTGTGAATGTCTCTGACTAAATAATCAGAAACAGACTTCATGAGGGTGGCCTAAGGGCCCAACATCCTCTAGTTTGCCCTGTGCTCACTGCCCAGCACCATAGAGCTCGATTGGCATTTGCCATTGAACACCAGAATTGGCAGGTCTGTGCTTTTCACAGATGAGAGCAGGTTCACCTTGAGCACATGTGACAGACATGAATGGGTCTGGAGAAGCCGTGGAGAATGTTATGCTGCCTGTAACATCATTCAGCATGACAGTTTTGGTGGTGGGTCAGTGATGGTCTGGGGAGACATATCCGTGGAGGGGCGCACAGACCTTTACAGACTAGACAATGGCACCTTGACTGCCATTAGGTATCAGGATGAAATCCTTGAACGCATTGTCAGACCCTACTCTGGTGCAGTGGGTCCTGGGTTTCTCCTGGTGCATGACAATGCCTGGCCTCATGTGGTGAGAGTATGCAAGCAGTTCCTGGAGGATGAAGGAATTGATGCCATCGAATGGCCCCCATGCTCACCTGACCTAAATCCAATAGAAAACCTCTGGAATATCATGCTTCGGTCCATCCGACGCCACCAAGTTGCACCTCATACTGTCCAGGAGCTCAGTGATGCCCTGGTCCATATCTGGGAGGAAATACCCCAGGACACCATCCGTCGTCTCATTGGAGCATGCCCAATTTTGTCAGGCATGCATACAAGCATGTGGGGGCCATACAAACTACTGAGTACCATTCTGAGTTGCTGCAATGAAATTCCAGTAAAATGGACTAGCCTGCTGCATCAGTTTTTAACTTTGATTTTCAGGGTGTCTTTGAATTCAGTCCTGATAATTTTCATTTCCATCAAATGATGGGGCATCCTTACATTCCTAACACATTACCCAGTCCATATCAGTACAGATATCCAGTATGATATTTTTCCCTATTGAGATCTGATGTGTTTTTAAAGTTTTTTTGAACTGTGTGTGTGTGTGTGTATGATATATATATATACATTGTTTTTTTTCGGGTAGAGTTCAGAGGTATTCGAACACCTGGCTTTCACTGCTTTCTGTGCCCCCATTATGGAGACCCTCACTGTCCTGTTTACCATTCCCATCAAAAGTGAAATTAAACAAAATGCCCAATTTTGGGTTGTCCCCAGAACAGTAATAGCGGGGAAATCTTCCAACGGGGGAACTGATTCTGGTGACATCCAGGAATTCCCTCTTTATGGAGGTATTTATATTCACACCTGTTTTGGCTATGATACAGAAAGGGAAATCTCCCTGATAGGACACAAATTGCAAGAAAAACCTTATACTTTTCAGAATGAAAGAAGTTTTGCCTTTAGTTCCACTAAACCTAGTACCTTAGGCATACCTTGTGTATCCTATGCCCCCATACTTTACCTGCTGTGGCCATTCAGATGGACAGCTGAGGGCGGGCACTGTGATGCTAGAGCACTGATAGTGATATCTGTGTAAATGAGGAGAGTGGAAAAAAAAGTTTAGGTTTTTAAATAAAAAGTATTTATTTTGAACTCTTTAAATAACAGTAGTTATCCCTAATTGACTTGTTCCTCACCTGCATTCATTAGCTTTGTTTTATGATTGTTCTTGTGTGGTTAAACGTTGTTTTACACATCTGTTACTTTATGTAACATCATATTTAAAAAAAAATGCACAAAACTTTACAAAGTCTTTATTTCATTGTTAGATTTTTACAACACAGTTTGATTAGTTACTTTTACATGCAGAAAAAAAGTGCTGTGTGATCTACACTTAAGGTACATTTCAACAATCCCCAAGAGAAAAAGAAAAGCTAGTTGTTTTTTTTTTTGTTCTTTTATTTATAGGATTCACACAAAGTGATGGTACAATTAAATTTCATAATAAAACAAATAACCAAAGGCAAGAGAGGGCTCACAGGGATTGATTTACTAAAGGCAAATAGACTGTGCACTTTGCAAGTGTGTTCTCCTTAGGGATAACTGTAACGTGCACTCACAAAGCATCTTTGGGAATAGCAATGGTTAGTAGCCAGGGCAATATAAGCCTGCAAAAATGGGTAGATAAGGGTATAAACATTTGTAATGAGAAAGGATTAGGCCATTCCGAGCCAGGGGCCTTTCCAATTTGGACATAGAAATGGCAAAAGATAATTCCTCATCAGATCATTTTCTATTTCAGTGCATGTGTTCATTGGGAGGGAAGGGAGATCTGTTTCCAAACTGTAATTAGTAAGGTCCTGAAGGCTTCTGCTATGTCGCATTGACTGTGACAAGATGTCTCCATCGTTGCCTGTAAAGAGACCATTGCTTCCTAAAGGGCCTTGGCTAACCATATGGCTTGTCATCATATTCAAAGAATGTCTGATAGTTACATAGTTAGACTGGTTGAAAAAAAGACAAGTTCATCTAGTTCAACTAATAGACAAACAAATAAAACACACTCACAAATACAAAACCTCAATGTACACAATCTTATACCCACAGCTGATCCGGAGGAAGACAAAAAAAAAAAAAAAACAACATGATGCAATTTGCTGCAGAAGGGGAAAGAATTCCTTACTGATTTCCCAGGAGGCAATTGGATATTCCCTGGATCAACTAACTCTGGTGCTAATACATATACATACACTCACTGGCCACTTTATTAGGTACACCTGTTCAATTGCTTGTTAACACAAATTGCTAATCAGTCAATCACATGGCAGCAACTCAATGCATTTAGGCATGTAGATGTGATGAAGACGACTTGCTAAAGTTCAAACTGAGCATCAGAATGGGGACAAAAGGGGAATTAAGTGACTTTGAATGTGGCATGGTTGTAGGTGCCAGGCAGGCTAGTTTGATTATTTCAAAAACTGCTGATCTACTAAGATTTTCACACATAACCATCTCTCGGGTTTACAGAGAATGGTCTAAAAAAGAGAAAATATCCAGTGAACATCAGTTGTGTGGACGAAAAAGCCTTGTTGATGTCGGAGCAGAATGGGCTGACAGGTTGCTGCAACCATCAGATGATAGGGTCAGAATTTGGTGTAAACAACATGAATGTATGGATCCATCCTGTCTTGTATCATCGGTTCAGGCTGGTGGTGGTGTAATGGTGTGGGGGATATTTTCATGGCACTAGCAAGGTGTACCTAATAAAGTGTCCGGTGAGTGTATGTATACATACATACATCCATTTATATCTTGTGCATTTAGGAAAGAATCCAGGCTTTTTTTTTTTAAACAACCTACTGAGCAAGCCAGAATCATCTCCTGATGAAGTCTATTCTATTTTTCACAGCTCTTACTATGAAGAAGCCTTTCTGTATATGGAGATTAAATCTCTTTTCCTCCAGAGAGTGCCCCTTTGTGCTTTGTGATGACATTATGATGAATAACTCTACACCAAGTTCACAATACGGAACACTTATGTATTTATATATGGTGATCATATCTCCCTTAATTACATCTTCTCAAGAGAGAATAAATTCAGTTCAGTTAGTATTTCCTCATAGCTGAGCTCCTCCATGCCTCTTATCAGTTTGGTTGCCTTTTTTTTGCATTTTCTCCAGTTCCTCAATATCCTTTTTATGAACTGTATGAATGTCCAAAGCTGAACTGCATATTCCAGATGTTGTCTTAGTAATGATTTGTAAAGGGGCAAAATTATGTCTCTCTCTCTCGCACTCTCTCTCTCTGCAGTCCCTACCTCATTTAATACAAAAAGTATTTTGCTTGCTTTGGAAAATGCAGTTTGACGTTGCATGCTATTGTTAGGTCTATGACCTACCAGAACACCCAGATCCTTCTCCATTGTTGATTTCCCCAGTTTTATTCCTACTAGTATGTATGATGAATGCATATTTTTAGCCCCCATGTGCAAAACTTTACATTTAAACCTCATTTGCACAATTAAACAATGTATTGAGGTCTGCTTGTAAATTGCGGACATCCTGCATGGACGTTATTCCACTGCAAAGCTTGTTGTCATCTGCAAAGACTAAAATGGTACTTTTAGCATTTATAAATACAATGTATATTGAAAAGTAAGGGTCCCAAACTTTGGGGTACACCAATAATAACCTTAGTAGACATGTGCATGCCAGAAGAATTCATTTTCATCATATTCATTATGTCAAATCAATTTGTTTTTGGCATTCTTTTCATTCATTTGTTGGTCAGGGGTGGATTTGAAAAATTTTGCATTTTTTTTCACAACTATTCGGAAGGATTTGATATTTTCAGACGGAATAAAATTCGTTTTGGCATTCCTTTCGCATATTTGTCCGAATATACAAAATGAATGCCTCTGCCTGGCAGCACTAGTGTCGGTTTGAATCCCAACCACGACACCATCTGCCTGGAGTTTGCATGTTCTCCCTGTGGCTCTGTGGGTGTGCTCCGGGTACTCCGGTTTCCTCCCACAATCCAAAAACATGCTGGCAGGTTAACTGGCTCCTGGCTAAATTGGCCCTAGTATATATATGTATGAAAGTTAGTTACGGTCCTTAGATTGAATACTCCTTTAGGGTTAGGAACTGATGTGACTGTACAATATATATATATGTAAAGTGCTGCATAAATTGACAAAGCAATTGTAACGCAATGCTGAACACAATAACCAAAAACAAGTCATATACACACAACACACAGGTAGTCACACACACACAGGTAGGTTTAACCAGCATGTACATCATTAATTATTCTAAGCATGTAAGAGACCCACTACCGAATGAACACCTGCCCTAGCACATCATAGCATTCACTCGGCACTCTAAGAAATAATAGAATCCAACTGCAGTATTCTTGCACTGTCAAAACCTCCACCTTTATTATCACACGACACACAGGAGGATATATCTTATAGTCATCGCAATCTGCATAATAACACGCACCAATAATAATGTGAGCATTACAGCATGAAATAGACACATCTTTTGACAGCGTCACAGCATAGAATTAATACATTACCAAAGCTACGGGAAGACTGGAAGGAACAGACCCCATTGGAACCATAATGCACAAGGGATCATGGAGAAGCCTTAAAGGTGACCAATCATTGAGCCCATATAGCCGTGGCAAGAGTCCCAGCGTCAGAGTGTCCCCATTCGCATAGGAAGGCTACCACCTGACCGCGTTCAGGCTTCCCGTTATAAGCCCTGTTTCTGGCAACTTTCCTGAACTGGGCGGGTGCCATGCCCACTCCAGGAGGAGCTAGCAGAAAGGTTCCATGAGGATAACAGAGTCACGTCCAGCCACTACAACAAACAAACAACGTTATCTCGCCATATCACACTTTTGCTTCAAATCAGCTTTTTATCTACTCCAAACTTCTCAAACAAGCAGACATCTTTTAATGCAAAAACAAGTTCTTATCTAATTTAAGCAGTCTAATGTAACATTTCTAGATGTCACAAACACGTTCAATCCCACAAACACTTCTTATCTGATTTAAGCAGTATAATGTCTTGTGACTCTGTTCCTTTAGCCTATGGTAATGATAAATGATATCAATGTCATTTCTCATGCTCCTGGCATCTGGGCAACAATGCTTTATTGTAAAAATTTATTGTAAAAATGAAAACATAAATAAAACCCTATATTGCATACACATCCAATGTGAATAACCCGTTAAAATGCAGCACTCTAGGTAAACTAATTACCAAAATAAATAAAATACACAGAAAATACAGTGCCTTGAAAAAATATTCATATCCCTTGAAATTTTCCACATTTTGTCATGTTACAACCAAAAATGTAAAATGTATATTATTGGAAGTTTATGTGATAGACCAACACAAAGTGGCACAAAATAGCTCAACCTCTGTCAGATTGGATGGAAAGTGTCTGTGAACAGCAATTTTCAAGTCTTGGCACAGCTTCTCAATTGGATTTAGGTCTGGACTTTGACTGGGACATTCTAACACATGAATATGCTTTTAACTAAACCATTCCATTGTAGCTCTGGCTGTATGTTTAGGGTTGTTGTCCTGTTGGAAGGTGGACCTCCACCCCAGTCTCAAGTCATTTGCAGACTCTAAAAGATTTTCTTCTAAGATTGCCCTGTATTTGGCTCCATCCATCTCCCCATCAACTCTGATCAACTTCCCTATCCCTGCTGAAGAAAAGCATCCCCACAACATGATGGTTCCAACACCATGTTTCACGGTGGGGATGGTGTGTTCAGGGTGATGTGCAGTGTTAGTTTTCCGCCACACATAGCGTTTTGCTTTTAGGCCAAAAAGTTCAATTTTGGTCTCATATGACCAGAGCACCTTCTTCCACATATTTGCTGTGTCCTTCACATGGCTTCTCACAAACTGCAAAGGGGACTTCTTATGGCTTTCTTTCAACATTGGCTTTGTGGACCTCTGCAGCTCCTCCAGAGTTACCATGGGTTTCTTGGCTGCTTCTCTGATCAATGCTTTCCTTGCGCGGGCTTGTCAGTTTAGGTGGATGGCCATGCCTTGGTAGTTTTGCAGTTGTGCCATACTCTTTCCATTTTCGGATGATGGATTGAACAGTGCTCCATGAGATGCTCAAAGCTTGAGATATTTTTTTCATAACCTAACCCTGCTTTAAAACTTCTCCACAATTTTGTCCCTGACCTGTCTGGTCTCTAACGAACCTCTGAAGGCTTCACAGAAAAGCTGTATTTATACAGAGATTAAATTACACACAGGTCGACTCTATTTACTAATTAGGTGACTTCTGAAGTCAATTGGTTCCACTAGATTTTACTTAGGGGTATCAGAGTGAAGGGGACTGAATACAAATGCATGCCACACTTTTCAGTTATTTATTTGTAAAAAATTTTAAAAACCATTTATCATTTTCCTTCCACTTCACAAATGTGTGCCACTTTGGGATTTTCAGGCACTGAAAATCCCAGTAATGCATTAAAGACCAACCTTGTGAATCAATAAAGTGCACAAACATACTTCATAGTCCCAGAAAACTGGCTAAACTTCTGTGCACAAAATTCTTATATTTAGCTATATTCAAAGTGATATGTTGTGCCATACAAGAAAATTAGTTAAGTGTCTATGGTGCATAAGTGAAGTGCTATAGTGCTTCACATCATCAGTCAAACTATAGACAGGTGCTCTTCAGTGCTCACCCACCCAAGGATGCTCACTCACCAGAGCCAGTGTGACCTCATATATAAATAAGTAGGTACTTTAAGAATGGTATCCTCCTGTTCCCCCACACTCTCCAGGTTGGCAGAGGCCACCAAGGGTTAATGCATCCTTCAAAAGTGCCCATGGTAAATGACAGGTCTAAGTAACACTCCTCTCCTCATATAACGACAAGGGGAGAGACAGACGGAAGAGATTTCAATTGTTTATCAATGTCTACTAAAATAGCAATAAAAACATGCATAACTCACAATGTAATGTGCTACCGATACAAGACAAAGCTAACAACACCATCTAACGGGCAAATAAATAATACATGCAACCCATTTTTGCTATTCAGTATAACTATAAATAAATATATATAAGGTGGCAAAGCTATGATATATAGATTGGTAGATAAGATATATGCACAGCAGGTGCTCCAGATGCCTGCCATGAGCACCATGAGGGAAAAGTCATAGAACCTACCTGAGCCCCGTCCGTGTAGTGGTCTGTGTGACTATCTGTCCGGTGGCCGTAGACCCCCTTGGGAGCTGGTAGCGGCAGAGGGTTCCAAGCTGTGTGTGCTGGCTGTCCGCCTGTGAGCTGTGGAACCCCTGGTGGCTGGGAGCAGATGGTCGGAAGAGCCCCGCGGGAAATAGGAGGGTGGTGACCTCTGAAAGAGGGAAGGATGACAGGAGTGTCCGCGAGACTGCCTGTGTGGCAGTGGCTGAAGCCCCGGAAGCTACAGGTGAGCTGAGGGAGACAGAGGAGAAGGAGGCGGTGTACACACAAGGGAAGACCTCCGTGTCATATCCAACATCCAGAAATACCCCAAAACCCCAGAATTTTGGAGACCCTCCGTAGCATATGTTATACTCTAGGAATTCTGACTGGCAGTTTAGACTGAATGGAAGGAGTGAATAGGGACGGAGCAGTTGCACACGTAAGGTGATGGTGAGTTGCCGCAGGCAGCGGTAAAAATCTTTAAAGAACTGTTGTATTTGGTGTAAATAACTGTCTGTTGGGACAATTGTGCGGGCTGAAAATAACATTATTGGTGGGTCCCAGGGGGTCTTGGGGGCCGGTGGGTCTATTTTTCTGTACAAGTAAGACACATAGGGGTGTCTGGGACCCCAGCAGAAGAAAAAAGAGGACTATCTCTGGGTCAGTAATTCTGGAATAGAGGAAAACTAATTGTAAATCCTTAAATGAAATGAAGAGTAGATCGGTTAAAGGGGGAATCAAAAAACCCCCAATCAAATGCAAATTACAAGAAAATACATGCCTCTGCAGGAGAAAATCCCAGAGACGCAAACCCTGGAGAAACAGCATGAAAGATTCAAAAAGTATGACGGAAATCTACCCAGACTGTCAATAGGGACACTGGAGGAGAATCAGATTAAAGAATCTATAATCATGGAAAGTGTAAGAGAACAAGGAAATATGGAACAGCAAGGACCCATGTCACAAACACCTACAAAAATTGAGATGGCGGAAATGTTAGCGAAACTAGAGATGTCCATGAAAAATGAGATGGGGATATTACGCAATGATCTGGGTTGGATATTAACTTGAGTTGAAGAAGTAGAGGAGAGAATGGAGGTATACATGCAATTAATTAATAAATTAGAAATGCAGGTGGAGGTAATGCATAGAGAACAGAGAAAGCTCTCATTTATAGTAGAAGACCGGGAGAATGGCAATAGAAGAAATAACTTAAGGATCAGGGGTCTACCAGAAGAAGCGAGATAGGAAGAGAATCTATGGGAGAAAATAAAGAGTGTGTGCAATCCAATCATGGGAAGATCAGTGACAGAAAAGCTGAAAATTGAGAGAGTACATAGGACTAGACAGCCAAAAGAAGTACTGGCGAAAAGCTCCAGAGATGTGATAGTTTGATTTCATCACTTTGAAGATAGAGAATATGGAAAGGGTTGTGTGACTGTACTGAAAATATGAGGAAACAAACTTACATACTTTTGCAGACATTGCTCCAGAGACACTGGCTAGAAGATGATCTTTGAAACCGTTGTTGGACCATATGAGAGAGAAAATAGTTTGATATAACTGGGACTTTCCAGCATGTATAATTGGATGGAAAGATGAAAAATTAGCAAGGCTGAGGTTACCAGAAGATCTTAATGACTTTTAAGAGAAATTAGACTTACAGAAAATGGACCTTGAAGGATGGTCAGAGGGGCCTAGAGAGAGTGGAGGGCAGGGGTCAGGAAAGTGGCAGCGGGCATCTAGGAAGAAGTAGTAGGGAGATGTGGTGTGGGGGACTGGGGGGGTGAGGTTTGGTGAAAAGAGCCTTTTTTTTTTCTCCTTTCCCCCCGGTCCTCTCTGGCCGCAACATGTTTCCCTCACCCCCGGTCCCTTCCTTCCTGGTTGAGATAACAGGTGGGAGGGGCGGAAGGGTAGTGAAAACGTGGATATGGCGGGTGGTCTGGAGGCCAAGCATGCTGGCAACTTCAATCTGATTGATGATACGAGTCAAGGATTCGGATCAGCGTGCGTGTTTTGAGTCTCACCCCAAACTAGGAATCGCTAGTGGGAATTTTCCACTACAGATTCCAGGGCAATATGTAGGCCAGGAGGGGTTTAGGGGAGAGAGAAGAAGGGGGAAGGGATGGTGGGAAATGGGGGGGGGGTGGCCGGGCAAACAGAGGGGGGAGGGAAGAAAATGGGGATTTTTTGTGGGGGGAAGGGAGAAAGTCCATATATTAAAATGTCTGTATCTGTCTTCCTTTGATGGGAATTCTGGTAGGGTAGGCAGATAATAGTTGAAATGAGCGTGATTAAGTTTATGACAGAATGTGAAAGGGTTAAACTCCCCAACAAAAAGACATAAGATACTTAGGGAAATTCACCAACACTCCATAGATGTAGTGTTTCTGCAAGAGCCACATATAACCCACGATACAAATGTTAAGTTATACACAAAGTACTACGTAACGTGGTACTAGGCAGACTCTCCAATTAAAACGGCTAAAGGGGTAGCAACTGGGTTTTCCAAAAAATTTGAGTTTTTTTCTGGAGTGAAGAATGGAGGACCCAGAGGGCCAATTTTTGTTTTGAAGGGAAAATTACAATGACCTGAACATACACTAGTTAACTACTGCCTGAATAAAAATCCAGTAACATTCTTGGAGGGAGTGATAAGAAAACGTTCTGAATTTAAAAAGGGTAGTCTGGTTATAGCTGGAGATTTAAACCTGTGTTTGGATCCTCAAATGGATGCATCATCTTGTACGTGGAGAGAGGGGGGTAGGAAATCAAAATTGTTGACAAGGTCATTATATCAATGTCAACTGACCAATACTTGGAGAGTAAAACACCCAAGAGAAAGATATTACACCTTCTTCTCTCTGGTACATGGATCGTATTCAAGACTAGATTATTTAATGATCACACATTGATAACTGGAGTCATTGGTTAGTGCCAACATAGAGGTTATGTCTATTTCTGATCATGCTCCTGCCACAATGAGACTATGGGTAGGAGGGGATCAGGATGAGATAACTATGTGGAAACTAAATGAGATGCTTATACAGGATCCTGAATTAGAGAAACGTTTAAGGCAGGAAATTGAGCAATGTTTTGAGCTCAATGAGATTGAGGAGGTGTTGGTGGCAACAACCTGGGAGGCACATAAAGCATATATCAGAGGAATATTGATTTTGATGGGAGCAGAAAGAAAGAGGGAAAAGAATAAAGACGGTGATGGAGGAGCTCTACAATTAGAACAGTCACATAAAAAGAAGACAGGTACAGACGTATATCAGAAGATAGTTATTAAAAGAGAAGAATTAAAAGATCTTATGGAACAGGAGCCGAGAAGGATATTCAACAGGGTCTCAAAAGAAAGATATCTGTGGGGGAATAGACCTGGAAAATACTTGATGAGGAAGCTAAAGGAAAATAAATCCAAAAACTTTATAGAAAAAATTAGATGACAATGGAGAAATGGTGTACGCCACCACTGATATTGCCAATAGGTTCCAAAAATATTATAGCCGCCTGTACGATGTGAGCCCCAGAAACCAAAAGGAAACGGAGGAGGAAAAATAGAAAAACAGACAGAAATATTTAAAGACAAAAATAAAAATGCAATTGGCGCAAGAGAATTTGTAGTGGACATAACGTTCACTCAGCAAACCTTAAACAAAATAATCCAGTAAACAGAAATTAAGATATATAATCGTACATGCCAGTAATAAAGGGGCAACAAGTAGATGATGCAGCTTTAGTGGTGAGGAAGGGGAAGGGGGGAGGGGAGGGGGGTAGGGAAAGGAGGGGAAAAAAGGCCTTGTGATGCAAACAGTACTGGATTGAGATAGATGGTATATATATGTGTATACATATATATACAACGCTGCAATGTAGACACCGTCGTGAGGCTTGCACTTTCTAGAGTAAACCGGACTCTGTGGTAAATGGAGAAGAAAGAGAAGTGCGCCAGACTAAGTGCAGTATGAATATAAAAGTTTATTGCACACAAGATTATAAAAACTCACAAGACGTGGGTAGATATCAGGCATCAATATATAAGGAGGAGGATGTCATCTGTGCTGCACCTCACAAATGGATGGCTGTAATGCCAAGGTGTTGCGTGGCTGGCGCTCTAGGCGGGTCCCACAGGAGGAAGCGAGGATGGCAGGCGCAGTAACCGGGAGTCGCGGCGCAGATAAGAACCGGGATCCAGGGCAGGCACTGCTGATCTCTCACATCAGCGTGGGTACAGTAGCCAGCTTGAGGCACATCCAAGATGGCCACCGGGCAGGAAATGACATCAGAACGTTGCTGGGAATCCTCCAAGGGGGCGGTGACGCGTTTCTAGGCAACCTGCCTTTTCATCAGACCTGATTGGCTAGTGGAATGAGCCAATAAATAAGGAGAGGAGGAAGGGGTGGGGCAACTGAGGGCGGGGTAGTGAAATTAAAAAAAATGTATAATGCATACAGGCTTAACAAGCAGTGGTGGAAAACATAAGAAATAAACGGTGAGCAGCTGCTTTCTGTAGAACATGTGAAAGATAGGAAGAATAGAAGGAAAGGAAAGAAATGGGGGGAAAAAAAAAAACGCATGTGGAAGATAAAAGATTACACAGGAAATATTTAGTTATAAACGTTATTACTATGATGTGGATTGTAAAGGGTAAGATGGGCAGGTAAGAAGGTGGAATATGAAGGGGGGGGGGGGGGAGACAATCAGGGAAAAAAAGAAAAAAAAAAACCACAAAAAACGCATGTAGAAAAAAAAAAAAAAAAAAAGGGAAGTGGTGGGAATTGAAGTATATACGATAAAAAATAATAAATAATAAAAAAAGATATGAAGAATAAATTAAAATAATTTTTTAAAAATAAATTTAAAAAAAAAAATTAAATAATCGTGTGTATCTCAATCTCTTCATTGAGGCCCCTAGGTGCAAGGGTATCTAAAGTAAAAATCCAATAGGTCTCCTGTTGGCATAATAATTTGAAACGTTCAACTGGGGGGAGATGGTCTGGTATAGCCTCAATGACCCATACTTGTAGATGGAGAGAGGATTTAGAATGAAACTCTGAAAAATGGCGGGGAACACTATATTTAGTAATGCCATCATCAACTGACCTCCGGTGCTCGGCCTTTTATATGTGGGACGTACCATTAGAACACTGCGAAAAAGATTTGGAGAGCACCGGAGGTCAGTTGATGATGGCATTACTAAATATAGTGTTCCCCGCCATTTTTCAGAGTTTCATTCTAAATCCTCTCTCCATCTACAAGTATGGGTCATTGAGGCTATACCAGACCATCTCCCCCCAGTTGAACGTTTCAAATTATTATGCCAACAGGAGACCTATTGGATTTTTACTTTAGATACCCTTGCACCTAGGGGCCTCAATGAAGAGATTGAGATACACACGATTATTTAATTTTTTTTTAAAAATTTATTTTTAAAAAATTATTTTAATTTATTCTTCATATCTTTTTTTATTTTGTTGTGGGCTTTTGAATCATGTCTCAAGAATATGACTTTTATCAAGACATAATGTTATATAGCAAACAGCTCAGCAGAACCGTATGTTAAGAGTTAATTTTGTCTTGGTTGAACCTTCAAGAATTCTAGTTAAATAACTGAAGAGAACAGGGAATTAAGACTTTTCCAAGACAATGGGACTGTTTAAACTGTCAACAAGGACTATTTGTATATGGAAGTGAGAAAAATGCACCTACAGAAAGTCAAACACATAGGACTCTGACTTGTAAACATTTCAACAATAATGAGACGGGAACTCAACTGTTTGAAAGCTTAACCAAAACCTGTAGAGTGTGATGAACCAACAAACCTCTGAAACTATTACCATCTACTATTGTTCACCAAGGGTGAAAGCATTAACAATTGTTTACCATGAGTCCAATACAAGGGCTAGGCAAACAGAGAATTTTTTTCCCCTACACAGAGGAAATGTTGATGCTGAAACCAAGAGGTGAAATTCAGGACATTTAAGTCTAAAAGTTCACTGTATATCATTACAAAAATGTACTACAGAAACAGATTATAAATAAGATGTCATAGACTTTAAAACACCATTAAATACTCAGCAATGGGAACTATATATATCACTAACTTGAGTATTGAGATGATGGGAAGTAAGATGTATTATAAACTAGCATTAGTTACATGTCTTATCAGGAAACAAACAGGATGGTATTTCAAATAGGAATAACTGAATATACACCTATATTCCATGGTCCCTATTTAGAATAATATAGGTATGATCACTGCTATATCTGGAAAGAGCCGTATATTTTATTCCTGAAATTACCTGAAGATTCCACCCAAGATATGAGTCATCTCAAATACTCACATTGTTCTGTGATACATGACCGCCACCTGGCGGGCAGGTGAGAAATAGCTTATGTACACACATTTCTCAACTAGCCAATCAGGAAGCCTGGTGGGAAGGTATCTTAGAACAATGGACTAGTGGATATAAAAAGCCCATGTGTTTTGACATAAGGGGACCTCATGAAAAGAAGAAAAACCCTCATAAAGACCTCATGGAAAGACCTGACATCTGAAGAAGATCTCTGCTGAAATAACTACTCTTCCATCTTTTCAAACTTCCTAAAACTTTAAACCTCTAAACTTATAACTTCCTACATTCTCCCCTATTGAATCTATCACTTGCCTATATATCAGTCTAAAGGCGTTCCACTGCCAGCTAAATCCACGGGAGAGTTGCCTAGTCTGACGTCCGGGTGTGGTGAGATGTTTATTTGATTTGTATTAATTACTTTCTCTGTTGTGTAGAATCATAAAAATTACCGTAGTGTATTACAACAATATTGGATAGTTAGATATATGTAGTCAGATACTGTGTTACTGTTAAAAAAAAATTGTTGATTGCCATATTATAAATTTTTCCATATTTCATAATTTATTGAATATTAATAACCAGAGTATCATATATCAAGGGCTTACTTCTTGCAAGCCTATGGCCACGGCATGTAAGAATATAACCTTTGAGATATTCGAAATTATTAATTATTAATAAATTTAATAAATATCGTATCATTTAAATTTGTGATTGATGTAATTAGTTAGAGACATTATTAGTGTGTCTTACATTGGTAGGATATATTTTTGATTGTGTGTACCAATATTCATTTATCACCAGTCTTTTGTGTTTTGTGTTAATATATATATAATTTTTGTACATAAATAAATTTTTATATTTATCTATTATAAGGCAAATTTTGTGTGTATGGTACGAAATCATATTGGCTAAAAGAATTCAAGGTATAATAATAAGTGGTGATTAAATTATCAAAGTGTCCAAATTATTGGTTTACTAAATATTTGCCGTATTGTAACGGCTGGAGGCACTGTAATATTTTATCTAAGGGAAAGGGACACGCCCTTTATAAATAATATATATCCTTACATAAACCACCACAACATAAATTTGGAGGCACTGCTGAGATACATAGAAATCGTACCATAACACAAAACGCACTGGTGATTGTATATTTGTACACGTTATCAAACATATATTTTGTATCAAAATGGCATCCAGTAATCACGGATCCACCTCTTCCAAGCATAACGAGGAAAATATGGCGGCTCAAGGCATTGAGCAGGAAGTTATGAAGCCAGCTCGGAAAGCTGCCGGTGCTTGGCAGAAGTATGTTGAAAATGAAGTAATAAATTATCTCCGCAAGAGATTGAATTTGGGGGATAGTAATAATGAATTTGTGGATGAAGAGAAAGAGCAGGCCATGAGCACCTTTGAGGACCTGTTTAACCAAAAGGGCCAGGTTGTTGGGTTTTTAATGGCATTTGCTGGAACAGAAAGTGATAGAGGCCGTGACAGACTTCTCCTAGAAGCTTGGCCCATGTTATGGTTCATGACCGCTGGAGCTGCCCAGCGGACCATGACTCTAAGGGAAGAGTTGTCAGAGGCCCGCCTCTTGTTAGAAAGCAAAAATCAGGACATTGAGTCTTTGAAAGGGAAGCTTGGTCATGCCGGTATTCGTTTAGACGAATCCGAGAAACATTATGATAGATTGGTCGGAGACTTTCGAAGTGCTCAGGACCTGTATGAAAGAAACTTTCAGGAGTTAAAACAACTTCAAGAGAAGTATCAGGACTTAAAAGATGAGGTGGAATACTTCAGATCAGAGAGGTTATCTCCTGTCAAAATTAAAGTTCACCCAGGGGATAAGCATGACCAGTCAGAACTTACCTTGATAAAATCTGAGCAGAAAACTCTGGAGGAGCAGATCATGAGGTTGACGGCCCAAATAAATTCTGGGGTCCGAAACCGGACCAACCCAGGCAAGCAGGAGGCTGATGAGCGGAGATACCCGCATCACAGCGAAGTATCTGATAGTGAGGCAGGGTCAGAATATAGGTCACCTCCTAAGCTGTCAAGATACACTCCAGAGCGCTCTGAAGAAAAATATGAGGTTTCATATAGGCAGGAAGGGAAATCCCAGGGGTCATTCAGGAGATATGACACCCCAAAGGTCATTAAGTTCCGGAAGGACACTGTTCCTATGTTTTCTAAGAAAGGGTCCCTTGAAATCACCGAACACATGAAAACATATGAACAGACGTTAGAGATTCTGGGCATTAGAGATGACCACACCAAAATAGAATTGCTGCCATGGGTGTTTGAGGAGAAATACCGGCAATTCTTTGAGACCTTGAGGGCCTATTCCAATCAGTCCTGGAGAGAGGTTAAACATAAGTGCCACATGGAATTTGGGCCTTATAAAACTGTAACCTCTGCCAAGGCTGCGGCCTACAATTTAAAGTGTGGTCCTCACCAAAGCCCTGCAGAATTTCTGGCTGTCCTCAGAAATGCCTATTTCCTGGCTGAAAAGGATCCCAATCCTAACCAGCCAGAATTCAAGACACTATTCTATGAAGCATTACCTGCTTACATAAAATTGGGACTTGCAAAGGATTACAGAAAGGGATGCTCTCTTGATTGGTTGGTGAGAGAGAGTGACTATTTATTCTCGATCCAACAGTCCAGTGAGGGCGGGATAAAAAGAGAACCTAAAAATAGCCCCAAGATAGTAGCAGCCACTACCGTTTCCCCTCCAAATCCAAATGTGCAGGCAGAGAAGAAATCATATGCGGAAGTAGTCCGTGGGGGTAAAACCAATGGTTCCCCTAGATTTGCACCTCAAACCCAGCAAGTGAAGGAGGTCCATAACTTTGCACCCCAAAACCAGTGGGTGAGAAAGGATAGGCAAAAGCCAGGGAACTACGGTAGTGGAAGTGAGAAGAATAAAAAGTATGGTAAGGGCCAGTACAGTGATGAAAATCAAAGGAGGCAATGGTATCCTCAGAGGTTCTATTATCCTCGCCAAAACCAACATGGGAATTTTTATGGGAACCCCAATTTCAACAGGAACCATAATTACAATAAGAATCCCAATTTTAATAAAAACTCCGATTTCCAAAGATTTCCTCCACGCCAAGAACACCCTCAGGCTCAAAGGGGGGATACAGTACCCCAGGCTCCCTTTAATAACAGGGAGACCCCAAAACCTCAGAGAGAACAATGGCGTCGGGACCAGAGCAGTAGTTCTGACTCTGAGTCTCATTACCAGTCTCGTCCAAAATACAAGCGCAAGTATAAGAAGAGGGAGAATCAACAGAATGACTCCTCTGAGCGTATTGGACAAATAGAGGCACAGGTCAGCAAAATGGCTGAACAGATGGACAGGCTTGTCACTCAATTTCCATCCAATCCTTTTTTAGGAGCAGCTCCTGTGACCAACCAAGGGTCACAGAATTAACAGGCAACCAAGCCTTAAACCAACAGGGGAGGACACTGAGTCAAATGACAGGAGATGTGTGCCCCGTCCCTGACACGCCTACTAATGGAGAAGCTAGTTCTCAGGCAAAGGGGGACCAGTTGTTGGTTATTAATGATTCTCCTGTTTTTCAGTGTCCATCTATTGCCCCTAATATAGTCGCGGCATCGGAAGTCGTCGGGATTGACAAGCCAGACGGAGCACCAACTTCTAGTTGTGCTTCTGTCTTGAGACAGTCCAAGAATCCCACCAGGGAGGATAAGGGTAATGTGTCCACCACATGCGGTGAGATAAGAGCCAGTCATATGTTATTGAAGGGCCCACAGATCTTCAACCACACTAATTTCATGTGTGAGCTGACTGAATCTGATGGGAGATATTATGCCACGGTGCAGGTGCAGGATGCCAGTGATCTTTCGATTGTCGGCTTAATAGACACTGGATCCCAAGCAACCATCATGTCACAGGAACATTTTGACAAAGTGGCGAATGTCATGCCCACCAAGCCGAGACTTAAAAGTTTTGACAGCTCATTGATTGGTGTAGGTGGAGACCCATTACAAGTCATGGGTACCGCCTGGCTTAAATTGAAACTGGGTAATAAGGAACTGAGACACCCCATCATCATTGCCAGTATCTCCCAGCACCACATGATAATTGGGATGGACTTCCTAAAAAGGCTGAACACCATAGTTGACTGTGTGAACCAAGTACTGTGGTCACAGGTAAATACCCCAATTAAATATGGGAAACTTAAAACTCCCCATTCCCGACAACACTGCCACCTGGTGGAAGAAAGGCCTGGATCATTAGAAATCCATTTCAGGAACAGCCAACTTCCTGATGTAACGGTTATCAAACCTGATGACTGTAACCCTATCAGAAGAGATGAGGAACACATTTTTAGAATTCCCCAAGATAAAATCAAAGATATTTCCCTCCAAGATGACATCCTTACGATATCTTTTCATCAGGAGGATAAACCAAGAAAAGGGGGAGATCACACCCAATTCTTGACAGGTATTGAAAGGGTTAACAGCGACTTGTTTATCCCCATCCGGATAAATGGTCTTAATAGGTCAAAATATGCCAAACTAGATTTGAGACAGGAACACAGCTTTGTAAGCCATGGGTTGATAAAACACCTGACCGAAATGGAAATGATCCGTTTCTCCACACCTCAGCGTCATTGGATTTCAGACTCCCTTGATGACTCTGATGATCACAATTCAATGGCTAGGTGTCTCTTAAACGTCACTGTAGGAAACAAAACAGCCGCCCATGTGTTCCTAGTCTTGGATAATTCCCAAACTAAAATTTATTTTGGCAACGATATATTACATCGCTTTGCAATGCAAGTCGACCTAATTAATGACTGTTTATGGAGTCGACTAAAGGGGGACCCCGAAAAATACCAAAATCTGGACTTAGCTTTAAAATCCCAGCAACAGATGCCTTATGCTGTTGAAGTCCAGGTAGCCCAAAAGATTACAATTCCTAAGGGCATAAATAATTTCATACTCCCCATCCAAGTTAAAAAGGAACATAGACTGAAGGGGTCAGATGCATTAGTATGCCTCTCCCATAAAATGCAGGGGGAGGGACTGAACATTACACACACGCCCCTAGTCAACACACATCAATCCCCGATGTACATTTACGTACATAATCTGTCCAATCAGGACATCGTCTTACCCAAAGAGACCCTTATTGGTCTAGCGGTAGAGACTGAATATTATACCTTTGGGGTTACTAACCAGGTGATTGGACTCATCCCCGATGAATATTTGTCGGAGGAACAATTAATTGAACAAACATTCCATTCATTACCAGAGGGTATTTTCACCATAGAGTCCATTTATCCATTCGATTCTAAAGATGGCACCTGTCGAATCGAAGAGACATCAATTGTCTTTGATCACCCAATCAAAGAACAAGAGTACCCCAAAGAACCTGGATGGCAGGAGAACACACACACACATCACATACCCAATGACCTCACCACGAAACTTGAAGAGGCATATGAGATAGGTCAGCCGGAAAGCTTTCCTGGATTCAAGGAGTTAGTGGAAGAGATGGTGGCCCTCGCCGACGCGTGTGCCAGTGATCTCGACCGACAATTGCTCCGAAAGCTTCTCCTTGAATTCCAAGAGATCTTTGCCAAGGATTCTTACGATTGTGGGACTACTGACCTACACATCGCTAGGATCCAAACAGATCCAGATGCCCCACCAGTATTCGTAAGACAGTATAGGTTACCATTAGCTTCCTATGAATCTCTAGCTGAGATTATCAGGAAGTTACATGAAAGGGGTATAATTAGGCCCATCCACAGCTCCTACAACCACCCGATCCTGGGTATCTTAAAACCCAATGGACAATGGCGTTTGTGCGCTGATCTCCGTCAGCTAAACAAACGTGTGTACATGTCAGGATGGCCTGTCCCATACATAGACCAGTGTCTCGCCCAGCTCCAAGGATCCCAAGTTTTCACAGCTTTGGATTGTGCACAGGGGTATTGGACCATAAAGGTGAGTGAGGAAGACCAATACAAACTGGCCTTCAGTTTTGGGAATCGACAATATTGTTGGGTACGAATGCCTTTCGGATTCATAAATTCCGGACATGAATTTGCTGTGTTCATGCACAAGGCCATGCCAGACGCCTTCGAAAGGGGGACGTTGGCATATGTGGACGATATCCTGATCAAAAGTACAGATATGACCAAACATATTACAGAACTTCGGCATGTCCTGGGCCAATTAAAAGCAGCAGGAGTTAAACTGTCCTTACAAAAAGCCCAGTGGTGTCGCACGAAGGTAAACTTCCTAGGCCATGAAGTTACTGCTGAAGGTTTGAACCCACAAAAGAAGAAAGTTGAGGCGGTTCTGAACTGTAAAGTCCCTACTAACCTTAAAGAATTGAGATCATTCCTAGGTATGGTAAACTACTCGCGTAAGTTTATTGACAATTACGCCGAGATAAGCAAGCCACTGCTTCACCTACTGAAGAAGGATGTCGAATGGTCGTGGGGTAAGAAACAGGAGGACGCCATGAAGGAATTAAAGGAACGTCTCACACAAGCGCCGTGTCTCGGATATCCCGAAGGGGGTAAAAATTTCTATCTAGAGACAGGGTTTACGCAGGTAAGTATGAGTTCTGTTCTTTACCAGAAACGTGATGATGTCAGTAAGGTGATTGCCTATGCCAGTAAAACTTTGTCCCCGGTTGAAGTAAAGTTCAGTGACTGTGAAAAAGCTCTATTGTCCACCGTGTGGGCATTACAGAATTTCCGCAGTTACATTCAGGGAGAGAGAATCATTGTTGAAACGGCACACCAGCCTTTACAGTATTTAAAGAGTGAACGTATCAAGGGAGGAAATGTGTCTAATAGCCGCATCACTGCTTGGACTTTGTCTTTGCAAGGGTGGCCTCTTGAAATTCGGTACAAACAGAACAAGGAAAGTCCAGTAGCCCAGGGCCTAGCCGAGCTCCATGATTGTTCCGCAACTACGCCTACTATGGAGGGCCCGGACACTGACTTTCTGGAAGAACAACTGTTCTCTCCCTACAAGGTTTATGATGAAGAATACTGTAAACAGCTGCCGTGTGTATATGTGGATGGTTGTGCTTTTCATCACAAGGATGGGGAACAGCTCCAACTAGTGGCAGGTATTGGAATCGTTTGGACCCAAGGTGTCACCCCAATTTCTGTGGGATACAAACTTGGACCAAAAAGCAGTCAGGTTGCTGAACTTACTGCAATTCTTAGAGCAGTTGAGATGGCTATAGAGTTCAACATTAAAGAGTGTGCCATCATAACCGATTCCAATTATGTCAGGAATAGTTTTGTGGAGTATTTTCCTAGGTGGAAGCGAAACAACATGAACAAGAGTAATCACAAACCCGTGAAACATGGTAAACTCTTTTGTCACATTGATGAACTGGTAAGGTCCAATGATCTCACTCTGCACTTCAAGAAGACCAAAGGCCACTCCAAGGTTCTAGGTGCCGAGAAAGAAGGGAACGATCTGGCCGATTCTCTAGCCAAGGAAGGGGCAATCACCGGTGAACTGTTAGACATTGATCAATTTTTAGGTACCGTACAGGTTGAAGCTGTCACCAGGCAACAGGCCAGAACAGCTGGTGATCCAAATGCAATACAGTGGAGTCACGATTCTCCTAGTGAGGATTTAATTACTGCCCAAAAAGAAGACCCAATAATTGGCTTGTTTTATAGTCATATAGAAGATCCCAACCAAAATCCCATAAATAAGGAAGTATGTAGTGGGAAGGAGGATTTACGTATCTTAATGAAATCCAAATCCCAATTCTCTTTATACCAGGGATTGTTGATACGAACCTCAAAGGGTGGCGTACAACAATGGGTCGTCCCACTTAAATTTAGAGGTTTGATGCTACAGCATGCCCATGATGCTCCCACTTCCGGTCATCGTGGAGAGAAGATCACGTATGAGATCCTGCGGGATTATGCCTACTGGCCTCATATGTTACGTGATGTGAAGGAGTACTGCCAAGGTTGCCTAATATGTCCCCAATTTCAACCTACCAAGCCAACTCACAGAGCACCTCTCCAGAAGAGGGGGATATGTATGCCTTGGTCAGACCTTCAGATGGATTTTATTGGGCCAGTAACAAAATCTTCACGAGGAAATCGGTATATGTTAACAGTTACATGTTTATTCACCAAGTATGTCGAATGTATACCAGCACCAAATAACAGCTCCGAGACATGTGCTGCATTGTTAATAAATCATGTATTTTCACGTTTTGGTTTACCTCAGAGGATAGAGTCTGATAGAGGATCGCACTTCACTAGCGAAGTGATGGCCAAATTGTGGAAAATTTTGGGGGTTAAAAGGAAATTGCATATCGCCTATCGGCCAGCCTCTAGTGGTGGTGTAGAACGATACAATCAGACCATCGTTAATGTCCTTAAGAAATTTGTTAAGGAAACAGGTAAAGATTGGGATGTCAAACTCCCGCTGGTCCTGATGGCGTTGAGGGCTACTCCGAATACAGTTACAAAAATGTCATCTTTTGAACTGATGACAGGTAGACGGATGGTACTGCCCCAGCACTTATTGTATCGCACTACAGATCAAAATTTGATCAATGCTACCACCACACACCAGTACATAGAGGATTTACGTAAACATCTGCAATATGCTTTTGCCTTTGCCCAGCGAAATTTGGAAAGAGCTGCAACTAGTGCTAAGACATACTATGATCTCAAAACCTCCAAGAAGGAATATGAGATTGGTGACAAGGTCTATCTATACAACTTCGCAAGAGACCAGATCAAAGAACGGAAATTCCTTCCATCTTGGAAAGGTCCGTTCTCTATCATTGATAAAATCTCTCCGGTCGCATATAAATTGCAGGTTACCCGGTATGGTGAAATCAGTGATAGATGGGTGCACATCAACCAATTACGTGCTTGCCATCCGAAGTCTCAATTGCAGTTGTTGGAAGACTAAACCCACCAATTCCTATCTGGAGATATTGAGATCATTCTTAAACTTCCTTTAAACATATAATTCATATTTTGCCTTACAGGATCCGGTAATATAATTTTATGTATATCCCTTACTCAAACTGTTCATTTTAATAATTTAGAAAGGAAGGCCCAGACGATGACCAGACCGGCGATCGGAGGTGTCAATGACCGGACCCTAGAAGGAAGCTATAATGTCCTGTGGGAAAGACCAGATGCCAGAGATCGATCCGGAGACGATAACCTGATGTCCCAGGCCACCAAGGGCCAGTCCAGAGGAAAAGACCCGCCTAGGAGACCGTCTAAGAGACCTGTCGTGCGGAGGACCCATGGACCCCAAGGTGGATGTGTCAGGCCAGGCCGGCCTCATCACAAGACCAGGATCGTCATCGGAAGTGTCCATCTAAAGACGCCGAGTCAAGTTGAGGAACAACCAGCATGACCGCTGCCATTTTATTATCGGAAATTTTTTTTTTATTATTTCATTCCCTTCACCGGAGAAGACGAACAATCACTCTAGCCAAAAGCCTCACTCATGTTTTTCGATACAGACACCCCTCTACGCGTGCCTATACCCCAAAAACAAAGGGGGATTTTGTTGTGGGCTTTTGAATCATGTCTCAAGAATATGACTTTTATCAAGACATAATGTTATATAGCAAACAGCTCAGCAGAACCGTATGTTAAGAGTTAATTTTGTCTTGGTTGAACCTTCAAGAATTCTAGTTAAAGAACTGAAGAGAACAGGGAATTAAGACTTTTCCAAGACAATGGGACTGTTTAAACTGTCAACAAGGACTATTTGTATATGGAAGTGAGAAAAATGCACCTACAGAAAGTCAAACACATAGGACTCTGACTTGTAAACATTTCAACAATAATGAGACGGGAACTCAACTGTTTGAAAGCTTAACCAAAACCTGTAGAGTGTGATGAACCAACAAACCTCTGAAACTATTACCATCTACTATTGTTCACCAAGGGTGAAAGCATTAACAATTGTTTACCATGAGTCCAATACAAGGGCTAGGCAAACAGAGAATTTTTTTCCCCTACACAGAGGAAATGTTGATGCTGAAACCAAGAGGTGAAATTCAGGACATTTAAGTCTAAAAGTTCACTGTATATCATTACAAAAATGTACTACAGAAACAGATTATAAATAAGATGTCATAGACTTTAAAACACCATTAAATACTCAGCAATGGGAACTATATATATCACTAACTTGAGTATTGAGATGATGGGAAGTAAGATGTATTATAAACTAGCATTAGTTACATGTCTTATCAGGAAACAAACAGGATGGTATTTCAAATAGGAATAACTGAATATACACCTATATTCCATGGTCCCTATTTAGAATAATATAGGTATGATCACTGCTATATCTGGAAAGAGCCGTATATTTTATTCCTGAAATTACCTGAAGATTCCACCCAAGATATGAGTCATCTCAAATACTCACATTGTTCTGTGATACATGACCGCCACCTGGCGGGCAGGTGAGAAATAGCTTATGTACACACATTTCTCAACTAGCCAATCAGGAAGCCTGGTGGGAAGGTATCTTAGAACAATGGACTAGTGGATATAAAAAGCCCATGTGTTTTGACATAAGGGGACCTCATGAAAAGAAGAAAAACCCTCATAAAGACCTCATGGAAAGACCTGACATCTGAAGAAGATCTCTGCTGAAATAACTACTCTTCCATCTTTTCAAACTTCCTAAAACTTTAAACCTCTAAACTTATAACTTCCTACATTCTCCCCTATTGAATCTATCACTTGCCTATATATCAGTCTAAAGGCGTTCCACTGCCAGCTAAATCCACGGGAGAGTTGCCTAGTCTGACGTCCGGGTGTGGTGAGATGTTTATTTGATTTGTATTAATTACTTTCTCTGTTGTGTAGAATCATAAAAATTACCGTAGTGTATTACAACAATATTGGATAGTTAGATATATGTAGTCAGATACTGTGTTACTGTTAAAAAAAAATTGTTGATTGCCATATTATAAATTTTTCCATATTTCATAATTTATTGAATATTAATAACCAGAGTATCATATATCAAGGGCTTACTTCTTGCAAGCCTATGGCCACGGCATGTAAGAATATAACCTTTGAGATATTCGAAATTATTAATTATTAATAAATTTAATAAATATCGTATCATTTAAATTTGTGATTGATGTAATTAGTTAGAGACATTATTAGTGTGTCTTACATTGGTAGGATATATTTTTGATTGTGTGTACCAATATTCATTTATCACCAGTCTTTTGTGTTTTGTGTTAATATACATATATATAATTTTTGTACATAAATAAATTTTTATATTTATCTATTATAAGGCAAATTTTGTGTGTATGGTACGAAATCATATTGGCTAAAAGAATTCAAGGTATAATAATAAGTGGTGATTAAATTATCAAAGTGTCCAAATTATTGGTTTACTAAATATTTGCCGTATTGTAACGGCTGGAGGCACTGTAATATTTTATCTAAGGGAAAGGGACACGCCCTTTATAAATAATATATATCCTTACATAAACCACCACAACAATTTATTATTTTTTATCCTATATACTTCAATTCCCACCACTTCCCTTTTTTTTTTTTTTTTTTTTTTCTACATGCGTTTTTTGTGTTTTCTTTTTTTTTTTTTTTCCCTGATTGTCTCCCCCCCCCTTCATATTCCACCTTCTTACCTGCCCATCTTACCCTTTACAATCCACATCATAGTAATAACGTTTATAACTAAATATTTCCTGTGTAATCTTTTATCTTCCACATGCGTTTTTTTTTTTTTTGTTTTTTTTTTTTCCCCCCATTTCTTTCCTTTCCTTCTATTCTTCCTATCTTTCACATGTTCTACAGAAAGCAGCTGCTCACCGTTTATTTCTTATGTTTTCCACCACTGCTTGTTAAGCCTGTATGCATTATACATTTTTTTTAATTTCACTACCCCGCCCTCAGTTGCCCCACCCCTTCCTCCTCTCCTTATTTATTGGCTCATTCCACTAGCCAATCAGGTCTGATGAAAAGGCAGGTTGCCTAGAAACGCGTCACCGCCCCCTTGGAGGATTCCCAGCAACGTTCTGATGTCATTTTGCTGCCCGGTGGCCATCTTGGATGTGCCTCAAGCTGGCTACTGTACCCACGCTGATGTGAGAGATCAGCAGTGCCTGCCCTGGATCCCGGTTCTTATCTGCTCCGCGACTCCCGGTTACTGCGCCTACCATCCTCGCTTCCTCCTGTGGGACCCGCCTAGAGCGCCAGCCACGCAACACCTTGGCATTACAGCCATCCATTTGTGAGGTGCAGCACAGATGACATCCTCCTCCTTATATATTGATGCCTGATATCTACCCACGTCTTGTGAGTTTTTATAATCTTGTGTGCAATAAACTTTTATATTCATACTGCACTTAGTCTGGCGCACTTCTCTTTCTTCTCTAGAAATATTTAAAGGAAGTAGAGTTGCCAAGAATAGCAGAAGAAAAATTAGAGGCCATAGAGAGACCCATTACCCCAGAGGAAATCACCTTGGCCCCAAAAAGTACGGCTATAGGAAAGAGCCCTGGCCCGGATGGATATAGTGTGGGTTATTATAAAAAATTTAGAGATCTTCTAGTCCCTAAAATGTGTGGTTATATGAATGCAAAAGGGGAGGGGCTGGAAATGAGGGATGAGTCATTGCAGGCACATATAACGATTATACTTAAAGAAGGGAAAGATAGCACACAGTGTGCCAGTTACAGGCATGTATCCTTACTAAACATTGACACCATATTGTACGCTAAGGTATTGGCAACCAGACTGAAGGAGTTGATGCCGCAGTGGATACACCTGGATCAGGTAGGATTCATTCCTGGAAGAGAAGGTAGGGGCAGTGGCCTGAGATCATTGCTCCTCCTACAAAGGGTAAAAAGAGAGAAACTGCCAATATTATTCCTGTCAATTGACGCCGAAAAGGCTTTTGACAAGGTTAACTGGGGTTTCATGATCGATATGCTAGAGGTCTTAGGAATAGGGCCTAAACATTTTAAGGTGGATAAAAGGGCTGTATAGCGCTCTGTCAGCGGCAGTTAAGGTCAACTGACTGCATACGCAGACAACATGTTATTCTATATTGTAAATCCTAGAATAACGTTGCCTAATTTAATGAGACTATTAAAACAGTACGGCGAGCTATCAAATTTGAAAATAAACCCTGCAAAGTTGAGACGCTGAGTCTACAAAAAGACTTTCCATTTACTTGGAGGGAAAAGGAAATAGGCTATTTGGGAATAAAACTAACACCTTCAATAAAAGCCCTGTACCAGGCAAATTATATTCCAATATTAAACAAAATAAAAGAGGAGCTGGGGAGACTGTCAAAAGGTGAAGCTTCCTGGATAGGTCATATAAATCTGGTAAAGATGGTGATAGTATCAAAAATTCTTCAAGTTTCACATGATCCCAGTACACCTACCAGGATCTTTCTTGAGGATAATAAAGAAGATGATACTTAAGTTTATAGGGGCAAACAAGAAACCAAGAATTAGGTGAGGTATTGTGTAGGGCAAAAGGGAATGGGGGTTTGGGTATGTTTAATGTTAAGAAATATTATCAAGCGGTGATATTATCATGAATAATAGACTGGATATTTAATTTACAAGGGAAAGGTTGGGTGAATATGGAAGGGATTTTGAGTAAGGCACAGGGAAGATGGTTTGGGTACCACATAAATTCCACACATTAGATGTGAATATTAGTCCACTGACAAAGAAAGTTTTAAGTGTTTGGGATAGAATGTGTAAGCAAAAGGGATGGAAATATAATTCAGTTATGATTCCCTTGGCGGGAACAGAGTATTTCCCCCCAGGGAAGGATAATATTTCTGGGAAATGGATTAAAGATAAGAATGCACGTTTGAAGGATATACCGAATAAGGGGAAATTGCACGCTTTTTCAGACTTCAAGAAAAAATTTTTTTTTTTACATTAGACGAGTGGCGGTATGACCAATTAGGTAATTTTGTCTTAATGCTCCCACAACCACTGAGGACGTCGGATGATCTGTACCCATTTAAAAAATTGTTGAATGTAACTATAGTTCCTAAACAGGGCACCTCCAAGATTTATAAGATTCTTATGGCTATGGAGGGTACCGATCCTCCCCAGTTCTTGGAAAAATGGGAACAGGAGCTTGGAACAAAATTGAATGAGCAAAAAAAGAATAAAATATTCAAATTAACACATGAGGTGACGAAAATGAGCACAGTTGAAATAAATTACAAATGTTTGGCTAGATGGTAGATTACACCGAGTAAGGCACATAAACAACAAGTAGATGTCTCACCTTTATGTTGGAGAGGATGTGGGGAAAAGGGAACAATCGTATACATATGGAGGGATTGCCCGAAAATACAGGATTACTGGAAGGGAATTTTACAATATATTCAGGAAATATGTGGGATTACTGTACAGAGATATTCATGAACATGTTTATTTTATAAATTTGAACTTTTAGTAAAACTGCATAAGAACAGGGTATTATATCATTTAATCAGGGCGGCTAATGGCTTGATTCCCAAATTCTGGCTAGCTCCATACCCACCAAGAATAAATGACTGGGTTAACAGAGTGGAAAATATCTACAGGATGAAGGAGTTGTCATATTGAAGAGGATAGAATAGAAAAAATTAGGAAAATGTGGAGTAGCTGGTTAATTTTCAAAAGCATGGGTTAAACACAGTCAAATAGACTCTTTCTAATAGATCAGACCTAAAAGGAGAAGAAGATACATCTTATGATGGAAACGTTGGAAATGGCCATGAACAGCAATTTCTCTGGTATGACAATAAAGTCTATAATCAAGTGAAGGGAGTGGTGATGGGAGCGAAAATACGCTCCAAGTGTTGCCAATCCCAACATGAACAACTGAGAGAGTAAATTTACAGTAACATATGTCTTAGTAGACTATACAAATGCTATATAGATAACATCATAGTTATATGGGAGGAATCTTTAGAATCTTTGCAAGAGTTCATAGAACATATTGATAACAAGTATGGGATCTTTGTTACTGAGAGCTGTGAAACCAGGTACATTTTCTGGATTTGGTCATCTTTAACCTCTTGCCGACCGCGCATAGCCGAATGACGGCTTCACCGCGGCCGGCCAGTTCTGAGTGGACGTCATATGACGTCCTCCCAGAACGCGCTCTCCTGCGCGCCCCAGGGGGCGCGCACCCGGCGATCTCCGTGATCGCTGTGTCCTACGGACACAGCTGATCACGTGATGTGGTGAAAGGCCGATCCCACCGGCCTTTTACCACGTGATCAGCGGTGTCCAATGACACGCTGATCACAGGGAAAGGCAAGTGCCGGTTCTCTGCTGCACTTTCCTCACGCTGTCAGATCGTGAGGAAAGTACTGCCGAGAACCGGCAGTTGTCAGAGCGGGGATCGGCACCGATCATCAGGGCACTGATGATCAGTGCCCTGATGATCGGTGCCCAGCAGTGACACCCGCAAGTTCCGCCCAGCAGTGCGCCCACTAGCCCCGCCCACCCGTTCCCAGCAGTGCCCCCACCTGTGCCCAGCAGTGCACCCACCTGTGCCACTCTGCAGTGCCACCTACCTGTGCCCAGAAGTGCCACCTACATGTGCCCAGCAGTGCCACCCACCTGTGCCCACCAGTGCCACCCACCTGTGCCCACCAGTGCCACCCACCTGTGCCCACCCACCAGTGCTGCCCACCAGTGCCACCCACCAGTGCAGCCCAGCAGTGCTGCCAGTCAGTGCCCAGGGGTTGTGCCAGTCAGTGCCGCCAGTCAGAGCCCAGAAGTGATGCCAGTCAGTGCCGTCTATCAGTACCCATCATCAGTGTCACCTATCAGTGCCGCCTATCAGTGCTGCATATCAGTGCCGCCTATCCGTGACCCCTAATTAGTGCTGTCTATCAGTGCCGCCTATCCGTGCCACCTCATTAGTACTGCCTATCAGTGCCCTTTAGTGCTGCCTATCAGTGCCCATCAGTGCCGCCTATCAGTGCCCATCAGTGCCGCCTCATCAACGCAAATCAGTGAAGGAGAAAAAATACCTGTTTGAAAAATTTTATAAAAGAAACAAACTTTTTTTTTTTTTCAAATTTTTTGCACTTTTTTAATTTATAGCGCAAAAAGTAAAGCGCCCAGTGGCGATTAAATACCACCAAAAGAAAGCTCTATTTGTGAGAAAAAAATGATCAAAATTTCATATGGGTACAATGTTGCATGACCGCGCAATTGTCAATCAAAGTGCGGCAGAGCTGAAAATTGGCTTGGTAAGGAAGGGGGTATAAGTGCCTGGTAGGCAAGTGGTTAAGCATGCAGGGAAACTGTACCAAAACATATTTCAAAGAAACCAATAGAATTTTTTTATTCCTACAAAAAAACTGTCATCACTCTAAATGGATAAAGGGGATACCGAAGGGTCAACCAAGGTGTATTAAAAAAAAGTGACCTTGAAGAGGATTTTGACCATCAAACGGATATGTTTAATAGATAGAAAAAACTAAATCAAATGAGTGCTAAGAGAAAAAAATCATAAAAAGCAGCTAGCACAAATGGTAAACCCACTCCATAACACAACAAATAAATAAAAGTGCTGTGCTATGTGACTAAAAATCATACAATTCATATGCAATCTGATATAGTTTTGCAACCACCGTACACCAAAAACACCACTACACACCATATTCTAGACCTAGTACTAACAAATGAGGATCAACTGTCTAATGTTGAGGTGGGAGAAAATGTGGGTTCTAGTGATCACCAATGTCTTTGATTTGATATTAAAATAAGAACTGAAAAATCAAATAAAAACAAACATTTTAGAGTTCAAAAAGTTGAATTTTGCTGAAATGGGTGAATTTCTAAAAAATGAATTGAAAGGTTGCAATAAAACAACAGGAGTAAGTAATCAGTGGGCACTGTTAAAGTCTACCATCCTGGAGGCAACTAGATTATATATCAGGCAAGTTAGTAAGAATAAACAAAAGAAAAAAACAATATGGCTCACTAAAAATATAAGTAGGATAGTAAAGGAAAAAAAAATCAGCATATAGGAGATTCAAGGAAACAGGAGATGGAGCTGACAGAGAAGAGTAAAGAATAGACAAAGGAAGGCCAAACACATTATCAGCACTGCCAAAGTACAGAAAGAGGAGGAAAGTGCTAAATCTATTAAGAAAGGAGATAAAACCTTTTTTAGGTACATTAGTGATAGAAAAAAATACAATGAGATCACTAAAATGAAAATTGGGCACAAAACTTATGTTAAGGGAGACCTGGATGTAGCAAACCACTTAAACAATTACTTTTGTTCAGTCTTATCAGAAATAAATTATAACAATAATAAGTTGGGAAATCTTATTGGTTCTTGTAATGATGGTTAATTTTTAGGATTTCCAGAGATAGAGGTAGCAGAGGAACTCGCTCGGTTAAAGATTAATACAGCAATGGACCCTGATGGTATTCATCCCAGAGTTCTAAGAGAACTTTGAGGTATAGTTGTTGGATCATTAACTGATCTATTTAATCAATCTCTTCTAACAGGAGAAATTCCCCATGACTGGTGGACAGCTAATATTGTACCTATCCACAAGAAGGTAGAAGCTGGCAATTACAGGCCAGTGAATGTGGGTGTAGTCAAGTTAATGGAATCACTCCTGAAAAGAAGGATGTTTGATCACTTAAAAACACACAACTTGCTGGATCCACAGCAGCATGGCTTTACCAAGGGCAGATCATGTCAGACTAATCTGACTGGATTTTTTTTTACTATATTACCAATGTTTTGGACTAGGGTGGTACTGTGGACATAGCATATCTTGAATTCAGCAAGGCATTTGATACAGTTTCACATAATGATCTAATACAAAAGTTGTACAAGCTAGGACTTAGCCCTTGGGTGGTTCAGTGGATATGCAGCTGGCTAAAGGATACATACCAGAGTGTGGTTGTAAATGGGGTTCACTAAGAACAGAGACCAGTCACTAGTGGTGTACCACAAGGCTCTGTACTAGGTCCTGTTCTATTTAATCTATATGTAAGTGATATAACTAAAGGTTTGTTGTGTAAGGTATGTCTTTTTACTGATGACACAAAGGTGTGTAACAGGGTTGATATCCCTGGAGTTGTCTGTAACATGGAACATGATTTCGCATTGCTGGAAGATTGGTTAAAAAAGTGGAAATTACAGTTCAATGTTTCTAAATGTAAAATAATGCACCTAGGGAAAACCTAGAGCAGATTCGATGGACCACTCAGTCTTTTTCTGCTGTCACTTTTCTCTAAATCTACTGTGTTTGCAGCGTTATGCAAAAAAAGTTTTATGGACAAAACTAGTGACATCAGACCCGGAACCAAAAGTGCCCAATCTGCCATTATGGAAAGTGGCATATTGCTTACCTCTGCACATGTAAGCATTTCCCTTCTAATATAGAAGAGGGTAATGTAGTAAGGTTTGTAGGTCATTAGAATGTGATTTATATAAATGTTTTTATTGCTATTTTAATAAAAGTTGGTAAACGATGGTGATCTCTTCCCTGGTTGTTGTGAGAGGAGAGAAGTGTTACTTGGACCTGTCATTTACCCTGGATACTTTGGAAGGATGAATTAACCCTTGGTGGCCTCTGTCAACCTGGAGAGTGTGGAGGAGCAGGAGGATACCATTATTAATGTCAATATAGACCTACTTATTTATATCACAAGTGTAATAAAAGCGCCACACCCTTAATACTTTAAAGCAGCAATTCCACCTCAAAGAAACCAAATAAATTTCTTAGTGCTATAACTTAAATCAAGGAATGCGCTAAAACCACAAACTATTCCTAATTTAGTGTAGAAACATTAGTGCAAAAGATATATATATCTATTATCAATTAATATCAAAAAATATCAAAATTATGTGCAAAACATAAGTAATTTAAATAATTAAGTTTGTGAATATAAAAAAAACAAAAATGTCCAATTCTGAATTTCTTCAAATGTCCAAATAAATCCTTTCCAAATTCAGGTGCTCTCAAAGAAATTGTGCCAAAATCCACCACCAAAAGTAAAGTTGGGTAACTCACCAGAGCTCCATGCTGATCAATCTCTAGATCAGCAAAAAACGCTTTTTGCTCTGGGAGCAGATGCAATGAATCAACTTCTCAGGTGTGATGATCAATAGCTACACATTCATCCATAAGGTAGGTATCCACCACTCAATATAATGGTTCCAGGAGCATTATATCACTCTCTCTTTTTATATCTCTCCACCGAGGTCATGTTTGGGAATGAAAGAGAAAAATCATGGTGCAGCCAGTTTTTTTATAAAAGTATCCAACAATTTAATAAAGATTTACACTCACAAAAAGGGTGTCTTCACCGACACCAGTATAACAGCATAAAACAGCAAATGGTATAACAGTCTCCTGTTCCCCGTACACTCACTACAGCGCTCGTGACTTAATTTTCTCCACAAACGTCAGCATCCAGTAAGCCCTACTAGTTTCGTCATGAATGACGTCTTCAAGGGGCGGTCTGGATGCAGACGTCGGCTCCTCTCTAATATACCACCCGCACTCTGCATTGCTGAGCAGCTTAACCAATCACATTAACAACTCCATGAATATGCATCTCCAATTACAGAATGTTAAGGCGAAGCAGCACAATCTCCAAACAAGCTTCCAACCTCGTCTTACACCCTGCAATTTCTTTTTTACAAAACATCCACAAATATCACAGGCCATATAACAGCATCAAAATACTAAAAAAGCAGCATAAAATGTTAACATCGTCCATTTAAAAGGCCATACCCACATTAAAGAAGAACTCTACAATCAAAATTTATATATATAAAAAAAATACAATATGTGTAAAAAAATACATAAAATATCTCTAAAAAATACAAACCAAAAACTATACATAAAATGAAACAAGTAATCCTCCTTTATATATCAAAAAATTCCTTCACAATCCCCATATATCACAAATTCCGTTTTTTTCTTTTTTCTTAACCCAAAGCATGTAGAATATCCAAGAAGTATTCTTTCAAAAGTTTGTCAAAAAACAGTTAAGATCAATATCTATATTCATACCTTTTGGTTTTAAACAGTCCAATTCATATATCCAATATGTTTCCTTCTTTGATATTTCTTTAATCATATCAGACCCCTTCCAATGCTCATTAATTTTTTCAATGCCATAAAAAATTGCTAAACTTGGGTCACTATTATGTTTTAATTTAAAATGCTTCGACACACTATGTTTTTCAAAACCTTTTTTTATATTATTTAAATGTTCTGCAATCCTCGTCTTCAAATGTCTCCCTGTTCTTCCTACGTATTGGAGGCGACACGGGCACTCCAAAACATAGATCACATGTGTTGAATTACATGAGATAAACGAGTCGATATTATATTCTTTGTTAGTTGTACTTGAGCAGAACTTTTTCTTACTTTTACTCAAAGCCTTATTCGCTGTTTTACATGCTTTACATTTTTTACAGTGAAAAAAACCTTTTAGACCCGGAAAAAATTTTTTCTTTATATTAGGGGGATCTAAAATATTATGGACTATCTTTGTTTTCAGAGATCTATTTTTTCTATAGATAAATTTTGGTCTCTGGGGAATAATTTCTCTCAATACTTCATCTTTCAAAAGTATGGGCCAATATTTTTTAACAATTCCTTCTATGATCTTATATTGATTATTGAAATTTGTAATAAATGAGATATCGAAACCTTCATTTTTTTCTTTCTTATCAAGCAAAAGCCTCTTCCTATCTTTTTTATCAATCAAATCCCTTTCAGAAACCAAAAAAGATCTATTATACCCTTTTTCTGCGAATCTATCTATTAACATTTCTGTTTGATCAAAAAAGTCTTTTTGTAAACTACAATTTCTTTTTATCCTTGTGAATTGACTTCTTGGGGTGCTATATAACCATCTTGGATGATGTCCACTCGAGACGGGAATATAACTATTTTTGTCAACATCCTTGAAAAAAGTCTTTGTCCAAATACAACCTTCATGTTTATACAATATCAAATCTAAAAAATTAATACTATTGAAATCACTAGTCATCGTGAATTTCAAACTATAGCGGTTCTCATTGATCACCACCAAAAAGTTTTCCAAATCTTCAAAAGAACCTCTCCAAATCATCACAATATCATCTATATAGCGCCTGTATAGCGCTATTTCAGGCCATTTTTCAAAGATATTTTCTTCTTCCCATTTGTCCATAACTATGTTCGCTACACTAGGGGCATATTTTGCGCCCATAGCAACCCCTTTACACTGTTGAAAATACTTTCCACCGTACCAAAAAAAATTATTCGACATAGCGAACTCTAACAGTTCAATAATAAATCTCCTTTGAGTTCTTTTAATCTTAGATTTATATTTCAATGCCCATTTTATTGCTGTGATCGCATCTTTTTGATTTATACTTGTATATAATGATTCAACATCAATCGTTACCAACAGGCAATTTTCAATATTTTTCACAGATTCCAAAATCTCAATTAATTCTCCACTATCTCTCAAAAATGACCGATTTTTCTTTACAATTGGTTGCAGAAATGAATCTATGTATTCACCTAACCGAGCAAAAATGGAGTCGATCCCACTTACGATCGGCCTCCCTGGGGGTTTTTTCTTATCTTTATGTAATTTGGGTAAATAATATATCGTGGGAATCTTAGGATTTTTTATATATAAATATCTTGCTTCTTTTTCATTCAGGACTCCTACTTCTTTTCCTTTATTAAGCAAAAGTTTTAAATGACTTCTGAGTTTTTTTGTGGGATTTGACAGTAAAATTTTATACGTATCCTCAATGCTTAACAACCTATTCATTTCCATTAAATAATCACTTTTATTTAAAATTACTATGCTGCCTCCTTTATCCGCACTTCTAATGATAACATCCTTTCTCTTTTCTAGTTCTTTTATACCTTGGATAATGTCATTAGAAGTATAATATTTATTTTTTAAAACCACATTTTTTATATCTGTCTCAACCATTTTTTTAAAAACCTCTAAAAATTCGTTGCCTTTATTCTTAGGGTTGAAAGTCGATGCATTTCTTAGTTTACTATGTTCAAACCTAGACTCAACATTTTTCTTCCCCCCCTTCTCATCTTTATTATTTAACGCAAAAAACTTTTTAATATTTAACTTTCTCACAAACTTCTGTATATCGATATAAATATCGAATTTATTGGCATTTACTCTTGGGATGTATTTTAAACCTAAATCCAATACCTTTATTTCATTTTCTGTTAAAACTGCATCACTTAAATTAACAATACCATTGCCTAAAGATTTCTTTTCCTTTTCTTTTCGTTTTCCCCCTCTCTTTCCTCTATACCTACACCATTTTTTTCCTTCCCATACATTTCTTGCTCTTTCCAATCCCTGTATTGAGGACTGTAACTCTTCCCCTCTAATTCCCAGCCTCTGTAGGGGACCTGAAAACCCTGTCTGGTGTAAAAATTGCCATGATAATTTCCCCTCCTGGGCCAATTCCCTCTATATCCTCCTGCTCTCCTATATTGAAAATTCCCTCTCTGGAATCTTCCTCTACCTTCATAGTATGGTCTCTGACTGGGATTATATTTTTCCAATACATTCAATTGCTCTTGATTGGATTGTTGGAATTGAACCATCGGTTTTTTGTTTGGGACACTAGATTTTTGTATATTCTCTGTGGGTCTAAGATTATTGGACAAAGATTTTTCTGGAGTTGATTGTCTTGAATCATTCTCCATATTACCCAAACTTTTCAAATTTTCTTGCCATTTATACACTTTGTTGTTTTTATAGTCATCCACATCTCTACTATATTTTTTTACTTTTTTATTTTTAGTATCTGTATCCACTTTCATAATATATTCCTGAACTGTTTTGGATTTTTCTTTATATTCCATTGTGTCTACTAATGGTAGCATAATCTCTCTTAATTCTTTAATTTTAATTTCAAGCTTTTGTAATTTTAATTGTCTCCTTTTTATAATTAATTCCAACAATTTATTTTCACAATGGTTGAAGAAACCAAACCACTCCTCCATAATCTCTTTATCTTCTAAACCATCATTGGCAGGTATATCCCACCTGAGTTTCCTTGGTGTAATTTTTTCTTTTGAATATAGTTCTAACGTATTAATATCCCACCAAATCTTAATTTGTTTTTCAAGTAGATGTTTCAAACTCTTAAAATTTTCTTCTAAATTTATCCCATTTTTTACCCCTAAGGGGTTAAACACTTCCAACAAATCCACCTGGCGTTTTAATATGGAATTTATTGGCGAGTAAATGCCAATAAATTCGATATTTATATCGATATACAGAAGTTCGTGAGAAAGTTAAATATTAAAAAGTTTTTTGCGTTAAATAATAAAAATGAGAAGGGGGGGAAGAAAAATGTTGAGTCTAGGTTTGAACATAGTAAACTAAAAAATGCATCGACTTTCAACCCTAAGAATAAAGGCAACGAATTTTTAGAGGTTTTTAAAAAAATGGTTGAGACAGATATAAAAAATGTGGTTTTAAAAAATAAATATTATACTTCTAATGACATTATCCAAGGTATAAAAGAACTAGAAAAGAGAAAGGATGTTGTCATTAGAAGTGCGGATAAAGGAGGCAGCATAGTAATTTTAAATAAAAGTGATTATTTAATGGAAATGAATAGGTTGTTAAGCATTGAGGATACGTATAAAATTTTACTGTCAAATCCCACAAAAAAACTCAGAAGTCATTTAAAACTTTTGCTTAATAAAGGAAAAGAAGTAGGAGTCCTGAATGAAAAAGAAGCAAGATATTTATATATAAAAAATCCTAAGATTCCCACGATATATTATTTACCCAAATTACATAAAGATAAGAAAAAACCCCCAGGGAGGCCGATCGTAAGTGGGATCGACTCCATTTTTGCTCGGTTAGGTGAATACATAGATTCATTTCTGCAACCAATTGTAAAGAAAAATCGGTCATTTTTGAGAGATAGTGGAGAATTAATTGAGATTTTGGAATCTGTGAAAAATATTGTAAATTGCCTGTTGGTAACGATCGATGTTGAATCATTATATACAAGTATAAATCAAAAAGATGCGATCACAGCAATAAAATGGGCATTGAAATATAAATCTAAGATTAAAAGAACTCAAAGGAGATTTATTATTGAACTGTTAGAGTTCGCTATGTCGAATAATTTTTTTTGGTACGGTGGAAAGTATTTTCAAAAGTGTAAAGGGGTTGCTATGGGCGCAAAATATGCCCCTAGTGTAGCGAACATAGTTATGGACAAATGGGAAGAAGAAAATATCTTTGAAAAATGGCCTGAAATAGCGCTATACAGGCGCTATATAGATGATATTGTGATGATTTGGAGAGGTTCTTTTGAAGATTTGGAAAACTTTTTGGTGGTGATCAATGAGAACCGCTATAGTTTGAAATTCACGATGACTAGTGATTTCAATAGTATTAATTTTTTAGATTTGATATTGTATAAACATGAAGGTTGTATTTGGACAAAGACTTTTTTCAAGGATGTTGACAAAAATAGTTATATTCCCGTCTCGAGTGGACATCATCCGAGATGGTTATATAGCACCCCAAGAAGTCAATTCACAAGGATAAAAAGAAATTGTAGTTTACAAAAAGACTTTTTTGATCAAACAGAAATGTTAATAGATAGATTCGCAGAAAAAGGGTATAATAGATCTTTTTTGGTTTCTGAAAGGGATTTGATTGATAAAAAAGATAGGAAGAGGCTTTTGCTTGATAAGAAAGAAAAAAATGAAGGTTTCGATATCTCATTTATTACAAATTTCAATAATCAATATAAGATCATAGAAGGAATTGTTAAAAAATATTGGCCCATACTTTTGAAAGATGAAGTATTGAGAGAAATTATTCCCCAGAGACCAAAATTTATCTATAGAAAAAATAGATCTCTGAAAACAAAGATAGTCCATAATATTTTAGATCCCCCTAATATAAAGAAAAATTTTTTTCCGGGTCTAAAAGGTTTTTTTCACTGTAAAAAATGTAAAGCATGTAAAACAGCGAATAAGGCTTTGAGTAAAAGTAAGAAAAAGTTCTGCTCAAGTACAACTAACAAAGAATATAATATCGACTCGTTTATCTCATGTAATTCAACACATGTGATCTATGTTTTGGAGTGCCCGTGTCGCCTCCAATACGTAGGAAGAACAGGGAGACATTTGAAGACGAGGATTGCAGAACATTTAAATAATATAAAAAAAGGTTTTGAAAAACATAGTGTGTCGAAGCATTTTAAATTAAAACATAATAGTGACCCAAGTTTAGCAATTTTTTATGGCATTGAAAAAATTAATGAGCATTGGAAGGGGTCTGATATGATTAAAGAAATATCAAAGAAGGAAACATATTGGATATATGAATTGGACTGTTTAAAACCAAAAGGTATGAATATAGATATTGATCTTAACTGTTTTTTGACAAACTTTTGAAAGAATACTTCTTGGATATTCTACATGCTTTGGGTTAAGAAAAAAGAAAAAAACGGAATTTGTGATATATGGGGATTGTGAAGGAATTTTTTGATATATAAAGGAGGATTACTTGTTTCATTTTATGTATAGTTTTTGGTTTGTATTTTTTAGAGATATTTTATGTATTTTTTTACACATATTGTATTTTTTTTATATATATAAATTTTGATTGTAGAGTTCTTCTTTAATGTGGGTATGGCCTTTTAAATGGACGATGTTAACATTTTATGCTGCTTTTTTAGTATTTTGATGCTGTTATATGGCCTGTGATATTTGTGGATGTTTTGTAAAAAAGAAATTGCAGGGTGTAAGACGAGGTTGGAAGCTTGTTTGGAGATTGTGCTGCTTCGCCTTAACATTCTGTAATTGGAGATGCATATTCATGGAGTTGTTAATGTGATTGGTTAAGCTGCTCAGCAATGCAGAGTGCGGGTGGTATATTAGAGAGGAGCCGACGTCTGCATCCAGACCGCCCCTTGAAGACGTCATTCATGACGAAACTAGTAGGGCTTACTGGATGCTGACGTTTGTGGAGAAAATTAAGTCACGAGCGCTGTAGTGAGTGTACGGGGAACAGGAGACTGTTATACCATTTGCTGTTTTATGCTGTTATACTGGTGTCGGTGAAGACACCCTTTTTGTGAGTGTAAATCTTTATTAAATTGTTGGATACTTTTATAAAAAAACTGGCTGCACCATGATTTTTCTCTTTCATTCCCAAACATGACCTCGGTGGAGAGATATAAAAAGAGAGAGTGATATAATGCTCCTGGAACCATTATATTGAGTGGTGGATACCTACCTTATGGATGAATGTGTAGCTATTGATCATCACACCTGAGAAGTTGATTCATTGCATCTGCTCCTAGAGCAAAAAGTGTTTTTTGCTGATCTAGAGATTGATCAGCATGGAGCTCTGGTGAGTTACCCAACTTTACTTTTGGTGGTGGATTTTGGCACAATTTCTTTGAGAGCACCTGAATTTGGAAAGGATTTATTTGGACATTTGAAGAAATTCAGAATTGGACATTTTTGTTTTTTTTATATTCACAAACTTAATTATTTAAATTACTTATGTTTTGCACATAATTTTGATATTTTTTGATATTAATTGATAATAGATATATATATCTTTTGCACTAATGTTTCTACACTAAATTAGGAATAGTTTGTGGTTTTAGCGCATTCCTTGATTTAAGCTACTTATTTATATACGAGGTCACACTGGCGCTGGTGAGTGAGCACCCATAGGGGTTAGAAGCACTGAAGAGCACCTGTCTACAGTTTGATTGATGTGAACTGCTAATACACTTATGCACTGTAGACACTTTTAACTAACTTTCTTGTATGGCACAACATGTCACTGTGAATATAACTATATATAAGAATTTTGTGAACAGGAGTTTATGCAGCTTTCTGGGACTGTGAAGCCCAAATAAACACTTTATTGATTCACATGATGGGATTTATTTTCTGTGTATTTATATATATCTAGGCAATTAGTTTACCTAGATTGCTCCATGATAACACGTTATTCACATCGGATGTCTATGCACTATAGGGTTTTATCCCAGTTACAACATTAATATTACTTGCATGAAATTTAAGATGTTACTTACAGGTTGGAAGACTCCTGTTTTCAACTCGCCACTTGGTCAAATTTCCACTTCCAGTCAGGAAAATGTGAGCTTAGCTGAAGAGGTCTTAGCTTTGTGGAACAGAAGTATTGTTAAACAACTTGCCTTTCGGGCACTTTTACCCCCTTCCTGCCGAGGCCAATTTTCAGCTTTCAGCTCTGTTGCACTTTGAATGACCATTACATGGTTATGCAACATTGTACCCATATGACATTTTTATCATTTTTTTCACACAAATAGAGCTTTCTTTTGGTGGTATATCGCCACTGGGGTTTTTATTTTTTGCACTGTAAATGAAAAAAGAGCAAAAAATTTGAAGAAAAAAAAAGTTTTCTTTGCTTCTATTATAATTTTATAATTTTGCAAACAGGTAATTTTTCTCCTTCACTGATGTGCATTGATGAAGCCGCACTGATAGGAAGCACTGATGGGCACCGATGAGGCGGCACTGATGGTTGCACTGATGGGCATTGGTGAGGAGGCTCTGATGATGCACTGATAGGCAGCAATGATGGGCACTGTTAGGTGGCACTGACTGGCGGCACAGACTGATAGCACCGACTGGTGGCACTCATGGGCGGCACTGCTGGGCAGCGCTGATGGGTGACACCGCTGGGTGGCACTGATGGGTGACACTGCTGGGCGGCACTGATAATCAGGGCACTCATAAACAGTGCCCTGATTATTAGTGCAGATCTCCCCTGTCATATTTGCCCGTTATGGGCAGTACTTTCCTCATGCTATCACACCGGCAACTGTATTTACATTGTGATATGCTGTGTCAGTGGACACAGCTGATCCCATGGTAAAATGCTGCTGTGATTGGCCCTTTGCCTTATCACATGATCAGCTGTGTCCGTAGGACACAGCGATCGCCAATAACGCTGGGTGCGCATTTTGGTAGGACGTCCATGGGCGCCCTTCCAGAACTGGAAAAACCGCACTGTAGGGTGGTTGGGAAGCAGTGAATTTTGGGGGCTTGGTTTAGTGCTTTTTGGCTAAAGTCAGCTTAAGTAAGATAGCTGTTTGAGAAATAACACTGGTCCATCAAGAAAAAAGGTTTTTTTGTTTATTAAATTTACAATTTATTTTGCTAATACTAAGCCTTTATTGCCCACTTAAAATGACAAAAACTGTATTACTTTGAAATATGTAATGACAAAGGTATTGCAAAATAAATAGGCCCATAGCTGAAATGTAAAAATTGCCCTGGTCCATAGGGGGTGTGGGGGGGGGGGTATACAGAGGTGAGAACTAAAGTGGTAAAAAAAAATAGAAACGCAGACCATTAATAGAGCAGAGTGTGCAAAAACCTGACCATCAGCTCCCATGCAAGTGTTTTTACAGGCTAACTCATCTTTTTTGAAGATTCTGCAATCTGCAGCCAGTGAACACAAGACTTCTGACCTACATGCTTATTTTTGGCTCATGACTAATTAAACCAACAAAAACGCAGAAGCTAACATCTTTCAAAATGAAGGTGACATGGATGTTCCTATTTTTATTGAAAGGTTTATGGTAAATGGGGTTATTGCTAAAAGACTCAAAAGTACAGTATGTTTAATAATCGCAAAACGGAATCTACACCTCTGTCCCCATTCTCAGTAAAAAATTTTCATTGTGAGCTTTACTCCAATAATTGGGTAAAGGACAATATGAACTGACGAGTCATTTCTCATTGTTTCTTCCTTTCAAAAATTGTAAAAACCAATGGCTGTCCTCAACCAACATTTTCTGCTCCTGACTGCTAAATTTCATGGGGAATCTATTACCACACTGGTAGCTATCTTGTTGAAATCATTAGGTCCAATGATTGGTGTGCAGGGTTGTATATGAGGTAATTGTTCAGGATGTGCATTACGATGCAAACACTACACCCATACTTTAAGATGATAAAGCCCCCAAACACAAATTGATTTCTAGGAAGGTTAATGCCATCCAAGGAGTCCCCAATAAAGGGATTTAAACATTGCAAACCGCACAGTAAATTGTTCTTCCTTCAACTCTACTCAAGCCATTTCTTGAGTGGTACAGAGTCTCCTGCTTTATAAAAAGGTCCCTTACATTCATTGTTGGAAGGAGTGCTCATTCCATACAAAGGAGGTACAACAAGATGATATTACAGTGAAAACAAAAGTGCAGTGCCTAAGTGATCAAGAATTAATATAACACTCTTATAATCAAAAATCAAAGTGTAAATAGTATGCCGTACTTATGACAAAAATAATCCACAAAAACTTGACTTTAAAAAGTGCATAAAAGGTCCCACAAACGTGATTCTTCTTAGTGGTAAATAATAATTCCAACAGTTGTCCTTGTGTAGTATTCATCCAACAGTCCAGCTATATCACCACATGTTGCTCTGGACTTTGCACACTCACCAGCTATTAAGCTGCATCAGAAAGGCAGCAGACAGCATTTTTAGTACAGACAGGGCATCACAGTTTGGGAATTCATCCACATGGTAATCCTACACTCTCACAGGGGGCTGCCAGCACCACCGATATATCAAGACTAGGAGGAACGCTCACCACACCAGAGCCACAGAAAAAGGTATATAGTGTGGTAATTTATTCGTAAAATCAGCTTTAAACACTTTTCCATCTAGATGGAGAAATTAATAAAGTTACGGAGGACCTCCAACCTTTCAAGGAGAAGGAAGAGTATAAAACTGAATAAGATATATAGAAGAAAATGTTGGAATATACAGAATCAGAACAAAAGTATAAGAAAAACAATTTGTTCAATAGGGATTTGGGAGATTATAGAAATGGTATAGTGTTTGAATGGCAAGAAGATGAAATACCCAGCTCTAATCAAGGGGGAGGAAGCAAGTACTTCCTCACAACAAACAGCCCAACCATTTCACAATACACCCAAAGACCCAGTCCTTACATAGGGGTAGGGGAAGTAAGAATCCCCATGGGCAACTTGGACCTCCCTATAGAAGGGAACATTCCTCTAAAGGAAGGAATAGGAATCATAGTAACCCCTATTACCCACAAAGAGGGGTGAGACGGAATGAATATAGAGACCCTGGATTTAAAAATGCATGGCAAGTTCCCACCTACTGTATAATAGAGATGATGCACTGCATTATCTAGAAGATGATGAGGTGGGATATAGAGACTTCAGGGCCCACCCCCAACTCTCTGGAAGGAGGAATGAATCAGGATAATACTACAATAAGTGTCACCAACAATACAAATATGAGGACATAAGAAGGATTATCCCAAGTTTACTTCTCAATAACCTACTCTTGGACCAGCCAGCACCCCAAAATACTATCAGACATATAAAATGGGGGGTCAACAACCAGATAGGGTACTAGATAGGAGAAATTATACTTATAGAAGGATGGCTACACACATCATTCTCAACAAGGGGGGAATCATTGTTTTTTAGGGGCAGAATGTTTTTTTTACCCACAGTAAGAGTTTAAAAGAGTATGTAACTGAGTAACCTCAGTAAGAGGTTAAACATGTATTAAATAAAGGATTACAATTTTCACCCCATACTAAATTGAAAACTTTCCAAATGTATAATGATGTAAACAAATTTACAAGACAGGTAGCCATTAAAGGCTAAGTTCACATTTTTTTTTATAAAATCCAGCTCCAGTATGAAACAATATACCATTAATGTATAATACAAGCTCTCTTTGATTTTGAGAACAGGGCCTTACCTTAGCCCTTGGTAAATTTCTTAGAAAACGTTTTCACGTTCTGACAGATTACCAGCTGATCTCATTAGCACACACACCCTGCACTCCCCTTATTAAACACACACCCTTCACCCGTCAACTATTTTTTCACTGTATCCCAAGCAAATCTCCCCATATGCATTTGCCTGGCTATCCTGGTGTCTCTACAGACGGGTTTAGGCTGCATGTAGCCCACAGGACACCTCTGATGTAGTGCATGGGCCTGCTTGATTGGATACAGAGCAATTGGATAGATGATGTGTCCTCTTATATAGTTTTATATAGTCTTATATAGTGTATGGCCAAATTTATACATTTATATATGGCCAAAATGTATATACGGCCAAAATTACCTAGTTGCGCTTTTACTGTAATTAACCGCTTCTCGCCCGGCCAATAGCACAAAGGCGGCCGGCAAAACACCTAGTCCCTCGGGGTGGACACTATATGGCGTCCTTTCAGGCATGCGTAGTGCGTCCGCAGGGCAGCTCTGCGGCGTGATCTGTCACCAGCCATGTACCTCAGACACAGCCGATGACAGATCTGTGTACCGGCCCCGTTTTCAGTACCATGTGACCTGTTGTGACCAATCACAGCAGGTCACATGACAGTTTTATACAATGGATGGCTTCCTTTCATGCCATCCATTGTATACTAGTGTGTCTAGCTGTGAATGGTCACAGCGATCACAGGCACAAGCTGGGTCAATCACAGCCCAGCTGTGTCGTGATAAGCACAAAAAAAAAAAATCACATCTAAGCACAAAAAAAAAAACCCTAAATGAATCGGTTATTACCGTAAATGCTTGCTTATAGCAACGTAATTCTTTGCTATAAGCAAATTGTGTAAAAAAAAAAAAAAATACTGATCACTTCCCCCAAAGTAGTACAATGTTACTATGGTAACATTGTACTACTTTGGTCATAGTAAAAGATTAAAAAAAATCTTAAAAAAAGAGAAAAACATTTAATAAAAAAATAAAACTAATACATTTTTTTTTAAAAATTATAATTTTTTTTTTGTACTGTCACCAGTCAGTGTCCCTGATCACCGCCATGCCAGTTATATGATGACGCTGTACTGCACTGGTGACAGTATGTAAAAAAAAATTGTGAAAATAATTTTGTTAATTTTTTTCATTTTCCAAAAAATTATGACAAAAAAATTACAACTTCAAAAAACTCGCCATGCCTTTTATGAAATACTTGGGACTATCTACTTTGCAAAAAGTGGTCATTTGGGGGATGTCTGTACTGTTCTGACATTCTTGGACCTCAAGAAATTAGATTGGCTGTCAGTACTTCAGGATTGATCAATATTCAGATCTATACCATAGTTTGTGAACTCTATAACTTTCCTACAAACTAAAAAATCCATCCTAATTTGGGTTATTTTCATCAAAGACATGTAGAAGAATACATCTTGGCCTAAATTTATGAAGAACAATTATTTATTTGCAAACTTTTATAACAGAAACAAAGAAAAATGTGTTTTTTTTCAAACTTTTTGGTCTTTTTTTGTTAATGTAGCAAAAAATAAAAACCCCAGTGTTGATTAAATACCACCAAAAGAAAGCTCTAGTTGTGTGAAGAAAATGATAAAATTTTAGTTTGAGTACAGTATTGTATGACCGCGCAATTGTCATTCAAAGTGTGAGAGCGCTGAAACCTGAAAAATGGCCTGGGCAGGAAAGGGGTAAAAGTGCCCTGTATGGAAGCGGTTAATTGTTAACAGCACACCAAACACCGAAACAAGCACACATTTTGCTACATGAAAAAAACTGGCAACAGATGCAGCAAAGTGTGCAGGAAAAAACGTGCAACTCGCACCATGCCATAATGTCCCATGAGCTACTTTTCCACATGTAGCGCAGCCCCCTGAAATCAATGGGCTGCCCTATGTGAGTCACTGGAAAAACAAGCCAAAACACATGAGCTCCCACTACTCTATGTGTGAATGAGGTCTGAAAGTTAAATTGGTTTGTTCACACAAGAACAACGAGGCTCCATTCACATATGTGTGTTTCCGAATGCATGGCAATCTACACAAAAAATACGTGCTTTGGCATGCGTTTCAAAAACACACTACAAATGTGCATCATGTTTGTGTTGTCATTGCCTGTTAAAGGCTTCCCAAGTGCGGCACATACATCAAAAACTTCAGTAACGCACCATGTTCTGCTCCAAAAAAAAGTTCTGGTGCTTTTCTGGGGTGAATGTTGCGTGTAGGGCAGACCATTCAAGTGAATGGGATGCCCTATGCTTGATGAGTGGAAATGCTCCAAAACACCCAGAACAAACGCATGCGGGAATGTGAGTTTCACACCCTTCAATGTACTTGTATAAAGACAGCCTTACATTATGCAATCTGATTGTACAATTTCCTTTAGCTTTACCAGAACTATGGAATAGGAGGACACACCTGAACAATCTATTCAATTTGTATCAAATCAGACAGGCTTTTGTACTACATAGCTGAGGGGAGATCTAAATCTACAATCAGATTGTATACGAAGTTGGTGGAAGGTAGTATTGTAATCATGGAGGTGTGGTCCAGAGTGGTGAACACACCCTACCACGCCCTCTTCTGTAATGCAAGCAACCAAAGGCTTCTGGGAGGTGGCCTACAGGAAGCGAATGCTGAGAGATAATCTACAGGAAATGATGGCATCTGAAAATCAGTTCAAAATCTCACATAAACTGACAAAAAAATTAAACCTCCTGTGGATGAGGGAAGTGAGAGAAAAGCACATTGGGATGGCTGGGCCAGAAATGGCATTAGAAAACGCTTCTATTTATTATGAACAGTAAAATGCCACCCAAAAATGTATCCCTTAAGAAATACTTTGCCCAAAATCCTATTATTAGGAATGTCAATATGAATTCTCAATAGTGATGGGCCGAACACCCCCGTGTTCGGTTTTCGATTGAACGTTTGAACCAAATGAACATTTGATTTCGAACTTCAAACTCAATGCATGTCTATGGGACTCGGATTTGTAAATTCAAAAGTGCCATTTTGAAGACTTGTATGCAAGTTATTGGCCATAAAAGGGGTATGGGGACTCGGGTACTGCCCTGAGGGACATGAATCAGTGAAAAAAAAATGTCAAAAAGTACAGTTTTTAAAGGGGTGGTCATTGCTCATTGCTTAACCACTTGGCACCCGCGCTACAGCCGAAAGACGGCTACAGCACGGTTGTCCAGTTTTTGGAGGGCATCATATGACATCCTCCCAGAATGAGCCCTCCTGCACGCCTTATGGACACAGCTGATCACGTGATGTGGTAACAGGCCAATCACAGTGGCCTTTTACCACGTGATCAGCTGGGTCCAATGATACAGCAGATCACCGGGTAAATGCAGTTGCCATGTACCGGCTGTACTTTCCTCACGCTGTCACAGTGTGAGGAAAGTACTGCCGATAACCAGCAATTGTGAGAAAACAGATTGTACTGATCATCAGGGCACACTGATCAGTGCCTTAATAATCAGTGCCCAGCAGTGCCACCCACCTAATCCACCCACCTGTGCCCAGCAGTGCCACTCACCTGTGCCTTGCCGTGCCACCCACCTGTGCCCAGCCGTGCCACCCACCAGTGCTCAGCAGTGCCACCCATCATTGCTGTCCAGCATTGCTGCCAGTCAGTGCCGCCAGGCAGTGCTCATTGGTAGTGCCCATCAGTGCTGCCTATCAGTGTCCATCATTGCTGAATATCAGTGTTGCCTATCAGTGCTGCCTATCCGTGCCGCCTATCAGTGCCCATCTGTGTTGCCTATCAGTGCAGCCCCATCAATGCACGTCAGTGAAGGAGAAAAATTACCTGTTTGCAAAATTTTATAATAGAAACAAACTTTTTTTTCTCAAATTTTTTGCTCTTTTTTTTGTTTATAGCACGAAAAATAAAACCACCACAAGAAAGCTCTATTTGTGTGAAAAAAATGATAAAAATGTTTTATGGGTACAGTGTTGCATGACCGTGCAATTGTCATTCAAATTGCGAGAGCGCAGGGGGTTTACGTGCCCAGTAGGCAAGTGGTTAAAGTAAAAAAATAAATTCCTTTAAACTCTTACCGGTCTATGATGGCTACAGAGAGGTCATCTATTTCTGGGAGGGCATCATCTGACATCCTCCAGAATCATGCCTGGGGCACGCACCTGGTGAGCTCTGTGATCGCTCTGATCACATAACATGGTAAAGAGCTGATCACAGCTTCCTTTTGCCACATGATCAGCTGTGTCCAGTGTGCAGAGGGTCCTTCAGAATTTCTAGAGTTAATGTGGTTACACCCCTTTAGCACCTGATGGATAAATGCATGCACTAGCTGTATGGATTTGAGCACAGGGATCTCTTGTTTGTTGCAATGCCACAGCTGATCACATTGTAAATATAGTTGCCGGTTATTGGCTGCACTTTCCTCACGCTGTCACAGCATGAGGAAGAAGGAGAGCTGATAATCAGTAAGTGTAATTAAGAAATCAGAGGCAGTCCAGTGCAGCCCCAACAGTGTCCATCAGTGTAGCATATCAGTACCAATCAGTGCAGCCTCATCAGCACACATGAAGAAGAAAAATGACATGCTTGCAAAATGTTACAACAGAAACTAAGAAAAAAACAATGTTTTTTTCAAAATGTGTGGTCTTTTTTTGTTTGTTTAGCAAAAAAATAATAAACCCAGTGGTAATTAAATACCACCAAAAGAAATCTCTCTATGTCTCAAAAAAATTATAAAAATGTCATATGTGTACAGTGTTGTATGACCACGCAATTATCATTCAAATGTGACAGCACTGAAAGCTGAAAATTACCTGGGCAGGAAGGGGTTGAAAATGCCTGGTAGGCAAGTGGTTAAATATCATACCAGGGGGAGGGGGGTCCCCTTAAACTACCTGCAAAGTTGCACATCTGTACAATGTATAGAACCTGCTGCAGCAGGACTGACATTTTTCTTTTTTAAATGGCATTTTTATAAAAAAAAAACAAAAAACAACAGCATGGGGTCCCTTCAATCCATACCAGACCTTTTAGGTCTGGTAGGAAGGTTGAGAGTGACCCCACTGTAAAAAATTACAAAAAGAAAAGTGCGTGGTGTTCCCCCTAAAAACCATACCAGGCCCTTTAGGCCTGGTAGGACTTTAAGGGGAACCACACCTCCCAAAAATAGGGGGAAAAGTGCATGGGGTTCCCCCTAAATTCCTACCAGACCCCCGATCCATGCACAGGCCTGGCAGGGCAGGAAGGTGGAGGGGGACAATCGATCACCTGCGGCTTACCAGGCCACGTGCCCTCTGCATTGTGAAAGTGCAGGGGGCTCCTGATGCTGCCCTCCCCATGTGAATGTGTAAGGGGTACTTGTACCCCTACCCATTCACTAAAGGGTTAAATTCAGTAAAAAAATAAAGAGACCAGTCTTTTGAAAAATTCCTTTAACCACTTGCCTACTGGGCACTTATATCCTCTTCGTGCCCAGGCCAGTTTTCAGCTTTCAGCGCTGTTGCACTTTGAATGACAATTGTGCGGTCAGCAACACTGTACCCATGTGAAATTTTTATCATTTTTTTCACACAATAGAGCTTTCTTTTGGTGATATTTAATCGCCGCTGGGTGTTTTATTTTTTGCATTATAAACAAAAAAAGAGCAAAAAATTTGAAAAAAATACGTTTTTCTTTGTTTCTATTATAAAAGTTTATAAAAAAACAGGTAATTTTTCTCCTTCACTGATGTGCGTTGATGAGGCTGCACTGATGGGCACTTATGAGGTTTCACGGATAGGCAGCACTGATAGACTGCACTGTTGAGGTGGCACTGATGAGGCGGCACTGGTGGGCATTGTTGAGGAGGCACTGATGATGTTGCACTGATATACTGCAATGATGGTCACTGACAGGCAGCACTGATGGGTACTGATAGGCAGCACTGATGGGCACTGATAGACGGCACTGACGGGCAGCTCTGACTGACGGCACTGATGGGCAGCTCTGTCTGACGGCACTGACTGATGGCACTGACTGGCAGCACTGATTGGTGGCACTGATGAGCAGCACTGCTGGGCACTGATGATCACAACTGCTGGGAAGCACTCCCAGTAAAAAGAGTTATCAATAAACATTGGAGTATTTTAAAGAGAGATCTTGTCTTGAACTCTATTCTTCCAGAACAGCTGAAAATAATATTCCAATTTGAGGGATAAAATAGCCCAAAATGTTGTGAATCCTCCCACTAAGATTTATTTTTTTAAAAAATTAAAAGGTTATTATCCTTGTAGTACTTACATAATGTGCAAATTGAGTAATACCAGAAGGAAAACATGTACTTCTTTTCTGTCTATGAGTACAGGTAAACATTATGAGATTGATTCTTTTATTTTCTGCAATACTAGACATGTAGTCTATTTATTAGAATGATCCGCAATAAACAATGTATTAGTCGGACTACAAAATTGTTGAAGGACAGACTACAGGAAGATGTGTACAATATAAGGAAGGGTTTACAGGATCATAACTTGTTAGCCCGATAAGAGAAATTGGTGGGGGGTAGGGGGCGGATCCTGAACATGGCGGTGCAGAAGAGCACGATGTGAGTGCTCTCTGACAACCTCCGTTGCCAGCCACCCCAAGAGCCCTCCTAGGGGCAGTTACCAGAGCCATACCTGGGAGAGGAGGTCCTCCTGTGGAGAAATGCCGGCGCGGTGAGTGGGGACCGAGATTGAGCGGGCCCTGAGTATCCGGAGACGTGCCAGCGGTAATCCAGGAAGGAGCAGTGGGTTGCCGGGGAGACGGAGTGACACGTGGTCATCCGCGAAGGACTACTGGGAAGGAGAGAAGCCGGCCGGCGTCCAGAGGAGAGATGGAGACGCCGATCCAATCCCTAACCCATCTCCCAGCCTGATTAGTAGACTGCCTTTCTGTCAGAGGTCTACAGAGGGCCACACAAAGCAAGAAGAGACCCTGGAGGAATCCCCCTAAGAAACAGATAAAAAGAGGACACCGGAAAACTGCAGACTGGTGCCATCTCGCAGGAGAATCGAGTGAAGGAGGGTGAGTGAGAACGGCCCAGGTTAACTGTACACTGGATTGGACTGTGGGATATAATTTAAACATTCTGTAAAGGAGAAAAGGAGGATTCCCAGGGGGATGTGAAGGTGTGGAAGAGGAAAAGGGGTTAAGTGGCTCTAGAAGAGGAAAAGAAAGTGATAATTGATAAATAGTAGATCAATGTTGGCTGCCTAATATATATTCTTAATACTTCCCCTGGTTTTGTAGAAGAGAATAAGTTACACAGAAGATATGAAGAATAAAAGCGCTAAAGGAAGTGGGCTTAAAGGGTCCCAAACTGGTAAGATTAAAAAATACACGTCCCAGGGAAATGTGACTCCAGAAAGGTCCCAAGGTGGAAGCGAAAAAGGGGAAATGGAAATTAGTCTGGAAAATAGCCCTAGACTACCGCTGGGACTGAATAGTAGTAGTCAACAAATGATAGAAATATAGAGAGGAAAGATCTTGAAAGCGATTTACAAGTACCGAATAAAAAAGAAATGGCAGAAATGTTAAAAAATCTGGAAAAAGCAATAAAGCAAGAAATGGCAACTATACGGAAAGATTTGGGGCATTTGTTATTGAGAGTGGAAGAAACGGAGGAAAAAGTTAAAAATCATGCCCCAAATATTTCCAATTTAGAAAAAAGGACAATTACTAATGGGAAAACTCAGAAAAAATTGCTTTATAAGATAGAGGTACAAGAAAACAGGGATAGGATGAGTAACCTTAGGATACGAGGAGTCCCAGAAATCTCTAAAGGGGAAGAATTGCAAGAAATAGTTTGTAAAATCTTAAACTCCATAATGGACAGACCTGAAACAGAGTTGGTTAAATTGGATGGAGTCTTTAGAACAGGAACGTTTTACCAAGGAAATGAGAAGAAAAAACCAAGAGACATAATTGTTCAATTTCATAAGTATGGGGATAACGAAGAGATTTGGAGGAAGATCAAAGGAAGAACAATTATTAAGTATGGAAAAATAAACATTCAGATTTTTGCAGATTTATCACCTGAGACTTTGTGGAAAAGGAGATCCTTGAAACCCCTGTTAGAGCAGATGAGAGAACAGAATGTACATTATAGATGGGGTACCTTAGCGTGCCTAATCGGATGGAAGAATGGAGTTACAGCTCATTTGAGATTTCCTGAGGACTTGAGAGACTTCTGTGATAGACTTGATTTACAAAGAATAGAGATTACTGGATGGGAAGAAGAGGGAGAAATAGCAGTTATGGGAAAGGAGGATTGGCAGTCTGTTAGAAGGGGAAAGTAAGGAGTGTGAGGGTGGTTTTTTTTTTTTCCTCTCTTCTTCTTCCTCCTTATGGTTTTTCCCCTGGAGATCCGTGTTTAAGAGCTCGGTGGAAATGTATTGGGCTAAATAGATAGAGGGTAATTAGGGAGGTTGGAAGGAGGGAGAGCCGTTCATGGGCGGAGTTTAGCCCCAAGGTTTAAATCAAAGGTGGGTTTGGGCCCACAAATGATTAGTAGGCAACTAGAGGCCTAAAAATGGGTAGGGTAGTAAAAGGGGGGGTGGGGGGTGGGAGGGAATGGTTTGGAAAATGAGTAGTATGGGAGGGTGCGTAGGAGGGGATGGGGGAGGGGTATTAAGGTTAACACTCTGCATGATGGGAGGAGTTATAAAAGTAGAGAGGGAGGAAGAGTGGGGATGGAGGTGAAGAAAAGAGATATAAGAAGGATGGAAGAACTACAGTTCATAACTTATAATGTAAATGGGTTGAATTGTCCTGGGAAAAGATTTAGGTTATTTAAGGAGTTACAACACAGAGTATCTTCGGTGGTTTTTTTGCAGGAGACACATTTTGAGATAGAGTCAAACGTTAAGCTGAATTCTAGATATTATCCAACATGGTATTACGCAGACTCCCCACCCCAATTAAGAGAGCAAAGGGAGTAGCATTAGGGTTTGCAAAGAATATAAGGTTTGAGTTGGAGGATAGAGAAATAGACCCTGAGAGGAGATTTTTGTTCTTAAAAGGTAAACTACAAGAAATTGAGTGTACAGTAGCTAATATTTATTGCCCAAATAAGAGATCGGAGATATATTTGAAAGGTATATTGAAAAAATTGATGGACTTTAAGTCCCTAGCCAATATCAAGTGACCCTTTTTAAATTTCTGTATGGATCCACAAATGGATACAACCTCTTCTGTGCAGAGAGAGGGAGGTGGGTCTCTGAGAACTTTGAAGAAGGTGATGCATGAGTGCCAACTGGTGGACATCTGGAGAATAACACATGGGAAGGAAAGAGACTATACCTTCTTCTCAAATGCACACGAGATGTATTCGAGATTGGATTATATATTGGTAGATCATGAACTTATTGAGTTTGTGGTTAAAGTATAAATAGAAGCAATGTCCTTCTCGGATAATGCCCCTGTTACAATGAAACTAGGGTGGGGAAGGCGGTTGACAGGAGGTTCAGGATAGAAGTTGAATGAGGCTCTGCTCCTGGATAAGACCGATCAGAAGATTAGGGAAGAGACTGAGCGATTTTTTTCGGGAGAACAAGTCAGGAGACGTGTCGGTAGCTACTGTATGGGAGTCCCATAAGGCTTATATAAGAGGAATATTGATTGCGATCGGGGCAAAAAAGAAAAGGGAAAGAAGAGAGAAACTTAGTGGGCTTTTAAAGGAAATATTTGAATTGGAACAGATACATAAAAATAGAATAACAAAAGAGATAAGACAGAAGGTAATAAAGAAAGAAGAACTAGAGATTCTGATGGAAGAGGAGAAGAGAAGAGCCTTTAATAAAGTGTTAAGTGAGAGGTACAGATGGGGAGATAGACCAGGAAAGTATTTAATGAGAGCCCTGAGGAAAAAGAAAAATAGGAATTATATAGAAAAAATAAGAAACTCCAAGGGAGAACTGGTTCATTCAACTAAAGAGATTGCTAAGGTGTTTAAGGAATATTATAGTAAGCTGTATAATATTACCTCCCACGACTCTTTAAATAATATTGGAAATGTGAGTATCGAAAAAAGAAGGATATATTTAAAAAGACGCGGGTCTAACGAAATTAAACGAAGCACAGTTGAATTCCCTTGACTCAGAAATTACGCAGGAAGAAATAAAAGTAGCATTAAAATGTACGACGATGGGGAAAAGCCCAGGGCCAGATGGTTATACTGTGAGGTACTATAAAAAATACAGTGAATTGTTAATACCTAAATTGAAGATATATATGAATGCCCTGGGTGGGGAGATGGAAATGAGGCGAGAATCCCTACAGGCTCATGTGGTGCTCATTCAAAAGGAAGGGAAAGATGCTTCTCAGTGCTCTAGTTATAGACCAATCTCACTATTGAACACAGATACTAAGTTATATGCAAAGGTCTTAGCAAACGGGTTGAAAGATGTAATGCCCGAATGATTACATGGAGATCAGGTGGGATTTGTGCCGGAGAGAGAGGGCAGAGACAATGGGTTGAGATCTTTGAGATCTTTCAGAAAAGTAGGAAGGGAAAACTCTGGTGGTGGTGCTCTCGATTGATGCCAAAAAGGCATTCAACGGAGTTGATTGGGGCTTCATGATGGAGACTCTGGAAGCCCTGGGAATGGGAGTTAGAATGAGAGAGTGGATAGGAAAGTTGTATAGGGAGCCCTCTGCAGTTATTATGGTAAATGGGGAGAGGTTGGAGTCTATTGGGATGTCAAATGGAATAAGGCAGGGCTGCCCACTGTCCCCATTGTTGTATGTTTTGTCATTAGAATCCTTATTGTCAACAATTAGGAAGAATATAGATATAAAGGGAATACAGATAGGAGGAACAGAACATAAAGTGGCTGCCTTTGCGGATGACCTGTTGTTCTATGTGGGAAACCCCAGAATAACACTCCCAAATTTAATGAAGATATTGAAGGAATATGGGGAGCTATCAAACTTGAAAATCAACCCAACAAAAACTGAGATTTTAAATATAAAACTTTCAAATAGTGAAAAAGAAAAGATACAAAAAGAATTCCCCTTTATATGGAAGGATAGAGAGATAAAATATTTAGGGGTAAAACTCACTGCTTCATATAAGAACTTGTACAAAGCAAATTACATTTCACTCTTAAATGAGATTAAGGAGGAACTAAAGAAATTTGGAGGAGGAAACCTGTCTTGGATAGGATGCATAAATGGTAATTGTACCCAAAATCCTATATAAATTTCAAATGGTCCCAATTAAACTCCCAGAGGTTTTCTTCAAATCAATTAAAAAAATGATAACAAGATATATATGGAAGAATAAAAAACCTAGAACATCTTATGAATTGTTAAGTAGAAATAAAGAGAAGGGTGGAATGGGAGTGCCAGACTTTAAGAGATATCATAGAGCAGTAGTTTTAGCGAGAATTTATGATTGGACGCATAATCCAAAAGGGAAAAGTTGGGTAAAAATTGAAAATGAACTAAGTGGAGCTAATTTGAGTAAAATGATATGGGTGCCAGCACAATATAGAGGATTAAAAGATAGCACAAGTTTATATACTTAAAATGTTTTAAGGGTCTGGGATATATTGCACAGACACATGAAGTGGGATTTTAATTCACAATTAATGCCACTGAGGAACAGAGTTTTTCCCTCCAGGTAGGGAGGAGATTATAGGAAAATGGTTTAAGAAGGAGGATGTCCAGTTGAGAGATATAATGGTGGGGGGGAAATTGAGATCACTTAAGGATTTGGAAAAGGAAAAAGGAGAAATTTTCACTAAGATAGATGAAAGGAGGTATCACCAATTAAAACATTTTGTTGGGAATCTTCCGAAACCTTTGAGATCTAGAAAGGATTGGAATCTGTTTGAGAGGTTGTTGGAGTCACGGGGAGGTGGCAAACAGGGCACTGCTAAAATTTATAAGATTCTCACTGAATTAGACACAAACACAAAGCCAATGTATATAGCGAAATGGGAAAGAGACCTGAGGGTTGTGATAGAAGAAAATATATAGATAAATCCATGAGAATATAAGTATACGAGAGGTGAAAATAAATTACAAGTGTTTAATAAGATGGCACATTACACCGAATGTTGAACATAAGATGAGTGGGGAGAACTCACCAGGGTATTGGCGGGAACGTGGAAAGATAGGCACGTTATATCAGATATGGTTGGAGTGTCCAAAAATTCAAGTATTTTGGAAGAGAATAGTTCATTTAATTGGGATGATTTCTGAGATGAATATGGGATTGGATCCAGAGATTTGTCTATTACATAGTACAGAGTTATCAGTAAACAAATACAAGGAATCAGGTATATGGTACTAAACGCAGCAAAAGGTTTGATACCCAAGGTTTGGCATAAGACAGAGGTGCCGAAGGAAGAGGATTGGGTAGATAGAGTGAATCAGATTTGTAGGATGGAGAAATTGTATCATATGCAGGAAGACAAGATGGGGTTATATTATGTGAAATGGAGAAAATGGGAAGAATTTGTACTTAAGATGAAATATATGAAGCTTTAGGGAGTGATATGTGAAAGTGCTTCTTACTTTTGTAGGGAAGACATGGAGAAATGCAGGGTGGGTGGTATAGGGGGGGGGGGGGGAGGGAGGGAGGGAGGGAAGGGATGTTAGTTGGGAGGAGGGGGGAATAGATATAGAAAGGGATATAAATCATGGTTTTGTATGTTTTATGAGAAAATGATGGAATATGTATTTTATCTGGAAACTTAATAAATATTTAAATAAAAAAAAAAAACTTGTTAGCCCATTTTAGAAAGTACCATCACAAAGACTCCATAGGAATTAAGCCAGCACCACAGATATATCAAGCCTAGGAGGAATGCTCTCTACACCGGAGCCACAGAAGAAGGTATATAGTGTAGTCATTTATTTGTAAAATCCGCTTTTATCCATCCACTAAATCTATACACCCAATTTATACAGGTATAGCAGAGTGTAAATCTACCATGTGCGAGTGGAGGATTACAAAGTGGATGAATTCCCATACTGTGATTACCTGTCTGTGCTAAAAATGCTGTCTGAGGCCTTTCTGGTGCAGCTTCATAGCTGGTGAGTGTGCAAAGGTTGTAGTTTGGCGCAACACATGGTGATATATTTGGACTGTTGGATGAACACAGCACATGGAGTAACATGTTTGTGGGACGTTTTATGCACTTTTTAAAGTCATGTTTTTGTGGATTATTTTTGTCGTAAGCATATTATTTGCACTTTGTTTTTTTATTATAAAAGTGTTATATTCATTCTTGATCACTTAGGCACTGCACTTTTGTTTTCACATTTTATTTTGGGGATTGTATACTTACCATACTTGCTAGCTGCCTAAATATTGTACTCCCCTGATTTCAGAAGCTAAGCAAGGTTGGGCCTGGACAGAAATCGGTTGGGAGACTACCTTACATTACTGTTGCAAGCCTTTTTCACCAACCTGCAAAACTACACAAGGAAACATTCCATTCATCTCCCAGCTAGGAAGGATTGCACAAACCCATTGTGATGTGTGGTCAGCCACAACTGGTCATTTCCTTGTGCATTTCTGTAGGTCAGTAAGTATTGACACTCCACTCTCTGCAGAGCGTACTGTTTGGTGCCAGGGTTCTTTTTAGGATCCCTGAATTGATCTTGCTGTAAAATGAAGTCTATGGAACTTCTTTTTTTTTTTAAGCCTTCCTTTTGCTGCCACCAATATGATAATTTGTGTGGTCTCCTTTGTCGTTTGTTTTTAAAAAAAGTCATAATTTCTCTTTAAAATATGGAACTATGGATACCCTTTATATTACATCTTGTCTGTCAAATTATTGTAATATGTATATTTTTTTATATATACACACACAGTGCTCAGCATAAATGAGTACACCCCTTTTGAAAAGTAAAATTTTAATCAATACCTCAATGAACACGAGAACAATTTCCAAAATTTTAACAAAACTGAGTTTTATAGAGCATTTGTTTAGCTCATTACAAAATAAGGTAATAATATAATTTATATTACAAAATCTTCAGTTTTATTCAAATTGGTTGATACAAAAATGAATACGCCCCACAACAAAAACTACTACATCTAGTATTTTGTATGACCTCCATGATTTGTAAGGACAGCACAAAGTCAACAAGTTGGCGACAAATATTGCAACATCTATCGTTTTAAATTCTTCAAAAATACGTAGCTGTGCCACACTGTCAATGTTTCTCCCAGTAACCACCTTTGAACTCCAAGTGACTACTCAAATATTGCTTACTCACCAGAAATCCTTTGACCTCTTATGTATAATAATTAGGTTAAACAGCAGTTTGTGTCATAGCCTCCACTCTTCAAAGTCAACCATGGGGATATGCAGAATTAATCCACTCTTTTCCTCCTCCAGACCACTCAAACAGATGTACAGACCAGAGAGAGAAAAAAACTTTGTTGTTTATTATTGTTTATTAAGAGTAATTAAAACCCCAAAAGCATAAAAATGTACTCACAATAATATGTGCCTCCTCTGCACTTGATATGATAGACCGCCAAGCTATTGTTTAGGCTCTGCCACCACTCCACTTTGCCTGGAGCCAGCATGAGTTCCAATAAGCAGATTTGACATCATGCACCCGAACTAAGCACACCACTCTATCACATATATAAGCGTATTAAGGTTAGCACATTTTGAGTGGCAACTGGGAGCACATTAAACATTCAGCAAGTGTAGATACACTTTTTTATCAAATTTGTGTATTGCCTAGCCTTTTACTTTGAATGCAGTTTTACAGGCTAAATGAATAATCATAAAATAATGTACAAACTACATATGTAAACCCAGTCACTAAAATGTAATAGTCTTTTACATGTTAATGACTTTTTAAAGTAATTCATAATATTTTAACACATAAAGAAAAAATGCTACTTACACTACACATTAGCCTTGCTAAGGATACAAGTGCAATCAATAAACATAAAAATGGTCAATGACTCCATTTTCAGTCTTGACTTTGACATCAGAACATTTGTTGTTAAATCTGTGCTATTTTCAATAAATCCAACAATTACTGCAAATGGCTCCATTATTTTAATGAAAGCTGCAGATTAAAAATATTAAAAAACAATAAACCGAGAGATGTCATCTTTCAGTTTACTGTTTTTTAATATTTTTAATCTGTAGCTTTCATTAAAATAATATCTGTAGATTCTGCCATGAATTTTCCCATTCATATACTTTACTACCAATCAGCACTGTCCAGACAGAGGTCCGTGGTTCTGCATCCTCCTGCGGCACAATGAAAACTCCTACAAGCTTTAACATGTGCTTGACTGGACACTGATAGAAGTCCCAAGTCTGCTCTAACTGTTATGAGAAAAGGTATTTAGCAGTTTATATTTACTAAAATAATTGCACTTCCATTGTCTGTACTGTGGGAGATGCTGCTCAACTGACCCTAGGATTCCAATGTTGAGGATCAGCCTCAGCCACCATACTGGCCATGCCCCCTGATGCATTTCACCCCGCCCACTGGAGCCTGGTCACAGAGGACCTCTGTGACCCTCCTGGGGACGGCTGAGCAGCATCCATCCCTTCACTTGTATTGGCTGACACTGGAATCCCTCAGACTCATTCTCCCCTCTTCTCATTTGCCGGTGGGTTGATCCTTTTTCTTCCATCCATATCTTGGAGTGGTGCCATAAGTAGAGATGAGCGAATCGAACATGACGAAGTGGAATTCGTTCCGAAGATTTGGAAAAATTCTATTCGCGACGAATCCGAAGATTAGCAAACTTCGGATGCACGAATCGAATTTTCCCAAAAATGGCGGCGACATGTGTGGCGACGGAGAAAATGGACAGAGAAGATGGGGCGGGGATCTCTGGGAAGGTGCGCAGACAAGGCGCGCTGACCCATAATGCATTCATGACATGTGATCGCATTAGCCAATCAGCAGCCAGCCAGCACTGTGTAATGGTGGAGCTATAAATCGCGGCCATCTTAGAATTCTCCATTAGCCTCCGGTCATTCAAGAGAGACAGACCTGTGTGTATTAAGGGACAGAGTTAGGGCCACAGAGACTTTAGGGCCACAGAATCGTTACTCAGGGACACAGAATCGTTACTCAGGGACACAGAATCGTTACTCAGGGACACAGAATCGTTACTCAGGGACACAGAATCGTTACTTAGGGCCACAGCTATCAAAGAATCGAAAATTTAAAGTGACATACACCCTTTTTTTTTTTGGTGGCTGTCGTGCACAGTTGGTGCTGCAGTTTGCCGATTGTGCAAAATAAACTGACTTTCTGCTTCACAACCACTATTGTACGTTCAAAGAGTTAAATCCATTTACACGCCGGCTGGCGGTAATATTTTTTGGGTTATTAGTGCATTCCAGTGACACAAACGTACAGTTTCCAGCCAACGGCAAGCTGCAATTGACCGATTGTGTACAATAAACTGACTTTCTGCTTCACAACCACTATTGTACGTTCAAAGAGTTAGATCCATTTACACGCCGGGTGGCGGTAATATTTTTTGGGTGATTAGTGCATTCCAGTGACATAAACGTACAGTTTCCAGCCAACGGCAAGCTGCAATTGACCGATTGTGCTAAATAAACTGACTTTCTGCTTCACAACCACTATTGTACGTTCAAAGAGTTAAATCCATATACACGCCGGGTGGCGGTAATATTTTTTGGGTGATTAGTGCATTCCAGTGACATAAACGTACAGTTTCCAGCCAACGGCAAGCTGCAATTGACCGATTGTGCTAAATAAACTGACTTTCTGCTTCACAACCACTATTGTACGTTCAAAGAGTTAAATCCATTTACACGCCGGCTGGCGGTAATATTTTTTGGGTGATTAGTGCATTCCAGTGACAGAAACGTACAGTTTCCAGCCAACGGCAAGCTGCAATTGACCGATTGTGTACAATAAACTGACTTTCTGCTTCACAACCACTATTGTATGTTCAAAGAGTTAAATCCATTTACACGCCGGCTGGCGGTAATATTTTTTGGGTGATTAGTGCATTCCAGTGACCTAAACGTACAGTTTCCAGCCAACGGCAAGCTGCAATTGACCGATTGTGTACAATAAACTGACTTTCTGCTTCACAACCACTATTGTACGTTCAAAGAGTTAAATCCATATACACGCCGGGTGGCGGTAATATTTTTTGGGTGATTAGTGCATTCCAGTGACATAAACGTACAGTTTACAGCCAACGGCAAGCTGCAATTGACCGATTGTGCTAAATAAACTGACTTTCTGCTTCACAACCACTATTGTACGTTCAAAGAGTTAAATCCGGTTTTATTTTTGGGGTGCTTATTGAATTAAAGAGTATGTCAGACAACACGCAGAGGAGTGGCAGAGGAGGCAATGTTTCAGGAGCGAGCAGACGTGGCAGCAGAGGAAGGGGTCGAGGCAGCACTAGTCGCAGCCAGAGGCCAGTGCTCCCGGTGTCATCCAGCGGTCGTATCTCCACCGACAACCCTGCCGTCATCGATTGGTTGACTCGGTCGTCTTCCTCTTCCCAGGTCACCTCTGACACCTACAGCCAACGGTCGGTGGGTACGTCAGACACAACCGTTAGTTGGCATGGCCCGGGAGCAAGCTCACTGAAATCACGTGTCCTCGACCTGCTCCTGTCCTTTGGTGTTCCCTCACCAAGCGAAGTATCGCATGCTGTGGGCTCAGCCCCACTGTACAGTGAGGAAGAGCTAACAGAGGGCGGTCAGGAACGGGGGGAGACATCCGCCTCTTCAGCAGCCAGGCGAAGAAGTACTGGCGAGGAGAGTGGCTCGGTAGCCGGTCTAGAGACAGGTCTGTCTCCTGACCCACACGCAGCCGAGGGGGCTAGTAGTGACGCGGAGACCCTAATTGATGATGATGAGGCTGATCGCACTTGGCAGCCTCGTCGTCATCAGGCTATTGCTTCCGCATCATCAGGAGAAGAGGGTGCCAGCTTGCCAGCGAGCAAAACAGTCGGTGGGTTGCCCAGGAGGCAGCAGGGTCGCAGCAGTGTCAGTGGAGCCAAACGGCCACGGAGTAGAGCACCAGCTCCACTGCAGCCTACCACCACGGCCAGTAGTGGTGCCGGTGTGCACGGAGGAAGTAGCAGTCAGCCAGTGAGGAGTAGCGGGGGCAAAGTTTCCTACTCGGCGGTGTGGCAATTTTTCGTCAAGCCGCCCGAGGAAGTAAACGTAGCCGTATGTCGACTATGTGGCCAGAAAGTCATGCGTGGCCAGGGGGCCAATGTTGGGACTACAGCGTTGCGTCAGCATATGCAGCGTCGCCATTCGGTGGCCTGGGAAAACCGTGATAAAGATACGGCGGTTCTGCCTGCCCCAGCCCCCGCTCCATCACCCGCTCCGTTACTTGCTCCGTCACCCGACGTCAATCGCCCTCTATCAGCCAGTCAAGGCTCCAACACCTCTGCTGAGGGGAGTTGTCGCTCGTTGGCATCTTCCGCTCGTTCAGATGCTCCTTCTCCTGCTACTCCTCTTCACGGATTCCGTCAGCAGTCTTTCTTGGAATCTGTTACCAAGAGACAACAGTTTGCGAGCACGCACCCGACGGTGCAGAAGCTGTACGTCCTCCTGTCCAAGTTGCTGGTGCTGCAGTCCCTCCCTTTCCAAGTGGTGGACTCAGCACCTTTCCGAGAAATGATGGCTTGTGCCGAGCCGCGGTGGAGAGTGCCAAGCCGGCATTTCTTCGCCAAAAAGGCAGTGCCAGCCCTGCATTCACATGTAGAAGAGATGGTGGGCCAGTCTTTGAGCATGTCGGTCTCTGCCAAAGTGCACGGCAGCGCCGATGTGTGGAGCTGTAACTACGGTCAGGGACAGTACATGTCATTTACGGCCCACTGGGTGAACGTGGTGCCGTCACAGCCGCACCAGCAACTTGGACAGGTCAAGCCGCTTTTGACTCCACGTTTGCACGTCCTTGGTCCAGCAAACATGTCCGCCTCTACCACCTCTTCTTCCGCCGTGTCCTCAGCCGCCACCCCCGTGCCAAGTCCCATTACCCGACCGGCATATCACATGTGCAGGGCGCAACGGTGTCACGCTGTGCTGCACCTGGTATGCCTTGGCGAACGTAGTCACACAGGGGAGGAACTTCTGAGTGTAATGAACAGAGAAATCGACAGATGGCTGTCTCCGCGCAAACTGAAAATCGGAACCATGTTGACCGACAACGGAAAGAACATGGTGTCTGCTCTGCGTCAAGGAAGGTTGTGCCATGCGCCATGCATGGCTCACGTGTTCAATCTGGTTGTCAAGCGGTTCCTAAAATCCACCATCCCACTGCAAGACATCCTTAAAATGCAACGTAAACTTTGCATGCATTTCAGCCATTCCTACACCGCAAAGCACACCCTTCTTGAGCTGCAGCGGCAGAACGGAATTCCACAGCATCGCCTGATCTGCGACGTTGCAACAAGGTGGAATTCAACCCTACATATGTTAGACCGCCTTTACGAACAGCGAAAGGCCAGCACCGATTTCCTGATGTTACAAGCGGATAAAGGTACTCCCCTGTGTAACTTAGATGTCAGCCATTGGCAGCTCATGCGTGACACCTGCCGCTTGCTCAGGCCCTTTGAGGAGGCCACGCTATTCGTGAGTCGGCAGGACTATGGGATGAATGACGTCATTCCTCTGTTGCACGTCCTGGAACAAATGCTGTTAACAATGGCTGGTCAGGGTGCGGTAGACGTGGCGCACAGATCTCAACGCCACATGACCCCTGTGGGGGCAGGACAGGAAGAAGAGGAGGAGGTAGAGGAGGACATTGGTGCTCAGGAATTATTGAGTGAAATGGGTGGTTTTTCCACTCAGCGGACAGGAGTGGAGGAGCAGGAGCATCTGGTAGAGGAGGAGGAGGAGACAGAGGACCCAGACGCACCGTGGCAGTATGCTGTGGAGATGGAGGCAAGGAGTCTCTCGCATTCCTTGGCACAAATGGCCCATAGCATGCTCGGTTGCTTGCGTAGCGACAGCCGAATAATAACCATCAGACAGAGGGATGACTTTTGGCTGTCCACCTTGTTGGACCCTTGCTACCGTTCAAAAATGGTGGCCTTTTTCACACCTGCTGAGAGGGAGGCCAAAATAAAGTACTATAAAAACCACCTATGTAGTCAGTTGGTCTCTGCCTTTCTGCGCCAACGTCCATCCTCAGACACTGTGGGCCCTGTGCGCTCGCGTTCCGCTGCCATGGCAGCAGGGGAGGGGTGGGGTGGTAGGAGCAGTGGCAGCTCCACCAGCAGCGGCTGCCTCAGTCTGCAGTCGATGATGAGTAGCTTTCTTCACCAGCGCAGTGAGGAAACTACTAACCAGCCGCAGCAGCAGCAGCATCAGGTGGACCTGGAGCAGGACCTCAAACAACAGGCTTGGGCCTACTTGGACAGCACCCTGCCAACCGAGGTAGACAATCCCCTTGACTACTGGGCAACGAAACTTGACCTTTGGCCCCAACTAGCTGAATTTGCCCTTGAAAGGCTGTCATGCCCGGCCAGTAGCGTGGCATCGGAGCGCGTGTTTTGGGTAGACAGTCGTGTCCTCCGCGGAGTTACAATACCTCCTGCCGCACTAAGTGTGGAGAGACTCACGTTTGTGAAAATGAATCAGGCGTGGATTAGTCTGGATTTCAAACCACCAGTTCCTGACACAACTGACTAAATCCGCCATGAATCATGCCCCAAACATGTTATTAGGGACAAATGGAAGACCTCCACCTGATCCGTACATTTGTATATATATTTTATTGAGAGGCTGCTGGTCGGCCGACTCATGTTTTGCACATTTTTAATGACTTATACTCTGCAGGTCGGGCCCCTCATGAATTGGGGTTTTTAAATTATTTATACTTCGCTGGACGACCGTCACATGAATTGAACCTTTTTAATGACTTATACTCTGCTGGTCGGGCCCCTCATGAATTGGTGTTTTTAAATTATTTATACGTCGCTGGACGACTGTCACATGAATTTAAACTTTTTAATTATTTATAGTCGACCAGTTCCAGACCGATGGAATAGCAATTTTTTAAAATATTTATTTGACACGTGTTGTCCATCTCATCAATGAGGTGGACTGTTTATTTATTGGCCACGGTTTGGCCCCCTCCTGTTTCTTACATTGTTAACTTGTTGTATCGGTCACGGTTTGGCCACATGTTTGGTTGTCTTGTTAAGATTTTCTGTAATGTACACAGTTACGCTTGACTTGTCGACTTTCCACAATCTACTAAGGTATAGCATCGCATCAAAGTTTTTTTTTTTTTTTTTTGGTCTAAACCATTTCTTATAATGTCAATTTGTAGGATACGCCGCTGTAAGGCGACCTACTTTTTTGTCACTGTGTAGACATCTATTTATAGGCCGATGTTTGGCCAGAAAGATATATTTAGTAATAACCTACCCGCTCAAGCCGCTCACTGAACACCTCGGGAATTGCTTTGTATATCTGTCGCCTTAGGGGCCGCTGTCTGGCGACATAATTTTTTGTCACTGTGTAGACATCTATTTATAGGCCGATGTTTGGCCACAAAAATATATTTAGTAATAACCTAGCCGTTCAGGCCGCTCCCTGAACACCTCGGGAATTGCTTTGTATATCTGTCGCCTTAGAGGCCGCTGTCTGAACAGCTCATGAATTGCTTTCTATATGTGTCGCCTTTGAGGCCGCTGGCTGGACAGCTGATGAATTGATTTGTATATATGTACTTATTGTCCGCTGTCCGGACAGCTCATGAATTACTTTTTGTATATAGCCTTCCAAACCACTCTCAGAATAAGTCATGATATTCATGCTGTGTATAGCCTTATAGGCCAATGGTCAATCAAGTCATGATTGTTATAGTGTGTATAGCCTTATAGGCCGCTGTCTTTACAACTTTATAATTCCATGCAGTATATAGCCCTATCGGCCACTTTCTGGCATCCAGTTGCTGTAGCCCCCATCACCACACTGTGCCACGGGCCCCTGTACCGCCTTCTCATACTGCTGCCAGATCCATCCTCTGCCATGTGCGTCTTTGTCGTCTGCTCACGCTGCTGGGTTCCAGTTTTAAACCTAGGCCTGTGTATGGCTTCCGAATACTGCTGCCTCTACCGCCACCCTGCGCCATGTGCCTCTGTCGTCTGCTCACGCTGCTGACGGCTTCCGCTTTTTAAACTAGTCCTGTGTATGTCTTCCGAATACTGCTGCCTCCACCGCCACCCTGCGCCATGTGCCACTTTCGGGTCTCCTCACACTGCTGCCAGGTCCATACTGATTCATGGCCCCCTGTACCAGCTCCTCATGAACGTGGTTCAGCGGGTTTGCATCACTTAACGGCAAATCGTTGACAAATGCTGGGACGTTCAGTGTTGTGCGCATTAAGCCAGACACCAAAGGGCAACACAGACCTGTTATTACTCGCTCAAGCATGGCTGAACAAAACCAGTCTCTACCACAAATTGGACCCAGACCTGCCCAGGGTCTCGTAACTAGATTGCACGGAGGAGTAGAGTCCGTTATCGGAATTAAATAGACAAAACGCCACACCAAAAAGAGTGGCCATTTCCAACACTTATTCCAGAAAGAGGAACAACCCGTTTCATATACGGCCCGTAGACGTTTCACGTCTGCCACATTCAGTCGATTTAAGACGCAAGCTCCACTTCCTATGGTCTCTGACCGTCGATATACCTTTAAGTGTCAGCTTTGAAGCTATATTCCCTCCGGAGCACTGACACTGGTGCCCTTCCGTCAACATGCCTTTAAGTTTCAGTTTTCAACCATATTCCCCACAGAAGCCAAACTCTTGGGTATCCCAGAAGCTGCTCAGTGGGTCAGGGCAATAAAGCTCCCGGTTCGCAGGTTGTTCCGTCTTATGGATGGAAGTACGACGGTATATGATCTTCTTCGCACCCACGGCATTACCTCATAAAATTTCTGCATTGCATCTGCAATCACAACGCTGACTTCCCGGATCGCCACTCAGCCATTGGACTCTTGATAGTCGTCTCCCCGCACTGCTGCTGGGGGGACTTTTTAACCTAGGCCTGTGTATGGCCTTCAATTGAAGCTGCTTCCGCTCCGCCACTCTGCCATTGGACTCTTGATAGTCGTCTCCCCACGCTGCTGCTGGGGGGACTTTTTAACATAGGCCTCTGTATGGCCTTTAATTGAAGCTGCTTACGCTCCGCCACTCTGCCATGGGCCTCTTGGGTATCCCAGAAGCTGCTCAGCGGGTCAGGGCAATAAAGCTCCCGGTTCGCAGGTTGTTCCGTCTTATGGATGGAAGTACAACGGTATATGATCTTCTTCGCACCAACGGCATCACCTCATAGAATCTCTGCATTGCATCTGCAATCACAACGCTGACTTCCCGGATCGCCACTCAGCCATTGGACTCTTGATAGTCGTCTCCCCACACTGCTGCTGGGGGGACTTTTTAACCTAGGCCTGTGTATGGCCTTCAATTGAAGCTGCTTCCGCTCCGCCACTCTGCCATTGGACTCTTGATAGTCGTCTCCCCACGCTGCTGCTGGGGGGACTTTTTAACATAGGCCTCTGTATGGCCTTTAATTGAAGCTGCTTACGCTCCGCCACTCTGCCATGGGCCTCTTGGGTATCCCAGAAGCTGCTCAGCGGGTCAGGGCAATAAAGCTCCCGGTTCGCAGGTTGTTCCGTCTTATGGATGGAAGTACGACGGTATATGATCTTCTTCGCACCCACGGCATTACTTCGTAGAATTTCTGCATTGCATCTGCAATCACAACGCTGACTTCCTGGATCGCCACTCTGCCATTGGACTCTTGATAGTCGTCTCCCCACACTGCTGCTGGGGGGACTTTTTAACCTAGGCCTGTGTATGGCCTTCAATTGAAGCTGCTTCCGCTCCGCCACTCTGCCATTGGACTATTGATAGTCGTCTCCCCACGCTGCTGCTGGGGGGACTTTTTAACCTAGGCCTGTGTATGGCCTTCAATTGAAGCTGCTTCTGCTCCGCCACTCTGCCATTGGACTCTTGATAGTCGTCTCCCCACACTGCTGCTGGGGGGACTTTTTAACATAGGCCTCTGTATGGCCTTCAATTTAAGCTGCTTACGCTTCGCCACTCTGCCATGGGCCCCTGTACCGCCTCCTCTTGCTGCTGCCAGGTCCAGAGTGTGTCATGGGTCCCTGTACGGCCTCCCATTGCTGCTGACTTCATCGCCAGACTCTGCCATGTGCCACTTTCAGGTCTCCTTACACTGTTGGTGGGTTCCATTTTGTGATAGGGTGCTGTATGGCCTTCCATTGCTGCTGCCTCCACCGCCACCCTGCGCCATGTGCCTCTGTCGTCTGCTCACGCTGCTGACGGCTTCCGCTTTTTAACCGAGGCCTGTGTTTGGCTTCCGAATACTGCTGCATCCACCGCCACCCTGCGCCATGTGTCTCTGTCGTCTACTCACGCTGCTGACGGCTTCCGCTTTTTAACCTAGGCCTGTGTATGGCTTCAGAATAATGCTGCCTACACCGCCACCCTGCGCCATGTGCCTCTGTCGTCTGCTCACGCTGCTGCCAGGTCCATACTGATTCATGGCCCCCTGTACCGGCTCCTCATGAACGTGGTTCAGCCTTCAATTTTAGCTGCTTACGCTCCGCCACTCTGCCATGGGCCCCTGTACCGCCTCCTCATGCTGCTGCCAGGCCCATAATCTGCCATGGGCCCCCGTACCGACTCCTCATGCTGCTGCCAGGCCCGTAATCTGTCATGGGCCCCTGTACCGCCTCCTCATGCTGCTGCCAGGTCCAGAGTGTGTCATGGGTCCCTGTACGGCCTCCCATTGCTGCTGTCTCCATCGCCACACTCTGCCATGTGCCACTTTCAGGTCTCCTCACACTGCTGGTGGGTTCCATTTTGTCATAGGGTGCTGTATGGCCTCCCATTGCTGCTGCCTCTACCGCCACACTGTGGCTCCACACTCTGGTTTTGGCCCCGTGACTGCCCAAATGAGTGAAGTGTGCGGTGATTCTAAGATCGACGGCACTCATCTGCATGTCATACTGACTGACAGTATTATTTCTCTTCCCCAGCAGACTCCAAGGGCATTTAAATTAAAGGTACAGTGTTCTGCACTAATATAAAGGCTCTCTGAAGCCTAGAAACACCCTTTTTATAAGTTAAATTCGCAGCGAATATATTCGACTCGAAGCGAATTTATTCGGCGAAATCGGCGAATCAGCCGAACCGAATTTTTGAATAATTCGCTCATCTCTAGCCATAAGGTATACTTTTCACTGTGGGAGACCAGATTTAGTGAATACAGGGCCCTGGGTTCAGTAAAAATTTAAAGTAATATATGTTTCATTGTGGTCCTGGTCAAACAGCAAGTCCTTGATTAAATTGGACTGCAGGAACTATGAGTGTTAAGTCTGATAGGAGCTTATAAACATTAATAACACTCACAGTCACTACATGCCATGTGTGCAAGAAGAAACCAAAGACCCACTGCCTGCCCTGCCCCTAGCTACATATGCTTGCAGCAGAGGTGGGATACCCATTAAAATGTTTTACAACCCTTGATGGGTTGCCAATCAAGAATACCACACATAAAGTCTTTAGCAAGAAAAAAAGCTTTCTTTAATATACTCATCTACAGTAGAACATTACAGCTAAAATCTGATTGATCTCATTAGACTTTTTTTTATGTCATAAATCATGTGTTTCTCCTTTTACCATAAAATAGAGAATAAATAGAAAGAAGCCAAACCTATCAGTTGACAATTTATGGAAAACCATACCAAATTGTGTTGTAGTTGCAAAGAATTCAGAAGGTGGACCAAGACTCAGTAGCTCAGTGTACACCATGCCACAAACCATAGTTAGCATTACATGCCTGTCTGTGTATAGAGGACCCTCCTGGCACAGTGCTTATATGACCCAGAAGATTCTGTGCTGTGATTGGATTTAATTTGTCTTGTATAATTTAACGAGATGTTATACATTATGTTTGTCATCTGTGGGCTTCAGCTGTTGTTTAAAGAGCCCATCAGGAAGTCATTAGAAGATGGGACCCTGAGATCAATGTTATGAAAGAAGAAAGAACCTGTAGCACAAATGCAGATTTATTTATTCCCTGTCCATACACATTAATAAGGATCACATTAAATTTGTAGTTTAGGCTATGTTCAGGTCGGTACTCGATTAGTCTGTGTTTGTGTTTAGGTTGTGGGAGCTGGCAGTATTTCACTACTGTACTTTACTTTTCAGTCTGTCTTAAGCTGGCCATACATTGCACAATTTTCTTGTTCAATTTCCTTTAGAATTACCTTCAACTATGTAGTGCAAGAGGCCTGCTTGATTGCATACAACTTGAAAGTGTTTAAGTTTGACTTCATATTTTATGGCTTGGGTAAATCTAAATATTTGGAGATTTCTGATTTATTGTCTAGTGTGGCTATACTATACTAGGCATTTAGATATTCTGTACTATGTATCTGCAATCAACCTTAGTTTGTGTTTTTTTCCTGTTTCATTGTCAGTTGGATCTTTGTTCAGGTTTCCCCTTATCGATTCTTGTAGTTGACTGGTTCTTTGCACTTAATGCTTTATTTCACATATATATCATCTGTCAAGCTTTACATCAAGAATGCACCCTGCTTCATTCCCAAGAAGTGTTCTCTTCTTATTTTTCATTTCTTGTCTGGACATTATTGCTTGCTTTTAAAAAGTGTTATTAGAGAAGTATGTCCCTGGAGCAATAGATTATCTAAACTATGGTATGGATAAGAAACAAAGCTACTTGAGGCTGAAGAAATTGTAACATCCATTTAAGTGAAAAGAAGAAATGAGTATGACTGAAAAAAAGAAAGTAACCGAAGGCAATAAAAGATGAAAAAGCAAATGTATAAAGCACACAGTCTGACATTCAGCAAACATTCACTGCAGATGAATTTTCCTGGTACATATGTTTTGCATGAGAGCAATTGACTCAACACAAGATTATTTTTGGTGAAAGTCACCTCATTTACTGCTTTATTAATACACCCCAAATTGTATCTCTAGGCAAAACCTTTTCATGTATTTATTTTTTGTAAATAAAGTGGAGAGGGTTAGACCCTCTGTCAAGTGTTTCTGTATCCCTGTTGGGGAGATACATCACTCTTTCTGGACCTCTTCACGTCAGCTTACCATGGATCAGCTCTGTCCCTCTGACTCCTCCAGGACAACCCCTATCTAGCCCATAAATTTGGCATGGAACCCCTCTCCAATTGTTCCTTTTTCTTTTTCACTCAGAACACTCTAAAAGTGTGTATACCTGCCTACCAAGAGCTGTCTGTGTACTAGCTCAGCCACATGCAGACTGTACAGTCTACTATCTTTTGCTCAGGGATTTTGTCCCTACTTCCTGTGAGTGTTCAGCTGGCTGCTCTTCTCTAAATTGGTCTGTTTTTTCTCCAATAACATGATATCTTCTATTTCTGTTGAGCTTCCCCTGAGCTCCTCATTGCTGATAAGAAGTAATTTTGTTAGCATTAATTGTTTCCAGTTCGTACCCATCCATGTGACATAGGTATATGTATCTGCATATGAGTAGATGTCTTGTATATTAGATCCGCATACATATAGTGTATATGCATGGAATATGAGGCACGGGAAGTAAAGTTTTATATCAAAGAGGCTGTAGCTGATGGCATTTGGAGGCTTTTTAAGAAGAGTCAAAGAGACATTAGATGATTGGCAGAGATATTCTTTAGATGAAGCTTCTCCATCCTCCTTGTAGCCAAATCCCATCACTATTTCAGCTAGGATTCTCGGTCCTCTGACTCAGACTCAGTCTCATTCTGTAGTCCCATTCTTTTGATTTCATGCTTGTCTCTCCATTTGTTAATGTGGTTAAACAGCCAATGGAATGGGAAGAAGTTTTCTGTTCCCCCTAGAAAACAGAGGGAATATTTTCCTAACCTAAAGAAGCAACTCATTTTGTTTCCTCTAATTTTTGAAATCCAAGAGATGATTGAGGAAGAGTGGTCTGAACAAGGATGACAGCATATCTGATGGTAAATTAAAACACAACCTGCTGGACTTTATGGTAGACACACTGGTCAGCTGATAATGGAGTCTCTGAAAACAATTATTTCTGTAGTGAGTCAACACAATTGGATGTCTTCAGTCGATTTAGCAGATGCATACCTGCATTTTTCAGTAGACCCAGCATAACAGTGTTTTCTAAGATTCACAGTAGCAGATGCTCATTTCTAGTTTCTTTCCTTTGGTTTAGGCACAGCACCGAGGACTTTTTCACATATATTGTCTATAGTCATTGCATTTCTGAGAACAGATGGACTCCAGGTTTTTTAATATCTGGATGATATCCTTGTCCTGGGAGGCTCAGAGCAAAAAATGAGGAATCATGTGTCTTTGACTTGCTAAACCCTGAATTGTTTTGGATGGATCATCAAGGTTTGTAACGATGAGGCCATCTTTATCAAGAAGAGAGTGCATGCAGTTCCTGGGACTTTCATCATATACTGCTGTAGTGGCTTCATGGGCCAGGTGGCACCAGAAACATTTCAAATTCAACTTTCAGCAGTGTCGTTGTCTTTCTCTGCTTCAAACAATTTCCATACCCTTTCCCATTGCTCCAGTGATAGTGACAATGGATTCAAGTCTCCTAGGCTGGGAGTTCATTATTTAAGTCATCAAGCCCTCCACCATTTTCAACTGGCTGGAAGTTACGGCAGTCCTGAAGGCTCTGTAGTCCTTTCAGCACTTCAGGGTCGGACAGCGAGACGATGGTGGCATATGTAGTTCCTCAAGGGGGTACAAAGAGCCTATCGCTTCTTTAGATCACATCAGGTACTCAGAACATATTAGTGGATGAACTGAGTGAGAAGTTTTCCCACCATAATGAATACTTTCTCAATGCCAAGCATCTCCAGCATATCTTCCAGGTATGGAGGGTGTTCTGGAAGTGGATTTAATAGCTTCAGCAGTAAATACCTGACTTTGTACTTCTCTCATTACCCAGACCCACAAGCCTGGGACCACAATGCCCTCAGAAGGTGCTGACGTTTTTGCTTGGCATATGTTTTTCCTCCAATGCCCTTATATCTTTGGGTATAACTCAAGGTACAATAGGTGGTGGGTCCAGGCAATGGCAGTCCTTCCAGCTTTAACCAAAGAGAGGCCATAGTTACATAATTAGTCCGGCTGAAAAAAAAGACACACGTCCATCTAGTTCAACCATTAAAAGGGGAGAAAAATATATACAATCCTATATACACAATTCTAAACCCACAGTTGATCCAGAGGAAGGCAACACAATCAAACAAAACTTGATATAATTTGCTCCAGCAGTAGAAAAAAGTTCTTCCTGATCCCCCAAGAGGATATTCCCTGGATCAACTTTACCTATAAAAATTAGAATCCAGTTATATTATGAACATTTAGCAAAGAATCTAGGCTTTTTTAAACAATCTAGGTAGCTGTCCAGAACCAGCTCCTGAGGAAGTCTATTCCACATGTTCAGAGCTCTTACTGTGAATAAGCCTTTCCATATTTGGAGATTAAAGAGTGCCCCCTTGTCCTCTATGATGACCTTAAAATGGATAACTCTACACCGAGTTCACTGTATGGATGACCTACAGTATGTATTTATACAGGTTGATCATATCCCCCTTTAATCTCCTCCTCTCAATAGAGATTAAATTCAGTTCCTCTAATAGTTCCTCATAGCTATGGTTTCCTTTGTTATGGAGAATGAAGATGGAAGCTCAAATTCCCCTTCCGCGCAGCTCAAACCTTCTGGTACAGAACAGAGTTGCTTATCCATCCATCAGGAGGCTGAACCTAATGGCTTGGCGATTGAGAGGGGACAATTAAATTAAACTTTTGACAATGTTATTAAAACCCTGTTACAGCCCAGGAAGCACAAATTTCACCTATCACCGTAGGAAATGTTGGAATCACCTTCCAAAGTAGGGTGGAATCCTCTTTCTCTTTTGTTTTTAAATGTTTTGGATTAGAGAGAGGTCTGACTTAAAAATCATTAAAGGTGCATGTTTCGGACTTGAAGACCCTAACACACAAGAGCTGGGCTTTTCGCCTTTTGATAATGTATTTTCTAAAAGCAAAGATAATGATCTGTCCACTGGTGAGATCGTACTTTCCAAAGTTGTATTTGTCTAGTGCACAAGCCTTGCTATCAGCCTACAGGTCCTTGAGTCTTCCTCCTCCTGAAGAGATCTGGGCACAGAGATGTATGTGTGCTTCATGGGCATCTTACATAAATGTGTTGGCTGAAGTGGTCTGCAAGGCATAAAGTTGGAACACAGTCAACACCTTCATGCATCATTACAGGGTATGTGTCCTTGGGAGCTTCCAAAGCATTTTGGTCTACAGTTATTACCCCTACTGTTAATCATTAAAGTTTTTTTTTACATGCAGTATTCTTTTGTGTCACAGTGTGCTATTAAACCCTCCCTATTATGGCATTGCTTGTTACATCTTATAGTGTAGACATGAGAAGGTCCAGGATTTGGGAAAATTGTTGTCATACCTACTGTAATTTTCCTTTCCTGGATCCTCCTTACATCAGCTTAGGATTTCCACCCCTCATTTCCATCATGAGGTATCTGATAGAACAATATGAGAGGGGGTACAGGCCAAATGTATGGACTAGTTAGGCATTGTCCTGGAGGTGTCAGAGGGAAGGAGCTAACCCATAGTAGGCTGACATAAGGGGGATCCTGTAAAGAAAATTTGACATGTATGACAACAATTTGTTTTGGTGACTATTGTCACCTAGACAGGGTAAATGTTAGACCTGTTCCTAGAAAAAGAGGTAAGGGCAAATCTTTCAATGGTTACAACCAAACCCGGACTGGCCATAGGGCACACCGGGCTTAAGATAACCGGGCTGCACAGCGGGAGGTAAGCTGCCACTGCGGTCTGGACGGGGCTAATACAGACCACACCCACCACTCACCTCCCGCTGTGCGCCTATGCCCAAAGCAGGGCCGAAAGGAGGAGCAGTAGTGACGGCTCCTGAAGACAAGCAGGAATTTCCGCTGACACACAGACACCTCCTCGCCGGCACACTGTGACAGGTCTGTAACAGCGGTGGGTGGGGCTGTCTTTGTTGGATGAGCTGTCTCTTTGCTGGATGGGCTGTCTCTTTGCTGGAGGAGCTGTCTCTTTGCTGAATAGGTTGTCTCTTTGGTGGACGGGCTGTCTCTTTGCTGGATGAGCTGTCTCTTTGCTGAATGAGCTGTCTCTTTGGATGGCTGTTTCTTTGCTGGACGGGCTGTCTCTTTGCTGGATGAGCTGTCTCTTTGCTGGATGGGCTGCCTCTTTGCTGGACTGGGCTGTCTTTATGCTCAGTTGGGTCCAGCAAAGAGACATCCCAATCCAGCAAAGAGAAAGCCCAGTCCAAGAAAGGTCATCCCCATCCAGCAAAGAGACATCCCTGTCCAGTAAAGAGACATCCTGGCTTTGCTATATGGGGCTGTCTCTTGGGCTGTGTCTTTGCTGGCCGGGTGCCTCTTTGCTGGACTGTCTGTCTCTTTGCTGGGCTGGGATGTCTCTTTGCCCAGTCGGGTCCAGCAAAGAGACATTCCAATCCAGCAAAGAGACAGCCAAGTCCAAGAAGGGACATCCCCATCCAGCAAAGAGACATCCCATCTTTGCTATATGGGGATGTCTCTTTGCTGGATTGGGCCATCTCTTTGAATATATAGGGGGCACTGTGATCAGATCTCTAGGGGCACTGTAATGTAAAGGGTCACTGTGATATAAAGGGGACTGCGCTGTAAAGGGGCACTGTAATCAATACAGTGCCCTTTACAGTGCAGTCCCCTTTATATCATAGTGCCCCCTTATATTACAGTGTGGAGGACCGACTCTGTGAATATTCTGTCACCAACTGCCCCCGCGAATGCCTGGGCCTATTTTTTGTCCCATTTCGGCCTGGTTACAACTATATAAGAGGGGCATTCCCTCACATTTGAAGATTTCCTCTTTCTGTTGTGCCTCTGGTACCTGAAGTGAAGTAAAAATGTTCTCAATGATACACATCAAAAAATAGACTAACAGGAGTTTTAATCCTTCCCCACTCTTCCCTTAACTAAAAAAGTTTTGGCTATACAAACATTTTAATAAGTAGGAGTACATTTTTATTCCAAGCATTAATATAATTCACTGGCAATATAAAGGATAGAACAATCCTGCTGCATGGTACCATAGTAAGCAGACTAATATTCAGATTATCTACCCACATGAAAAACATAATAATCCTGCACATTTGCCCCTCAGCTGTATTGGTTCTGTTGGGACAGTGGTCGGTTTTTGTAGAAAATAGGTAAACACTCCACCTGGGCATGGTTCATTGTTATGATTTTTTTCCCTACTGTAACTACCTTGCTGCTTGATGATAATCCTAATGCTCTCTGCAAGATAATTACACATATTGGGTTACTTCTATGTACCATAGACATTGCAGTCAGGAATGAAATGTAAGTTTGAGTCAAATGACTGTTTGAGGCAAAACCAGCTTGTTTGTGGATGTGATGAAATAATGCACAATTTCACTGACACAGCAATAAACTGCCGATAATGTACTTCCTGGCTTTTGAACTTTGATTAGATGGCTTATAAGGGTCAAAAAATGAGGTCCTTGAAACAGCCAACCCCCTCAGTTTAAAAGATTTGATACTGTTGACCATCCCCTCCTCCTCAAAAAACTCCACTCTCTTGGCCTCCGAGACTCTGCTCTCTCCTGGTTTTCCTCCTACCTATCGCAGGGCTCCTTCAGCATTACCTATAACTCTGCCTCCTCCTCTCCACTCCCTCTTTCGGTAGGGATCCCACAAGTTTCTGTCCTTGGACCCCTTCTCTTCTCCATCTACACCTCCTCCCTTGGTCACTTGATAAACTCCTATGGCTTTAAGTACCATCTCTATGCTGATGACACACAAATCTATCTTTTTACTCCTCAACTCACCCCTTCAGTCTCCTCTCACATTACTAACCTACTAAGTGACATATCGGCATGGATGTCACTCCACTTCCTCAAACTCAATCTTTCCAAAACTGAGCTCTTAATATTCAATCCAGCCCATGCCCCCTCCCCTGACTTCTCCATCAAGACCAATAATACAACCATCAGTCCCTCCCCTCATGCCAGGGTACTAGGTGTAATCCTAGACTCCCATCTGTCCTTTCAGCCCCAAATTAACTCACTGTCCAAATCATGTAGAATTCACCTCCGCAACATCTCCAAGATATGGCATTTTCTAACCTCGGAAACTACTAAGCAACTTATTCACTCCCTGGTTATCTCTCACCTTGACTATTGTAACTCCCTCCTCATTGGCCTACCTCATCGCAGGCTATCCCCTCTTCAGTCTCTCATGAATGCTGCTGCCAGACTCATCCACCTTACTAACCGTTCTGTATCTGCCACCCCTCTCTGCCAATCCCTCCACTGGCTTCCCATTACCCAAAAGATAAAATTCAAAACATCAACAATAACATATAAAGCCATTTATAACTCTGCCCCAAATTGCATCACCAATCTTGTCTTCAAATATCACCCAAACCATACTCTCCGCTCTTCGCACAACCTCCTGCTCTCTATAACTCCCTTGTCTCCTCGTCCCATGCTAATCTCCAGGACTTCTCCAGAACTTCCCCATCCTCTGGAACTCTCTATCCCAATTTATCAGACTATCGCCTACTCTGCTCACTTTTAGGTGATCTCTGAAGCCTATCCTGCCCTCAGCTAATAATGGAATCTTCTACACCTCCTACCTGTCCATCCCCCACACTAGCCCCTCCCTCTTAGATTGTAAGCTCCAAGGAGCAGGGCCCTCCTAGCCCTCTTGTATTGAACTGTATTGTTGCTGTATTGTCTCCCTTTATATTGTAAAGCACGGAGCAAACTATTGGTGCTATATAAATCCTATATAATAATAATAATAATTTGGATTTCTTTCAATGGTTATTCTTCAGATGTGTGTCCTTGAGCTTCTTTACAGCCTTTTCACACACATGCATACAGTTATAACAGTCTGCATGTGGATTTTTTTGACAGGATGTATTCCCAAATTTATGCTGGCTGTAATTGACTTTTTTGCAGCCTATCTCTGTCTACATATACTACACTACTATGTACACTACAAGCTACATATGTTTTTGACAGGGCATACAGTATTTCCTATTTGGTAATGGCTGCAATTTTTATCACAGCCTGTCCACATGCACTACACTGAACACCAGCTGCTGCGTTTTTCTTCACAGGGCATATTTCCTAATTGTTGCGGGCTGTATCTTTATTTTTTTTTACTAGCCTTTAAAAACAACAGTGCAAAATTCCTGGGTGATGTGCATCAGCACAGAAGCATATTTTTTCCTGTGGGAGAGCATGTAACAGGGTGATATACAGACAGGAGATTGTGGGAGACAAGGGAAGAGCATTTTCAAATAATACAAAGGTCCTAAACAAGTATGTTTATAACAGCTGTTAAAGTATTTTAAGAGATTTTAAAGGTTGAGTTTACATCTACTTCAACAAACTATGCTTGCGGTTTTTGAATTACAGTGCTGGAGTACATTTTTCTGATGTGTCCTGTCTGGGTTCACAGATCTGTACATCCAAAAATTCTTTTAAGGACTAATAACTGTGTACAACAACTAATTCATAGCTTGCTCTTTCATTTTCAACACCTTAACTACTAGTTTTACTATTAAATGGGGTTTTTCTTGCATTTGTCTGAAAAACAAAAGTGCAAAAACAGTGTTTGACTTTTACACTGCTGTTTTCTTTGCAGTATCCTGATTCTTGTTATAAAGCACTACCCTGGTCTCTTTGGGGTTTATTTTCAAAAGCTGGTTCCCTCAGAATCTCAGCCACTTCTTCATAGAAACCAATCAACTTCCAGGTTTTATTGCTAAGGCTTCATTGAACAAGCTGAAGTTAGAAGCTGACTTCTCTTTTCACACAGCACCAGCCAATCCATGGAGAACTTTGCACTCAGAAGGATTTGCACAAATAGAAACTACCACTGCTTGAACCCTAGTTTGTGAATTAATAACATTCTTTGATTTCCAAAACAGAATAGAAACAAGCAAAAACACCCAAATGTAGAAAACACATTGTTAAAAATATCCACAATGGCAAAGGTTGGCTTCAACTCAATCTTCTCTCATAGGAAACACCACTCTGATGCCTTTCATCCAGATAGGGCTTAGTTGCAGACGTAGACTAAGCCTCTATGACTAAGCCCTATCCAGGTGAAATGCATCAGATGGGTGTGTCCTATGGGAGGAAACTGAGCTGAAGCCAGCCTTTGAACTTTTGGAGTTTTGCTATTGATTCAGATGTGCTCTATTAGAGGACCAGCAGTAATTTGAGGTTAGAAGCTGATTAGCGGCCCATTGTGGGAGGAGGAGCCTGAACATGGCGCCAAACGGGAGATCAATGTGAGATCTCCCGACACCAGACACCATCATATAAAGGGAAATATGCCCGAGGAATCCCTGCAGGAACCCCTACTATAGCTCACCTGGACAAGCCCCCCTGGAGCTGTGTCAGTCCCGCGGGCTCTACTGTTGTGTGGAGTCCGTGGCGGGGTCAGACGGAGCTGAGTTGGAGGAGGAGAGCTGAGATCCCTTGCAGCCGGAATGGAGCCGAGAGGATGCTGGGAGGTCATGTGACCCGGCGCAGAGGAGTACTGGGAGGAGAGGAGAAAGCCGGCCGATATCAGGAGTGGAGGAAACACCTGCTCTCCCCTCCCATGCATTGGACAGCTGCAGGAGACACTGAGACCCTGCTGGGAAACATGGGAGAAGCCCCCCCTGAAAGTGACTGCTGAAGGAACACTGAAATCTGCAATCCCCCAGGAGAAAGAACACTGATGCCGCCTCACCCGCCAAGGAGGAAAAAGGAGTCAAGAGGGTGAGTAAGAACAGCAGATGAACTGTATTGTCACAAATATATTAGAATACGAATTGGAACTGTGCAATAATCAATAGGGGGAAGGTGCATGTAGGAGGTTCCCAGTAAAAAAGAAATTATTAAGTAAGAAGTGGCAAGAGGAAAAACTAAGAAGAAAAAAAGCTGAAGGAGTTGTCTACTTTGATAGAGGGGAAGAAGATAAGAAAGATTAAAGGATATTTCCTTTGAAGAGCTGAACGTTTAAGTGTTTATTCCTTTGGATTCAGCAGGGAGGGAAGAAGGGTGTAGGAGGAGAGAGAGGAGAAAATGAAAAAGGATATGAAGAATAAATCGACAAAAGGGGAGGGGCAAAAGTCTCCCAAATTTATATCCCCGCAAGAAAAAGGGACACCAGAGAGACAATCAGGAATAAATGGAGGAGGTGAGATTAAAAATAATAATGGAGAGTGTTCTAGAATATCTCTAGGAATGGCTAATATTAGCCAAATCACAGAAGATGGAGATACGGAGATTCGGGAGAGCACAGGAGAACAAGAAAGGAGCACATAGTGGCCCACTAAAATAGAAATAGCAGAAATGTTTAAAGGACTAGAAAAATCCATAAAACAAGAAATAGTGAAACTTCATAATGACTTGGGGCAGATACTATCTAGAGTGGAAGAGACGGAAGATATAATAGACAAACATGCCCAAGCCATACAGATATTAGAAAAACAGATGACGGAAATGAGAAAAGAGCAAAGAAATCTGCTATACAAAATGGAGGATCAGAAAAATAGGGACAGAAGATGCAACTTAAGAATACGTGGTCTCCCAGAGACTCCCCAAGGAGAAAATCTGATGGAAACAATAAAAGAAATGTTGGATATAGTAATGGATAGATCTGCATTAAAGCCCTTTAAAATTGATGGAGCTCATACAATCGGAAGATTACAACAGCAAGATGAAAGAAAGGGAAACCCGAGAGCGAGAGATGTAATTGTGCAATTTCATTACTATCAAGATAAAGAAAAGATCTGGAAGAAGATAAAAGGAAGAGCAATAATAAGATATGGTGAAATAAATATACAAATATTTGCATATCTAGCAGCAGAGACATTAAAAAGAAGAAGAATGTTGAAGCCATTACTAGAACAAATGAGAAAGCAGAACGTTCAATACAGATGGGGATTTCCAGCCTGTTTAATCGGTTGGAAAAATGGTAAATCAGCAAGGTTGAGGTTTCCTGAAGATTTAGGAGACCTCTGTGAGAGACTGAAAATACAGAAAATAGTTATTCCAGGTTGGGAGGAAGATGAAGGGGAGACAGGTGACATAGGAAAAGAGAGAGGGAGGGCCCCTTGAAATTTGGAATAGAGAGTGGAGGGGTCGGGTGGAGAGGGGAACAGGAGAGGGGGAATACCGTGGGTGTTTTTTTTCTCTCCTCTCTTTGCCCGCTCCTCATCTTCCCTAGACTATTGTTTTTTTTTTTGGTTTTTTTTTGAGATATCAGGATATGGCGGGACACTGGAGGGAGGAGACACGCAAACTGGTGAGGTGTATATGGTCAAAGCTCCACTCTATGGTAGAATCAGAGGTGGGATATTGACCATAAATGATTCATAGGCAAATTAAAGGCCTAAAATGGGGGGGGGTGGGGGGGTGGGGGTAGTATGGGGGGTGGGTGGGCAGCCTGAGATTGTGCAGGAAAATAAGGGGTAAATTAGTCCGGAGAAGCTTTAGAGAACAAAGGGGAAGAGAAGGAGAAGAGAGAGAGAGAAAGGAGAAGGGAAAAGAAGGATGAGAGGAAGTGAGAAAAGAATGGAAGAGATTCATTTTGTGACTTACAATGTTAAAGGTTTAAATAGTTTTGGAAAGAGATTTAGGATACTCGAAGAACTTCATCATAGATTCTCCTCAGTGGTGTTCCTACAAGAAACACATTTAGTACAGGAAAATAATGTGAAGCTACAGTCTAGATATTATCCTGAGTGGTTCTATGCAGACTCCCCAATTAAATGAGCAAAGGTTTAAGGTGGAGGATAGATTGGTAGATCCGGAAGGGAGATTCCTGTTTTTGAGGGGAAGAATGCAGGAAATAGAGTGTACATTAGCAAATATTTATTTCCCAAATAAGAAATCGGAGGTATATTTAAAAAATGTTTTGAGGAAATTAATGGATTTTAAAAAATGTAATCTGATTGTGGCAGGAGATTTAAATTTTTGTATAGACCCACAGATGGATGTGGCCTCTCTGGTGCAGAGAGAGAGTAGTAGGTCTTTGAAAAGGTTAAAAAAAATGCTATTTCAATGCCAATTTGTGGATATTTGGAGAATTAAGCATATGAGGGACAGAGACTATACGTTTTACTCTCCTGCACATGAGATGTATTCAAGACTGGATTATATAATGTTGGACCATACACTTATTGGGGTTTATTCACTAAAGCTGGAGAGTCCAAAATCAGACTCCCTTCTGCATAGAAACCAATCAGCTTCCAGGTTTCATTGCCAAAGCTTCATTGAACAAGCTGAGGTTAGAAGCTGATTGGTTTCTATGCAGAAGGGAGTCTGATTTTGGACTCTCCAGCTTTAGTAAATAAACCCCCTTGAGTCTCTGGTTAAAGTAAATATTGAAGCTATGTCAATTTCTGATCATGCTCCTGCCACAATGCAATTACTATGGGGAAATGAGCAGAGGAAAGGAAAAATGTGGAGGCTAAATGAGACACTTTTACAGGATCGGGAGATGGATCAGAAGGTGAAGAAGGTAATCGAGCAATTTTTTTAGGAAAATGAATCTGAGGAAGTGACGATAGCCACGGTGTGGGAAGCTCATAAAGGCCTATATTAGAGGAATCCTAATGGTGATAGGAGCAAAAAAGAAGAGGGAAAGAAGAGATAAAATAAATGCGCTTTTGGGTGAACTCTGTGATATAGAGCAAATACATAAAAATAGAGTAACAAAAGAGATAATGCAGAAGATAATATATAAAAGAGAAAAATTAAATAATTTCCTGGAAGAAGATAAGAGGAGAGTGTACAACAGAATGGCAATTGAGAGATATAGATGGGGAGATAGACCAGGAAAGTATCTAATGAGGGCTCAGAGGAAGAAAAAATCTAGGAATTATATAGAGAAAATAAGAGATAACAAAGGAGAATTAGTGTATTCAACTAAAGATTTAGTAAAAGTGTTTAAAGAATACTATAATTAGCTATATAATATTAAACCCCATGGTACCATAGGAGAGGAGGAAGTAAGATAAACAGAAAGAAGACAGGCATATATAAAAAAGGCGGGATTGCCGAAATTAAGTGACGAACAACTAAAATCCCTTGAAATACCAATAACTCAGGAAGAAATACTCATAGCATTAAAAAGTACTGCTGCTGGGAAAAGTCCAGGACCCGATGGATACACAGTGAGATATTTTAAAAAATATGAAGAAATATTACTACCCAAATTAAGGACATATGTAAATACTTTGGGAGGAGAGATAGAAATGAGAAGGGAATCCCTACAAGCTCATGTGGTACTCATACATAAGGAAGTCAAAGATGTCACTCACTGTTCAAGCTAAAGACCGATTTCCTTATTAAATATAGATACTAAACTATATGCAAAAGTTTTGGCAAATAGACTGAAAGACTTAATGCCGGAATGGATACATATAGATCAAGTAGGGTTCGTCCCAGGGAGGGAGAATACAGATACCAGATTAAGATCATTGTTTCTTATACAAAAAAGTAGGAAGGAAAAATCACCCGAGGTGTTTCTTTCGATAGATGCTGAAAAGGCATTTGATAGAGTAAATTGGAGATTTATGTTGGATACTTTGGAAGTGCTGGGAATGGGACCTAAAATGAGAGAATGGATAAGGAAATTATATAGTCAACCTTCGGCAGCAATCAGGGTTAATGGGGAGTTATCAGAATACATTAGGATGCAGAACAGAACTAGACAGGGATGCCCTGTGTCTCCACTGTTATATGTATTATCTCTGGAATCGTTTTTGGCTACCATCAGGAATATATAGATATAAAAGGAATCTGGGTTGGAGAGACGGAGCATAAGGTGGCAGCTTATGCAGACGATATGCTGTTCTACGTAGGAAACCCAAGGATAACATTGCCATGTTTAATGAAATCTTTAAAAGAATATGGCGAGGTGTCAAATTTAAAAATTAATCCAAAGAAAACAGAGATTTTAAATATAAACCTTTTACAGACAGAGAAAAAAAGGTTACAGGAGGAATTCCCCTTTGTTTGGAAAGAAAGAGAATTAAAATATCTAGGTATAAAATTAACTGTACCTCTAAAGAACATATACAGAATAAATTACATCCCGTTATTAAATGAGATTAAGGATGAAATAAAGAAACTAGGATGGGGATGTCAGTCATGGATGGGACGGACAAATCTGATAAAAATGATAATTGTTCCAAAAATCTTATACAAATTTCAAATGATACCAATCAAATTACCGAAGGGGTATTTTAGAATAATTAAAAACATTTTAACAAGATTTATATAGAGGAGTAAGAAGCCTAGAATAAGTTATGAAATTCTGAGTAGAGATAAAGAGAAAGGTGGCTTGGGAGAACCAGACCTGAAAAGATATTATAACTCAGTAATTTTGGCGAGAATTTATGATTGGACATTTAATGCACAGGAGAAAAGTTGGGTAAAAATAGAAAACACTCACACGAATTTAAGTAGAATTATTTGGATACCCCCACAATATCGTGGATTAACAGAAAGCACAAGTTTGTTTACACGTAATGTTCTAAGAGTCTGGGATGCTTTGCATAAACAAGTAGGATGGGAATATAATTCACTGTTAATGCCATTAGGATCCACAGAGTTTTTTCCATCGGGTAAGGAAAGTATCACAGGGAAGTGGATAAAGAAGAAAGATGTCCAATTAACAGATATAATGAAGGGAGAGGAAATAAGTACACTTAGTGAATTAGAAAGTAAGAGGGAAATATTTTCCAGGATGGACGAATGGCGATATGGTCAACTGAAACACTTTATAGGGAACCTCCCAAAGCCATTAAGAAAAACAGAAGATTGGAACCCCTTTGAGCACTTAGTAGATTCACGGGGAGATGGGAAGCATGGGATTTCAAAAATATATAAGTTTCTTACAGGATTAGTCACAGTTAAAGGACCACTATTTATAGAGAAATGGGAAAGGGATATAGGAGTAAAAATAGATGAAGGAAAACAAAAGAAAATATATAGTTTAATTCATGGAAATGTAATTAAGAGAGAGGTTGAGATGAATTATAAGTGTTTGACTAGATGGTATATAACACTGAGTGTAGCACATAGAATAAGCGGAGATAATTCACCTTTGTGTTGGCAAGGATGCGGAGGGAGAGGTACGATGTTTCACATATGGTGGAAGTGTCACAAAATTCAAGAATATTAGGGGGGTATTGTGCGTTTAATTTAAGAAATAACGGAGATTAATATTGCAAAGGACCCAGAGACCTGTCTTTTATATGGTACCGAGCTTTCAGTAAAAAAATATAACAAATCTGGGTTATTGTACTATTTGAGTGCAGCGAAGGGCTTGATACCCAAGTTTTGGAGAGAACAAGTACCGAAAATAAAGTACTGGGTGGATAGGGTAGAGAAGACGTATAGAATAGAGGAACTTTATCATATGGAGGAAGATAAAATGGAGGTTTTCCGTATAAGGTGAAACAAGTGGGAAAAATTTAAAAAATCAAGCCTATACCTAGAATATGTGCAATAACTGTAGTATTAAAGTAACATTAAGTTTGGATTAGGAATTATTGAAAAAGAAGGTAAATGCATAATCAGGGCCGAGAGGGTTGGGGGGGGAGGGTTGGGTGGGAGGGGTGAGGGAGAGGGGTAAAAGTTTACTAGATGAGTGGTAATGTTTTGATATATGGATATATGAAATTGAAATTTTTTTTATGTATGTTTGTTTTATTAGCTTTTGTATACATAAAATGGTAACCGGAAAAATAAATCAAATATAAAATTATAAAAAAAGAAGCTGATTGGCTACCATGCACAGGTGCACCAGATTCTGAGTGAGCCAAGTTTAGTAAATAAACCCATTTGTGTCTAGTAAATTAGGCCTAGCCTTGCGTTTTTAAATGGTCCTGCTGCTGGCCATTTTTACATTGCTGTATCATCTGTGGTCTCTTAATTCTTGTATTACCTGCCTGTACTTTTTGTCTCTAGAACATGTCAGACAATTCTCTCTGAGTCTTGCTACTTAAAGTTGTCCTGCTGCTGACCAGTTTTACACTGAATTTTGCAATTTTCATCTTGGGGTGATTAGAGTGCAATAGGTAGTTATTGCTGACAGTCTGTTTAAAAGCTTACTTTTTTTGTTGCAGCACCAAACAAACCAAAAACATGAAAAACCGTATGCATACAAAACATTGTAACCTTCATTCCATATTATTAAAATTGAGTTTCTCAGTCGCAAATCCACTCCATCCTGTGCAATGAAGGCCCTCCCTGGCATGACACGTTCAGCATGGCAGGTTGGCACCTCAAGTGCATGTTGTGCCACCTCCAGCAACTGGAACAGTCTTGAAACACAGTAGTTCATGCATATTAAGCTTTTTAATTACAACCTTTCCATCTCTGCCTGTTTGTTTGACCAGGGCAGAGAGGTTCTTACAAGAAGAAATACAAATGAATTTAAAGTGGTTGTAAAGGCTAAAGGTTTTTTTACCTTCATGCATTCTATGCATGATGGTAATAAACCTTCTGTGTGCAGCAGCCCCCTCAATACTTACCTGAGCCCCATCACAATCTAGTGATGTGAATGACAGCCTCGGCTGTCCCAGGTCTCTGCCTCCTCAATGGCTGGAGCCATTGGCTCCCACTGCTGTCAATCACAGCTAGTCAGCCAATGAGGAGATAGAGGGGACAGGACCAAGTTAAAGCTCTGTGTGTGAATGGACACACGGAGCAGCGGGTGCCCCCATAGCAAGTTGCTTGCTGTGGGGGCACCCGACAGGAGGGAAGGGCCAGGAAATCCTGTGGGGACCCAAGAAGAGGAGGATCCAGGCTGCTCTGTGCAAAACCACTGCACACAGTAGGTAAGTATAGACAGGTTTGTTATCCCCCCCCCCAAAAAAATGAACCTTCAGAATTGCTTAAAACAATGACTTTGTTACAATGTAACTAGTGGAAAAAAAACCCATAAAAAAGTAGTGACAGCTGCTGGGAAAGTGGCTGGGTCTGGACCAGTGTTTGGCTTTCAACAACTTTCTAACCTGTTTCAGAGACTTTTACCTCTCACTACTTCATGAAGACTTAATCTGGTTCTCTCCATGCTTCAAAATGGCTTGTTCCACCCAGTAGAGATTCCTCTCTACTTTCATCTACAAAGTGGTATTGTTTATAGCCTTCCTCTGTGAGGCTGGTTTCCCCTATTTTTTCTACAAGTTTTACAAAAAAAACTTTTTTTGTGTCGGTATGCTGTTTTTGGGTTTTCATTTATTTTCAGGGTATATTGTTTATTATTTTATGTTGGTAAGGACTTTATTTTAGGTTGCATTGCCTTTCTAATCAGCAATAATAATCCTAATGGTTTTGTTTTAGCGGTGGTATTTTGAGATTTTCATTTTTTATTTAGATTTTTAGTGGAGCATTAATTTGTCCTGACCATCTGTTCATGAAGCCTTTTGTTCACAGCACGCAACTGCATTGTTTTGATGCAAGTATCTATTTTTGTCAGTATTATCTTTTAAGGAAATCTTTTCATAGAAACAAGATGTTGCTGAGACCTATCGATTCCTTTTTTCCATAAAGTAGTTTGCGGTTTGCATTGCTGACACTGTGTTTGTTTGACCAGAGTACGGATGACCTTACCTAGTAAAAATATTTTTAATAACAAGTATTAAAAAAGGTTGTAAATATGTAAATGATAAATTGTAGAAAAATGTGTGGAATATTTGTATGTACCAACCATAAATGGAACACAACCTCTTGTCTATGATAATTGATGTCCAGATCCAGATAGCCTCTGGCTGTAAGATTCTACAACTATCTATTTTATGCTGTCTTCTCTTCCTCCTGCATTGTGAAAAGGTGGGCCTTTTTTATCTATGCGTAGGGAAAAGGTGGTGTTGGGACCTGGGACTTCTTTTTTTTGTAAAGGTAATACCCAGTTTGCATTGCAGTTTGCAACAGCCTTACAAGGAAAAAATGATAATTATAAAATAAATTAAATCTGTAAATATTAAGAAATAGCATAAAAACACTACCTCCATGTGCAGAAACTCTGACTCACTTTAGGTCTGACTGACCTTACTTTTAATAATGGAAAAGGCAGGCAACCTATGGCCATAGGATTTTGAACTAAAATTTTTGCTGCTGCCTGTCCTACCCCTTTGCCATAGGATCCCCCCCCCCACCACCACCATTTGCAGCTTCCTGCCCTCCCCATTGTATTGTGGAAGGGAGGGCAGCCTATAGCTGAAAGTTCTTCCCCTGCAGCTATGCTTACCATGCAGGGGTCATCATAAGGAAATGCAGCAAAGGGATTCTTAACAACACCTCCTCAAAGTGCAGAGGTTTGGCTTTGTTCTGGGACTGTAGAGATTCCCATTTATCCCATTTCACTGCCAAGCCCTGCTCTCTGCCTTTGACCTCAAGTGGCCAGACCATTATCATGTTTCACAATTTTTTACTTGCAACTTTGACTGTTTATAACATTCTCCCCAAGCCATACATTTTCTAAAAGCATTAAAAATATGATGTTGCAGATTGGAGGATAGTTGCACAAATACTGTATTTATTAAATTAATAAAAACATGTCCTAAAAAATACACTAAATCATTATTAGTGCACACAAGTTCTCCTGGACACAACATACATTTTCTACAAAACCTAAAAGATAAAACTATATAAACAAAAAATCACCAGCACCAAAAAATATTGTGAAATTATTCCCAAAAATGCTGCTGCTCCTTAGTGATAACACTAAGAAAATAAGAAAAAACATAAAAACACGCAAACAGATATTAAATATACATCCCAAAGATTCAATTAGTGCAGAAAAATAATAATATTTTGTTGAGATAGTCCCACTCCAAATATATTAGATATACTCAGGATAATTAATCTATATCTTTTTGTCTGTTTGTGGTGATTGATTCTCACCTCCTTTTGTCTTTCTGTGATCAGAGAATCACCTTTCATGACTCTGGCCTGTGTGTGACTGATATGGTTTTTGACTAACCTCCCCCCAAATTCATGTGATCCTTATCAGTTCCAAATTGGGGTGGAGAAGAGTTGCTTATTTGATTCTCTCCCTGTAAATTTAGACCAGCTCATGGGGGAGGTCACAGATGGGGGCGCAGTCACATACAGGGGTGCAGTTTTCTGCGTGAGTGCGATTTATGCTGGAGTGTGAAGCAGCAGTTGAACACAGCAGTTTAACTAAGCAGGATAACCCAAGCAACAGGAAGATACAACATAGAACTCTACTTCACGCTGGATAGACTTCAAGCAAACCCTGGGAAACATCTCCTACAAGTCTGAGTCCCACTCCATCTACCTTTTAATATGCTGCCTCTACTCCTCATCATATTACTATCCTATGTTCTCAAAATCTAATTTCTTTACCCCTCTGCTCCACCTCAAAGCGTATACATCTCACCCTCACTGCTACCATCTCCCTACTACTGCTCCTGCACCTCCTGCTGATACTTTACTCACCTGCTGACCCAAACACCAGAACAAGAAGGCATGTGCACTTGTATACATCCCGCTCCCACCTTACTTTCCTCACCCTCATTCTTGTCTTGTTCTCTGGGGATATCTACCCTGTGACGATCGTGGTGTCAGACCCCAGCCCTTCTCAACAAACTTGTGACCGAAGGACTTGCCAATCTAAAACCGCGCTGTCACATGCGTTACAATACCACGCCCAGCTGCACTCTGCACAAAGATTTTTCAGCTAATGGACCACAATCTGTGTACCTGCAGCCTGGGAGCGATTGTTACTGGGTCAGGTTAATTACACAATTAACCCTTCACACTGCCACCACCTCCTTTTTATGCAGAGAAAGAGGAAACTCGGCAATATTAGCAATACACTATGATATTTGAATAATCGTTTGTATACACAATGTCACCACAGACAGATGTATGCAGACGTTTAAAACACACAGTAGCGCTCTTCAGAGGCAGGGATTCTTAGTTTGCATTAAAGAGCTTTAGAAACAGTTCAACACTTTCAGAAAGTAAGATTTATTACTAAAAGGTCAAAAGGGTGCAATAAAAATATTTACAGAAAAATATGTAGCCAATATATATATATAAATATACAGAGAGTAATAACACAGCAAAGAGATAACAGAAAGAAATTTAGAGAGGTGAGGTACTTGCCAAAAGTCCTGGGTTAGGCAGATCAAGTTTCCTGAGCAAAAGGGCCTTACCTCCCAAAGTTGGTTCCTGGTGTTAAAAGGGAGAATTCTTCAACTTAGCTCAACTCAGCTCAACTTTCTGCTCCAAGCATCACAGCCTTTCTAGGAACTCAGCAGGGTGTCTCCTTGAAGCGGAGAACCAATCGCCTCATGTGCAGAGGGTGTTGCAGGCGGAGACCCAAGCTAGAACCAAAATCCCTCCCAGCTTATATCATGATCCATAACTTACCCTTATGTAG